>NC_141685.1:151432339-152004839 GCF_964263255.1 Lissotriton vulgaris | reverse complement strand
CTCTATCCTGGTTCTGTTGGATTTGAGTGCGGCCTTTGACACGGTCTCCCACAAGATACTACTTGAGAGACTGTGGGAGATCGGAGTCAGGGAAACGGCCCTAGACTGGTTTGCGTCATTTCTATCTGACCGCTCCTTCCAGGTGCACGCCCCGCCGTACTCATCCAGCAAGCTCCCTCTTGAATGTGGGGTGCCTCAGGGGTCTGCGCTCAGTCCCACATTGTTCAATGTGTACGTCCGCCCCCTGGCCTTGATGGCCCAGGAACGTAAGATCCAGTTAACATCATATGCGGACGACACACAACTCATTTTCAACTTCTCCAATAACAATGTGGAGGACCAAATTAAATTCCAAGAAGACATTCTGGCGATTTCAAGGTGGCTATCTAACAACTGTCTTCAGTTAAACGCCTCTAAAACAGAGGTACTCCTGATAGGCAATGGCACGCAGACTTGGGACGAGCATTGGTGGCCTCCTGCGCTGGGACCAGCTCCTATACCCAAGGAGTCAGTAAAAAAATCTAGGGGTGTTGCTTGACAATTCACTCAACCTGGAGTCCCATGCCAAAAAAGTGGCAGGTACTTGTTACGGGCGTCTTCGCTCTCTTAAACCCATCTTGTTTTTTTTTTTAGCCCTCTACCCGCCAGATTATAGTCCAGGCATTAGTTCTATCTCACCTGGACTATTGCAATGCCCTCATGCTAGGCTCCAATATGACTGCAAAAAACAGGTTGCAAAGAGCACAGAACGCCACCGCCCGCGTTCTATTTGCCCTACCTAAAACTTGCCACACATCCCCCTTTCTCCGACGACTACATTGGCTTCCAATACAACAACGCATTCAATTCAAGACTCTTTGCCTCACCCACAAAATCCTGTATAATGCTGGCCCCCAAACTCTGCAGGGACTGTGCTCTTTTTATACTCCCACGCGCGCACTCCGATCAGCGGACCTCTCTCTAGCTTGTACTGTCAGGATTTGGAGGAGCAGAGCCGGCGGCCGCTCCTTCAGGTATTTGGCCCCTAAGCTCTGGAATTCTATCCCCTCTAAAGCTCGGGCCACTTCAAATCACCTGCAATTCCGAAAACGTATAAAAACTTGGCTGTTTGCATCCATCTAGCACTTCACTGCCGTACTAGCTTCTGGTATGTCCGCAAGCGCTGGGACGCCCCGTTGCTGGGGTAGCCATGCGCTATACAAGATCACATAACATAACATAACATAGATAGATAGATAGATAGATAGATAGATAGATAGATAGATAGATAGATAGATAGATAGATAGATAGATAGATAGATAGATAGATAGATAGATAGATAGAGTGAGGAGAGATCAGATAGTAAAAAAGCAAGACTTCTGGTGACCAAACAGGAGCTTGAATGTCATATTTCTGGCTGTAGCGCTTAAATTAAAATGCAGTTCATTCAACTAAGATTACCCCTTACTAGAAGGTGAGTGCCCTGCTGTGGCGTTTTACTGGGTTCCAAATATAACGTAAGCATGTAAAAACATTGAAGAGCCTTTCAGCGTGGCAAATACTAATTGCAAAGCATGTGGTACTCCTTCAAAAAACATATGATTAATGTGGTTGTAGGTGGCCAAATTTCATCTTGTAAATTACTCTTCTTTTAGAATAGAGCCGTCTCTTTGGCACCAGAAGCCTTGCAGACACCCCTTTGGGGAACTGAACTATAATGTAAGGTAAGCTTAAACTATTTCATGCATCACTGAGTGCGATCTCCTGTGTCCCTTCTGTGAGAAGTTGGCCTGATATATGATGCTCACTAGTTCTAGTGATCACCTTGTATCAGTCCAAACATCCCTTATGGTGATTGGTTGTAAGTCAACCTTATAGACCAGCTATCCTAGTAGCGTGGACAAAAGCAGTCTTTAGGCTAAACTCTGAATGGCTCGTGAAGCCAGCTGTTTTACCACATTTAACCCCTTGAATACCAAGTGAAAGGACACCACACAGGTTGTTATGAAAATAAACAGATATTTATTAACTAACATACACCTCTGAACTCTTTATGAGGTCAGAGGGCTAAGCACATGACAATACTTGAAAGGAAATACGAGTTCGCACAGTATTTACAAGAACGCCTGAGGGGCGCAACAAACCATATACTAATTAAATGGAATGCGAAAGTCAATCAAAGGAATGGAGCTGTCCAGAGGCTGTAGGATCGTTGGGACTACACTATACTAACTGGAGGTAAGTAATAGGAGGCCCACAGAACGCGTGTGCAGAGTGTGAACTCACACGCGAGATGCTACAATCGTCTATGGACAGTACAGTTTAAAGAAAAGGTGAGTATGGACGTCCCTGACTAGGTAGGACTGAAACGAAAATGGAACTGGACACTAGGATAGTGAAGCTACCCCTGAGCACCGAAATGCTCGTGTTACCTCACCCACAGGCTGCGGGTGCATAGGTGCCAAGTCGTGGCGGGTTCCGGCGTTAAAGTCTATGGCGCCTGGAGGAAAAGATGCTGCATGCGGTCAGGAGGAAGATGTCCGGTGCAATCCAAGGGTGGATTGGTGAAGAGAGGAACCTGAAAGCAGAGGGGACAATGTTCAAAGTCACTAGCCAGTGACTGGAGTGGAACCAGGAGTGGAACCAGATGTCGTCGTCGCGATCAGGTGAAGGTGGACGCTTGTCTCTGCAGCCACGTGGACCAGGTGGTGTCTTCGACCAGGATGGAGGCACGAGCTGTCCCACGCAGGCTCTCGCTGTCGGCGGTGTCGTCTCCGGATTCAGGTTCAACAGGCCTTGGCAAAGGCAACCCACGCGGTGAGTGGAAACGGCGTCTGGAGTGGACCAGGAGGGTCCGGGGTGCTCCTCTTTTGGAAGGGAGCAGGGGCCAGTCTGGAGCAACCAGACCAGCAGCAAAGTTGTCAGAGTTCGTCGTCTAGGAGGTCACAAGCCAGCCGGCAAGTGACCAGACAACACGTCGAGCAGCAAACAGGCAGAAGGGCCCCACGCAGATCTCGTGGATGCTGGAGGGCTGATCTTCGATGCAGGAGCTGCTCGGGGTCGGGGCTTTTCAGTCCCCAAAGCACTTGGACGAGGATGCCTCTGAAGTCGTGCTGGAGCGAGGTGCTGCTTCTTCCAAGATGGCCGGTCCCACGTGTCTCGTCGCACCCACTGGTCTCAGCTCTGCTGGAGATGTGGGTAGAGGTCGGAGAGGTCTGGGAGTCCGGGTCTCGTCGGGCTCTGAAGTCTGGATCCTTGCAGGAAGACGACAAAGGGAAGCTGCTGGACGCTGATGGTGCCTGCTTGTGCAGGGTGGACACTCCGTGCCCACAAGGGAGATTTCTTCAGTCTTCTGGGGAGCAGAATGTCGAAGGTCAAGAGTTCTTCGTGGAAGTTGTCAAGAGTAATCTGATTTGGAATGGGACCAGCTCCTACCTTTATCCGGCTAAAGGGGGCTGCACTACGACTAGGTCCCTCCTCTAGGTGGGACCAGGAAGGGGGGTGGTTACACCCCCTTTCCTTTGTCCGTTCTTGCGCCGGCTTTGGGGCTGGAGTGCCCCAGGAACTGGTTCTGACCGGTGTATGCACAGGGCACCTTGTGTGCCCCAGGCATGTCTCATTCCATTGAGCCCTGTCCTACCTAATACACAAAATCCTGTCTGGGGTGGTGCTAGCACCTCCCAAGGCAGGAAACCCTTTGTCCAAGCCGCCCTCGCTGGAAGGACTCCCAGCAGCAGGAGGTCAGACTTGTGTCTGTGGTGGCAGCATCCATTTTGTGATGCTGAGGCTCGAGTTAACTTTAACCGGGGTTCACAGTTACATACATGTCGTGTCCCTCTATTTTATTTTATTTTTTATTTATTTTATATGCTTATAGAGCGCCAGAATAGACCCCCGAAGGGGTATCTCCGCGCTATAACTGCAGATGAGGGTGAAATATAATAGTGTGTCCGATGGTAAAAAGGTCAGTTAGTTACTGGGAAACAGGTAAGTTTTTAGGTTTTTCCGAAACATCATGTGGTTGGTGAGAGACCTCAGTTCCGGCGGCAGTGAGTTCCAAAGTGTAGGTCCGGTATGAGCCAGTGCGCGACCACCTTGCCTGGTCTTCTTAACTCTAGGTACCTTCAGTAGTTGCTGGTTACTGGAGCGCAAGGAGCGCCCAGGGGTATAGGGCTGGAAGAGGTCAGTCAGATATTTAGGGCCCTTCCCTGTTAAGCTCTTGTGGATGGTATATAGAGTTTTAAACTGGACTCGCTTCTTTACTGGAAGCCAGTGAAGTTTGGTCAGTAGGGGGCATGAGGGTGTCCTTGGTGGAGCGTTCAGGACAATCCTCGCTGCTGTGTTTTGGATAACCTGCAATTTCTTGAATTGTTCCTCGTTAGCTCCAAGGAGCAATCCATTGCAGTAATCTACCCTACTGATAACAAGAGCCTGCACCAATGTTTTTCTGTGGTGATCCGGTAAATAGGGGAAGACTCGTCTTAACATCCCTATAGCACGGAAGCAGGTACCGGCTACTTGATTGACATGATCCTTGAAAGTGAGTTGTTGGTCAAATAACACTCCCAAGTTTCTAACCTTGCTTTTGGGGGTGGGGACAGGTCCTAGTTCTAGGGGCCACCAGTCCGATGACCAATGTGCCGTCGCTTGGCCGAACAGCATCACTTCGGTTTTCCCGACATTACACTGCAGACAATTAGATGACATCCATTCTGCAATGGCTCTCATGCCATCTGCAAAGGATCTTTTTATTGCAGGTGTAAGATTTTTGAAAGGAAAAAGGAGTTGGGTGTCGTCAGGGTACGACACGGTGGTGAACCCGAAAGATCTTGCTAAGTTGGCAAGGGGGGCCACATATATGTTGAAAAGTGTGGGGCTCAGTCAAGAGCCCTGTGGCACTCCCTTGTTGAGCTCCCTGTGAGTGGATCTATGGGAGCCCAGCCTAACTTCTTGGGAACGCCCAGACAGAAAGCTCTCCAACCACGCCAAAGCCTCTCCCTCTATTCCTACCTCCTTTAGGCGATGGAGAAGCACCCTGTGAGACACCGTATCAAAAGCGGCGGAGAGATCCAGCAGCACCAGAATCATAGAGCAACCATCATCCAGTGCCATTTTGATGTTATTGGTCTAGAAGGGTGGAATGCTAACCCCGTTGCCAGAATTGGCGAGGGGTTAATATTCCAATTCGTATGACACCTTACTCGACATGTTTTGATAATGCTATGCCAAAGTTAGCATTTGACCGCGAGGTTCATAATGCACTTAAGAGTATATGGTATAGCGTTATCATGGAACAGCTATTAGGACTTGGTTCCGCAAGCTGCAAACGGGCTCAGCTCATGCCAGAGCACCATCTCACATAATTCCAAGCACTCTGCCTTCAGGATTGATAAGGCCTGCCATAGGAGTGACTGATAGGAATATACGTGTCCATTTTTAGGGTTAGATATAGGAATACTACATCTAAAGCAAAGGGTGATTACACCACCTTGCCCCAGCTGTCATGCAGCTAGTTGTGTCAGATTTGGATGGCCAGCCAGGGTTGGCATAATACATGCTGCAGCCCCTGATAGGCCCTGGGAACACCTATGCCCTGGATACCTAAGGTATACTGTACAGGGACTGATAAGGTGGCCCAGTACCAATTGGTAAATGCACCTAAGGTACATGCTTGTCAATTTAGAGAGAGAACAGCTAGGCTGTGGGTCTGATTAGCAGGCCCACAGCCAGGGAAAGTCGTAAACCAGTGAAGCAAAAAGCAAAAATCGGGGGTGACCATAGGATTGCAGACCCCACTCTCCTACACCTTCCATAAAGTCTTGGGGTGTGCTGGAAGCGAACTGTGTGAATCCAACATGTCAATCAACGGCCGCAATGGCTTTACAATAACCACTTATTGTAAATTACGCTGTGGTTACTAAAGAGGTTTGGTAACTCCCTACACCCGTGTGTGTCCACCTCATAAAAATATCACTGGAACACCTAATCCCACTACAGAGAAGAGAGGGGCAAAAGGAAGGGCGGCTGCAAGATTGGCGGACAGGGGGCAGGTCTCCATGTGGCTGCAGAGTAGCATACTGCGGGGATGGAAGAGGTAACAAGCACTGTCAAAGTAAACACGAGCAGTAAGGGCACTCACCCAAAAATCCTCCCTGCAGCTCTAGTCTTGGCTGTAAAATAATGGGGTTGCGTGGAAAGTGGGCAGAGTGCCAGGATTTAAATGCCTCAGGAGTGCTCAGCTTGTGAGCATCTGCTGCAGCAACAGACCCACAATCCGGTCCCCTCGGGCTCACCCACCGCAGCGCAGGCAGTTTGCAGATGCACAGAAGACGTTTTCAGCAGAAGTCCTGACAAAGACACGTCCTCTCAAAAAACCCAGATGATTTTAGATATCCCTGTCGTGAAACAAATGAGATGCACTTTTAAAAGTACGGCTTGTAGGTAAAAATGAGGTTTCTGTTTTATTCAAGTTGAAAAAGAAGCTAAGTGACAAAATGCCAGTTTCATTGAAAACGTGTAAATGTCTGAATGAGGAAATGCAACAGGACACTCGTCTACTCGTACGTAGAGCGGTAGAGGGGAAATCGGAGAGAGGTGGAAGAGTAAGGAGAATGAGAAACGTAAAACCCAGTAGGGCAAGTAATCTCGAGACATTATTTAGAAAGCAGAGAAAGCAGCACTAGTGCGAGTCGGCTAAGGAAAATATAATTGCAATAAGGCCGGAAAACAGCCCAAGTCCTATGCAAGCTCTGGCATTGCGTGGAGGGGGGCGGGGGAGTGGATTCCTTTGAAGTCTTTGAAGGCTGAAGCTCACAGGCTGCCAAATGGTGTGCGATGTGCATGCGCCCAAACACATGCACTGTATGGATAT
This sequence comes from Lissotriton vulgaris, assembly GCF_964263255.1. Lineage (NCBI taxonomy): Eukaryota > Metazoa > Chordata > Amphibia > Caudata > Salamandridae > Lissotriton > Lissotriton vulgaris. The sequence goes on along the minus strand of NC_141685.1, from coordinate 151,997,988 downwards.
CCCCGTCGTGAAACAAATGAGATGCACTTTTAAAAGTACGGCTTGTAGGCAGAAAGGGAGGTTTCAGTTTTATTCAAGTTCAAAAAGAAGCTAAGTGACAAAATGCCAGTTTCACTGAAAACATGTCAATGTCTAAATGAGGAAATGCAACAGGACACCCGTCTACTCATACGTGGAGCGGTAGAGGGGATATCGGAGAGAGGTGGAAGAGTAAGGAGAATGAGAAATGTAAAACCCAGCAGGGCAAGTAATCTCGGGACATTATTTGGAAAGCAGAGAAAGCAGCACTAGCGCGAGTTGGCTAAGGAAAATGTAATTGCAATAAGGCCGGAAAACAGCCCAAGTCCTAAACAAGCTCTGGCATTGCGCGGAGGGTGGGGGGGGCGGATTCCTTTAGCTCACAGCCTGCCAAATGGTGTGCGATGTGCATGCGCCCAAACACATGCACTGTAGGCAATCCGCCTGAAGAAGCCTTTGGGAGCATTTTTTAAAGTCCCTACTTTATATCTCGCCAAAGCATTGCTACCGCAATGGCTTAGGCGAGACCTAAAAACATGGGTGGCACATCCTTCTCTGTTCAAGCAGCCAAACTATGGAACTCTTTACCCCCCAACATAAGATCCACTGACAACCACCTTTTCTTCAGAAAACTACTCAAGGATTGGCTCTTCCCCACAAAAGCAGCATACTGTATGTAAGCATTTATTTCACCATAGATATGTACCTAGCTTTGTGTATTGCTTTGTATAAACATGTACAATAATTATCTTGTTAATAAAAAGTTTTAAAAATCATCTTTGGTCTACATGTACTTGCTTCCATTGTGCATCTATGTACCTTCCATGTACTTGGATCTGTGTGTCAGTTAGTTTTCTCCTGAAAAAGCATATCCAATGCACTACCCTATTTCTCATCCTGTACCTCTATCAATATCTTTAATCTACATATACTTACCTCCTGTATGCATCTATATAATTTCAATGTACATATGGATCTATACATTTATCACTTTCTTCTAATTTAGCATTTCCAATGTACTACCATATTTCTCAGCATATACCTCTCTCAATATATCTTCTAGCCCAACTATCTGTCTCATCTCTACACTACCCTATCTCTCACCCTATACAGCTATCAATATATGCTCTATATCCACTCTCTCATTTATCCCAAACCCCATACCACTACTATGATCCCCAAAATAACCCTTTCTAGACTCTCTCCTACTCTACCCCTACTTGCATCATCTGACATCTTTTACTATACCGATCCCCAAAGCAAACCTTTCTAAACTCTTCTCTCAGACTCTTCCCCTCCAAAACCCCTTTTACTCATCCAAAAGCCTCCTCCTACTGCTATAACCTCACAGAAAAACCTTGACTATCCCACCACTATCAAAATAACAGACTAACGTGTTCACTTCTCAAATTCCATATTCCACTATACTAATTCAACACTAATCCTTTATGGGTTCCAGAGTAGCGTGCTACTTGCTAATGAAGCGTTTTAACACCCCATCAGGGTAAGAAGCGCTATATAAATACAAACCTCTTTCCCTCTTCTTTCCCGCTGCCTACCCTTCTCTATCCAAATAAATGACTTTCATATCTACCACTCAAAATAATTTCATGTTTCACCATACTAATTCAACACTAATCCTTTATGGGTTCCAGAGTAGCGTGCTACTTGCCAATGAAGCGTTTCAACACCACATCAGGGTTAGAAGCGCTATATAAATACAAACCTCTTTCCCTCTTCTATCCCGCTGCCTACCCTTCTCTATCCAAATAAATGAATTTCATATCCACCACTCAAAGTTCTGGCGAGTAGCGTGCTACTCGCCAGAAAAGTGCTTCAACACCCATCAGGGGTAACAGGCGCTATATGAATGCAAACCTTTCTTCCCCTTCTATCCCTCCACTATCCTTCTCACTCCAAATAACTGACTAATTTCCACCACTCAAATTACTTTCTTTTTTTTTTTTTTTTTTATTCAATCTTTATTTCGACCATTTGGTCATAAAAGATACACATACAATAAAATCACATGAGTCTGTCACAGTTATTAAAACATCAATGCATACTATTACACTAAAAACCAGACTTTACAAATAATTGTTAAAAAGAAGGGATTCTACAATCTACCCAGCATTTTTTAAAAGACGACTGCGCGTATGCCAGACATTCGTGAAGAATTTGGAAAGTGCAAAAACAGTTGGGCCGGAAACATCGCTTTTTAAAATCCTGTACATCGGTACATATTCCCTGCCACCCAAATTCTTGATCAATGGCAGCAGCCAGTACTTTCTAGCTATCTTATATGCTGGGCAGAAGAAAATCACATGCAAGTCATTTTCCTCTTTGTCAACGCAAAGAGGACAGAACTTGGTAGAAGGGATTTGTGCCCAGGTACTAGTAAAGGACCGTAAAGGCAAAGTGCCGTATCTCCACTGGAGAAATAACTTTCTGGTGAATATGGGGTAAACGGGATCAAGAGCTTTCTCAAATGTATAAAGATCCTTGGTTTGCAGGAATAAGGAGGAAAGGGACCCCTCTGTCTGGGTAGCTATAACCCTTACCCTTTTGTGTTCGTGGTACAGCTTCGCCAGTGCTCTCTTAGGGATTCTTGGTGCTGTATTAGCTGGTTCGGTCCACAACTCGGGGAGCCCCAAATCTGTGCAAACTGACTGAATGTTTTGGACCCAGGGAATACTGAGCGCCTTGGGGTGTTTTTGTAGTTCGACCAGTTCCGCCCTGTAATCGGCGAGATCGTCACCGCTCCATAGCCTGCGCCAGAAGGCAATGGGTCTTAGACTTATCTCGTCGGCAAGTGGCCGTAGCCCTAAATCAAGCCTCAGAGGGAGAAGCGGGGTGCTAGAGGGAAGTGCGGTAATTTGTCTTAAAAACCTATTTTCTGTGCAAGACAAATTCCGACATGGAATGTGGCCCCACAATTCAGCCCCGTACAAGATCGCCCCCCTTGCCTGTGCCTTATATATCTGAATTAGGGCCCCCAATGGGCGATAGGTCGAACCGGTCATCATCCGGGAAATGCCCCCGGTGATTTGTACTAGTTTAAGGTTAGCCCTAGTTTGATGGATCTCCCAGGTCATGTTTTCATTGAGTGTCACGCCGAGATATTCGAACGTGGCGACTCTTTCCAGTCTCGTTGCTCCTAGTAGGGGATTCGGGCGCTGTTTGGGGCTTGGGTTCAACACCATATATTTGGTCTTTGTGGCATTGATTTCGAGCCCTCTATCCTGACAGAAGGCCACAAAGGCATCCAGTATCTTTTGAATGCCCATGGGTGTCTTGGATACCAACAGCGTGTCATCCGCAAACATTATTGCGGGTACACTGTTGCCATTCAGTTTAGGGGCATCTGTATAGTCGGTGGCATTTAAGTGAGCGAATATCCCGTTGACGAAGAGGCAGAACAGGGTCGGCGCCAGCACACAACCCTGTCTTACCCCTCTGCCCACGGGAAATCTATCTGTCAGCTCCCCCGACCTCCCACACCTCACCTGGGCATAATTATTATGATGCAGCCTCTGTAGGGTCAATAGAATGTCTGGTGGAACGCCCATCCCTGCTAAGATGACCCAGAGTTTTCCCCTGGGCACGAGGTCGAAGGCGGCTCTTAAGTCCACGAAAATCGTGTACAGACTACCGCCCTCGAACCTCACTGTCCTCCAGTAGATCAAGTTCAGTCTGAAGACCTGGTCCACAGTCGATACCCCTTTCCTAAAGCCTGCCTGATATGGACTGAGGGCGCCCACCTCCTCAATCCATTCCTGAAGCCTGTTCAGTAGAACCCTGCCGAACAGCTTCTGTGCTACATCTATCAGGCTAATCGGTCTGTAGTTGGCTGGGAGCAGGGGGGAACCTTTTTTGAAAATCGGGACCACCTCAGCCCCCAGCCAAGTACTGGGGATTTCCATCCCACCGAGGACACCATTGAAAAGGGCTGTGAGGTAGGGCGCCCAGACGGTGGTCTCCTGTTTATACAGATCTCCCGGTAGCCCGTCCAGGCCAGGCGCCTTCCCCGAAGCCAGGCCTGAAATAGCAGCCGTAACCTCACTCAGTGTTATCTGATCCGCCTGCAAGCCCTGTCTCACTGGTTCAATTAGCACAGGGGGTTCTCCGGACTCAGCGCTGTATAGCGACTGGAAGTGGGCCTGCCACACTCCAGGAGCTATATTAGGCACCACTGCCGAATGTAGACTCCCTGATCCCCCATTCACCATTCTCCAGAACAGGCGTTGGTCTTGTACAGCTAGGGCCTTTGTAAGCTCCTCCCACTGGTTTTCCTCCCATTCTATTTTGGCCTGTGCGAGAAGCTTCTTATAGGCATGTCTGCATTGCTTGAGACGTTCCCCTCCTTTGCCCTCCTTAATTACTCCAAGGAGTTCTGTTTTGGCCCGCCTGCAGGCTATGTTATACCATTGTGTTTTGCCTCGGGCCTCACTTTTGGTTTTTGCACTTTGCGTGTAAAATGGGGTGCCGCCACTTTTATAAGTTCTTTATGGGCATCAAACAATTTACTCCTTATATCTGTTTTGTTTGCCACACTATCAAGGTCCCCGACAGTTTCCAGGATGGGGGTAATCTCTGCATAAAGCAGTGGGAGTTTGTCCTTGTTTGTGACCATATGCTCCCACCTAATTTTTCTCCTGCTGTTGTCTATAAAGAGTGTGGGATAATTCCCTGCCTCATGGGTCACTAGGCCCTGGGGTGCTGGGTGGACGAGGTCTAGCTCGAGAGCATTATGGTCACTGTCCATCCTATCAACTACCCTAAAATCCTGTACTGTTGACCACCTCGCTAGTTGTACCAGAATATAGTCCAAGTGTGACTCCCGTCCCTGGCGATTATAAGTAATTTTGCCTGGTGTGTCGGAGTTAGTTCGCCCATTACACGCTCTAAGTCCATACCTTAACGTGAGGGCAGTAATTTGCAACGCTAGTGGGGTCCAAGCTTTCGGAGATGGCACATCAACCCCAGGTACTGCCCACCTATCTTCTTCTTCTGATAGGAACCCTTCCTGGAGGCCTGGGAGTGGCTCAAAGTGAGAGTTAAAATCCCCACCCACCACATAGTATGAATCAGTCGACAGTTCCAATAAAAAATTCGAAAGTTCATTAAAAGTCGGTGATTCTTTTGCCCTTCCCATTGGCCTAGAATAAATATTGATCAGCAGGAGGTTGACTTTGTTTGGCCATGTTAGAGAGACCACAAGAATGTCGTCGGAGCTGCATGGGAGCCGTGTTGCCACACAGCCCAGGTGAACAGCAATCCATGTCGCAAGACCCCCTGATGGTCGGCCTTTGCCTTCCCACCTAGCTGGAATAAAAAAGGATGCGTAGCCTTGATGCTCATAGTCCTCTCTGGCCCAGGTTTCCTGGAACATACATATGTCACCAGTTTCTATGTACTTTCCCCAGGCCGGCTCTTCCAATTTATTTGCTAGTCCCGCGATGTTCCAGGAGATTATCCTCAAATGTTCGGAGGTGGAAGATGTCATGGCATGAGGGGTGTGGGAGGTAAATCCATAGTCCATTTGTGTTGTGGAGCCTGCGGCTATGGCAGCAGAAAGTACGTGTGGCTCCATGGGTCCCAACTCCCCCTCGCCCTCAAGGGAGGGAGCCATAGTTATCCGCTCAGCAACATCTACTCCATCAGTGGCTAGGTATGAGGATTCAATTTGACCGTGTTCTGAGGCGAGTGTGTCATTCAGTGGGCCAGAGATAGCACCGGGGGACACAGTGGAGGGATCCAAGGGGCCACAGAAGCCCGATACCCCTGTCGCAGATTTACTGACGGTAAGTCAGTCGACCCCATCCAGCCCGTTCAAACAGTTAAAACGGTTAAAATCGCAGAAGGGTGTGTCCGACGGTTGGAAGTACGGGCGTTGGACAAAGCCTTTATGATTGCGTCTGTAGTCCACCCTTGTCCAGCCATCGTATGTTGGGGCCTGATGCCTGGGAATTGGAGGAAAGAAAAAGGATACTGGGAGGGTCTGTATGGTGGAGTCAAGGGATCGGTTCGTCCCTCCGCAGATGTGTCGAACCGTGCCCGGATCTTTAAAGGTTACCATGATACAGTCCCCCACTATGGTTTTCCTGGTCTTCCCTAGCCATGGAACCCTTCTCACCATAATGATCTCGTTATTAAAGTGAGGTGGCAAGGGTCGGTTCCAGTTGAGCCATTTGATTACCTTTTTCTTAAGAGATTGATAATCCTCGTTTTCTCCTGATCTTAAATGGGGGGCGCCAGCTAAGACCACCATCAGACTATTAGCCTCAGGTGGGAGGTCTGGCCTCCGTGGTCTGGGAGTTGGGCAAGTGGGCATGGTTGGGGGGGCATTAACCTGATCTTGATATATTCCAGTGGACTCTATTTGTGGACTGTGTGGGGCTGGGACCACCGGATCAGTGGGTCTATTACTTGGGTTATTGTGCCGTGCTTGGAGTTGAACAGCCATAAGGGGTTGCAGAGGGGCGGCAGATGGCATGCTTCTAGGGGGGGCTTTATTAACGTTGGATACTTTGGAAGATTCCCCACCCGAGGAATGAGTTTCCACTAGCTTAGTCTGCTTGCTTACTAGGGTATTCAGAGTGGTGAGAGAAGTTTCTAGCAAGGTGAGCCTAATCTCCACTTTTTTTTAAACTATCGGTGATAGGCTGCAGAAGGGAGCGGAGTAAAAATTCTATGCTCCCCTTAGCAGAGAGTGGGTGGTTGGGAATCGGCGTAATAGCCTCTGGCTCTTTGGTGGTAGCAGTTATGCTGGGGTTTGAGAGCTTGGCTGGTGGCACTATCTCCGTAGTCTTCCCTGGTAGGGTGATGTTAGTACTTTTCTTACCAAAGTCCAGGTGTGATATTTTAGATTTCCCCCGCCCCCCCGCTGTTTTCCGAGCCCGTTTACTGGGTGGGGGCCTGTGTATCTCCGCCATGACATTTAATTTAGACTTGCTCTTATTAACCAGTTGTGTGGGTTGGGTTTGGGTTACCTGGTTAACAGGGGTATGGGAAATCTCTAAGGGGCCCGGCTCTGTGATTTTCCCAGATGCTATCCCTGGGGTAGAGGGAACTTCCCTTAATAAAACAGGGATATCCTCTAATGCTAAACTACTGGGTAGCGAGTCTACCTCTTGAGTGGCGGGATAGGGAGTGATATCTAGCAGAGGCCTAGTTTTCATACATTCAATGGAGCGCCTACGCTCCGCCCTTCGTTTCTCAAGTGAGCCTTCCGAGTCCGCCTCACCTTTATTGTGTTTGAAATACTTGTCCAGAGTCCCGGTGCTGGAGGCACCATCCCTTGAGGGGGTTTCCCGTAGTGGAGGCGAAGGCATAACCTTGATTGACTGCAACGTGGGATCAAGAGAGTGGGCCCGGCCCGGCCTCCTTCGGCCCCTGACGGCCACAGACGGTCCCGCCCTTGTCCCGGGCTTCTCCCGGTCGCTCCCGCGAAGCGGTGGTACTGCTCTCCTTATAACTCTACAGCTGTGTGATCACAAACAGATAGGCGGGAGGCGTGGCCAGCGGGGAGAGCAGCCCAGGTGTTGCAGATTGGGCGCGCAGGGGCTCCTGGACGCTGGAGTCCCTGCCTATGCTCGCAGCCCCGCTGGTCCGCTCGCCTTTCCCCGCGCTCCTCCTGTCAGTCCACAGCCTCCAAGAACAGCTGGCGCGCTGCGGGACCCGCGAATTACTTTCATATTTCACCATACTAATTCACCACTAATCTTTTATGGGTTTCCGGAGTAGCGTGCTTCAACACCCCATCAGGTGTGGCAAGCTCTATATAAATATAAACCTTTATTTCCCTCCTCTATCCTTCTGCTATCCTTCTGAATCCAAATAACTGACTACCCTATCCACTACTTAAAATGTACTTGGGAAGAGGTGTGGCGCCGCGGCTAGGGCGACTGACTCCGGAACCTGGGGATCACGGTTCGATCCATGGCACCGGCGGCAGGTTAGCCCAGCACCATGTGACTCTGGGCGATAGCTTGCTTAATCTTGCCGACGGTCCAGCGCCTAGAGACCCTTACGGGTGATTGTGCGCTTAACAAAATGTGGATTAAAATCTGGATTATTACTTGCATGTTTCACTATACTAATTCAACATTAATCCTCTATAGGTCCTGGAGTAGCGTGCTACTTGCCGAAAAAGCGATTTGACGCCTCGTCGGGGTAGTAAGCGCTATATAAATGTAATTACAATACAATACAATGAAAGTGAACAGGGATCCCATTGCGGCTCTCTTGGACACCGACTGTCATCAGAGTGTCATCGCTGTAGGCGCCTCTTAAGTGGAAACTGCCGCCTATATTGATGACATTGTTATATACAGTCCCTCATGGTAAACACATCTACCACACGTATGCAATGGTAACTGTCTTAACAACGCGGTCTGAGGTAGGCATGTTGTTTACCTGCAAGCGGAACCATGCTTGCCTTAACCACGCATATGCAAGGTTCAGGCGGTGCGCGGTCTGAATGTCGGATAGGCAGGGAGATGAACAGGAAGCGTTAAGAAAGAAAGGTCAACGCGGACAGGTAGAGGGGCTGAGGTCGGGTTTGGGGTGGAGTAGTTGTTTGCAAGGTTTGGCTGAAATTTGGTTTTTGACTTGTTTTGGCTGAATTTCCTTGTTTTTGAATGGCTGCAGGTGGGGTTTTTAGGTCAAAAGTCATACCCATTCCCGTGAATCGATCGGGATACAGCTTGGTAGGTATTTGGGGACAAGTGGGTCTTGTGTTCCTCCAAGTTTGCAAAGGATCGGACAAGTGGAACTAGTAGAAAAGCAATTGTTTATGAGATGCTGGTGTCCAATTTTATCTAATGGGCCCATTTTGGAAGTTCTTGAGAAATATTTTTGGGGTGGTTTCAGTTGCTCCAGGTGAATGTGGCTTCTGATGGTTGGGGATGCCTGCTGTGTGTATGAACATTTTGGGGAAAATCAATCCACAGTAAGGGTGGTTTTGGACCTAGTTTGGATATAGCAAATCGCCTGCATTGGGGCCTATGGGATTGCACATCTTGTGGTTCTGAGTGGAGCTAGTTGGATGGGCTAGTAGCTGGGATAGTCTAGTTTTGAATTTACCACACATATTCCTTTAGCAGTCATACCTTTGCAACAAAAATCGTTGTAAAGGCATACATAGTAAACAAATGCATGGTTACGTCGCATTTGAGGTTGGAATCGCGTTGTAGAGGCATGCGTGGTTCAGCCATGACTGCCTCTGTCATACAACCGTATGTAATGTTTTGGACTCATTAGGCTCCGTGGGTCTCAAGGTCAATCTGGTAAAAATCCACTTAGTCACTAGTAAAGGTGTTGCAGGGATTCTGCTCCTACACAGAACTGTGCACAGAGACCCAGGGCCTCAGTGAATTGTGGTGTACCAAAAACTCACCTCAGTGCCTAGAAACCCTAACCAGCTAGCATCAGTGTCACATTAGCTCTTCATCCTATAGCAAAGGAACCAATGATTAGACAACCCAGAACATGCGACTTAGGTTATACTCAGGAATGGTGGGAAGCAAGATCACTCTTTCGTTATACTCTCATACCAGTCCACAACAGGAGTAAAAAGAGACAGGGGCAAAGTTAAAATATTTATTTCTTTTAACGACGTGCTCTAAGATGCAGTATTTTTGCTAACATAAGCAGACATACAATCGGAAATAATATGGTCAGCATTGTTACAATTCCATAAAACACAAAAGGAGAAATCATATTACAATGATTGTGAAAACTGGTCTTATAGTTCCTAGTATAACACCCTCCCTAGATAGAAACTATGTTTTATAAAATATAGAAGGTCTCTTAGGCTTGTGCGGGGGACCCCATACCTCTAGGATTAGCAGGAATGTATCACATCAGGATCTGCAAAAGCACTCTTTCTCTCTGGAAAAACGGGAGTCTTCCAAGTGCCTGAAATCATGGTTCCATGCATTATTAAAGGCACCAGAATCACGTTGGCTGCAGCTGCATGCATGTTATGGCTAAAACGTGAGCCGATCAGCCCGAACAACAGCTACCTTGTTATGATAACTTTGGCGGCTTTAGAACTCTGTGTGCAGACTAGAGTCTCGATGTAAGTCTCGAGATGCTAAAAACAAGCCATTCTCATGTGCAGCATTTCACGCAGCCTAACTTACAACAACATTTATGTGTAGTGTTGTGTGTAAAAGCAGCGAAAAGGTAAAATGACACTTAAACTTCTAATAAGCCTATGCTAACATAGCAATTCATGCAACAAAGCCCAGCCCTCACTACAAAGGTACAATCCCCAGGGCATTTTAATTGGGAAATCTCAATTTCACCCCAGAGAGAAACAATTGCATCCATTCTCAAGATACCCTTCCCAAAAACAAAAGGAGACCTGAAATTGCAATTGGTAAAACAATCAGGCAACTTATCAGCTGGTCTCTGCGCATTGAACTCAGGTGGGACTGCTTTCCTCATCGCAGTGCGCCAAAAGGCAACAGAAAATAAGATGAGTCATATGTTTTTCCATTCAGCACTTAGAGGTAAAATTAACTGGATATAAGAGATAAGGACAAATACATATATGACCCCTCATTTTGGACTAGTATTCTAACTCCATTGTTTATGCACGAGTTAGCAACTGGCTCGATCCCTGATTCCTGGCGAGGAAGCATTTTAAATCCCATATACAAAACGGGTTCACGTTAAGACCCTGCGAACTATAGAATGATTGCACTGATTGATGTGGAGGCCAAGATAAATGCTTCAAATCTCTTGGCAGATCTAGAGGATTGGGTCAATCGCATAAACCTGATACCAAACACTCAAACTGGATTCGGGGCCGGAATGGGCAACCTTACTAATATTTCTGCTGTGACTCTTCTAGCCAAACAAGCTTATGCGAAATATCGGACCTTGTACACTTGCTTCATTGACCTTAAAGCAGCCTTCGACAAGGTCCTGAGAAAGAAGTTGTGGGCCAAAATGAAAAGCTGGAGGGCACCACCCAAACTTTTGGAGGCAATAATCAATCTTTACTCAAACACGTGGGTGCAGATAAGGAAAGGAGAGGGCCGCACCATATCAAACAAGATCCCAACATTAAACGGGCTAAAACAGGGGTGTGTTTTGGCCCCTGTTTATTTAACATCTACACAGCCGATCTTGACAAGTACCTCCAACAAGTGCAAATTGACCCCCCAAAATTGGGCAAAACATCAATCAGGAGCCTTTAATACGCAGATGATATTGTGCTCCTAGCACAAACACCAATAGGCCTGCAGCGATCGATGACCCAACTAAGATCTTATATCACTTCTGCTCAATTACTAATAAACCTTAAGGAAACTAAGGTATTATGCTTTAGTAGCCATCACAAAATAGGGTCAAAGGGGAAATTCACCTGGAAAATGGAGGAAAAACCCATATCCCATGTGGACTCATACAAATACCTAGGGTTCCAACTTGACCATACACTTAAATATAAGCAACACTTGGACCAAGGGAATATTAAAGCAAAACAACTCTTCATGCTTTCCAAATGTTACAGAAGAAGCTAAAAGGTTATCCAACATGTCAGTTGCTTAAGATAATACAATATCAATAATTTACATTCACAGTTTATCTTCTATGTGGTGGTTATTGCTAGAAGAGAAATATGTAAAGAATGGAAGTCAGCTGCCTCTCCCAGATTTGCAGAGTGTCTAAAAAATATAATGGAAGTCTGTAAGATGGACATGGTCGGTCGCGATGGAAACACTGAGAATGTATGGTCAAAACTGGAGGTCTGGTCGAACAAGTAAATGGTCCGATGATTATGCCAGAGGTTGTGTCAGTCCTGTCCTCCCCTGGCCTGAAATATACCACCATAAGTCAAGGGAGATGGATAAGGAAACAACCTACCTCTGGGACATCCCTGTCCGCTAGATACTGACCCCGGGGCGGATACAGAATTGTTAGTATAAAAGGCGACAGTGAGACCCATCTAGAGCATATAAAATCTGGTGGCATATATGAGGACAAAAAAAACACTTGGACCAAGGGAATATTAAAGCAAAACAACTCCGTCATGCTTTCAAAATGTTACAGAAGAAGCTAAAAGGTTGTCCAACATGTCAGTTGCTTAAGATAATTGCAGCAAAACTTTTACCCTCAATATCATATGGGTCGGAAATAATGAATACAAAAGATGCAGCCGCCTTAAACCTAGCCCAATCAAGTTTTTTTAAGCGTCTGTTTTTAATTCCTCGGCACATCTCTCAGGCACAAGTTCGACTGGAATACGGGCTGAAAATCCAGAAACCTACCAGACAAGGGGTGATGGTAAAATATTACTGGCAGATGAGGCAAGCGGAAGACAACACATTAGCCCACTTCTGTTGGGAAGAAATCGAAAAGCAAGGGAGGCAAAAAACTCTATTGTTGCAGTCCTAAAAGAATCATTCGTTGATCTACATCTTGAAGAGGCATGGCATACAACAACATCATATTCCGAGTTCAGAAAATATGGTAAACGGCGCAATTAAACGAACTTCGCTATTTATTGACAAATCTGCCTTTGCTAAGAAAAATCATGCTTGGGCAGTGATTCAATCATATCATTTTCTGAAACTCCAACCGTACTTGTCTGAACACTTCTCGCATTACAAAAAGCACTATTTGACGCTGTTGCGGCTGGGCTCATTCCCCATAAAGGATCTAACCCCGAAATGGAAGTCTACATGGCCCACTAAAGAATGTCGCCTGTGTGAACAAGGAGAAGAGTCGTTATTACACCTTTTATGCATCTGCCCCTGCTATTAGAACCTCAAAAAATAGTCCTCCGTGAGATTTTTAGGAAACATCAATTGAGGTCGTGCAGAGATGCAGTGATACAATGCCTTGGTGGGCTGTCAATTCAGCTGTCATGTCGAGCCATCACCTTTTGGAAAATAGCAGCCAAAGAATTGGACAAAAAACATAATAGTCCACATGGCAAAGGTGTATGTCTGTTTGGTCACTCCCTTTCTGCACTGACATCAAATATCGCTCTTTTCATATTGAACTGCAATGAACTTCTTACGATTTGTAGAGATTACAATATGTTTGTTTTACTTGTCATTGCGACCAAAGCTTATGATAGGATAATGTTTTTACTTGTTTGCATTTTATAGACTTTTATCTTAGATAACTATTGTGTAATATGTGTTTTTTCCATGCTTTTATGATTTTTAACGAAATCAAATAAAAGTAATACTACTTATGTACCATATATGGCATATAAATTGTAAATATCAAAATGTATGGGGACCCAACATATCTCACGAAAACCTTTCATTGATTTAAAATATATATATATGATTTATAATATAACACACATACTTTTCCAAAACATGTTGTCCTTTATGAGTAACAATATCTAAATATGTGCAAGATTGAAAAACTTTGAATAAAAACAACAGCACTTACTATTTTATTGAGATGAATGAGGTGAACAGTATGAATACGGGTGGTCAATATTTGGTGGAATATTAGATAAAGACACTCGCATTTCGTCATTAAGCATTTTCAAGCTACCACATTTCAGTGCCATGTTTTATTTCAGCTAATTCTTCTTCAGAAAGTGAAAAAGTTCCCAGTTGCATTTGAAAGAAATGGATTTCTGATGCAATCATAGTCTTTGATTTCAAAATTTGGGAAGTAATGATGAAGGTTCTCTCTGAGCAATGTTAAGTGGTCAGCAATCAGGGGGCTGATATCACATTTCAGCGGTCGCTCAGCAGTTTTGGAAAACATTTCAAATTGTCCTTCTTTCACTTTGCTTTTCCAAAGTGCTCTTTTGTCTCTCATAGCACAAAAATTTAATAAAAACAACAGCACTTGTCTTACTATTTTATGGAGATATATGAGGCTGATAGGATGCACACAGCTGGTCAATATTTAGTTGAATATTTGATAAAGACACTCACATTTCAACATCAAGCATTTTCAAGCATCCACGTTTCAGTGTCTTTAAGTTTGTCATCGTTGAAAAGGATACTTCACAAATGTATGTAGTAGAAAACTGCAAGAGAATATTTAACACTTTTTTACCTATGTTTGGAGGCATTTTTGTAACACGAATCCAAAAGCTGTCTAAATCACTCTCTGCATGCATCATGAAAATACTTCGATAATTTTTTATTTCAGCTAATTCTTCTTCAGTTAGTGAAAAGATCCCAGATGCAGTTCAAAGAAATGGATTTCTGATCCAATCATAGTCTTGGATTTCAACATTTGGGAAGTAATGATAAACTTTCTCTTCGAGCCATGTTAAATGGTCAACAATCAGCGGGCTGATCTCATTTTTCAGAAGGCACTCATCAGTTTTGGAAAACATTTAAAAACTGCCTTCTTTCACTTTCCTTTCCCAAATATGTATTTTGTCTCTCAAAGCACAAAATGTATCTACTCCGGTTAAAATATTTTCTCCTATTCCTTGCATACTGGTGTTAATTGTATTCAAATTTTCAAATATGTCAGCAAGATATGCCAATTTTGTTCACCAAAGTTTGTTTAGAATTAGATCGCAGAATTCGTCTTGCTGATTTTCCTCAAAAATTTTAAGTATTATTTCCCGCAATTCGTATACACGACAAAGCACGCAACCTCTGAGAGCCAACAAACGTCTGTGTGCAGTAGGAGCTTTTTAAATCTTGCCCCCATTTGTTCACAAATATGAATAAATATTCGTGATTCAAGAGGTCTGGTTTTAATGTAATTGACCATTTGAATCACTTTGTCCATAACTTTTCTGCGACTAGTGCCTCGCGATGTAAAAAGCAATGAGTAAATATGATATTTTCATTTTCTTTCTTTGCTAAAGCTATAAAACCTTTTGTTGAGCCAACCTTTGAGGGTGCACCATCTGTGCATATCCCGACACAATTTAACCAGCGCAAATTATTGTCCTTCATGAAGCAATCCAAAGTTTTTAATATATCCTCACCTCTAGTTCTCAATGGAAGTTCTAGGCAACACAGGTATTGCTCAATAATTCTGTCACTATGAATGAAACGTATAAAACCTTGTTTGTTTTACCCCTGCAACACAGGTATTGCTCAATAATTCTGTCACTATGAATGAAACGTATAAAACCTTGTTTGTTTTACCCCTGCAACCCAGGTATTGCTCAATAATTCTGTCACTATGAATGAAACGTATAAAACCTTGTTTGTTTTACCCCTGCTGACTAAAGGAGGTCCTGCTGAGGCTCATTACCTGCTTGCATTGAGGCCGGGCTTTGCTCCGCCAACCCCCTGCTGAAACCGACCGGCCGGGCTTGGCTCCGCCGGCCGGACTCCATCCCCCAGCATCCCTAGGGGGCCAGCGACGACGACGTGAAGAGCCAGCGCGCCAGGAGGCGCTTAAAGCTACGGCAGGTCCCTCGTCCCGCGAGGACGCGCCGGACGAAGCCCGGACTAAGGGCGGACAGTCCAAGACAGTCTGAGACAGGCAGAGACTGGGCTGGGCAAGTTACTCTGCTCGTTTTATTGTCAGGTGAGACTGTTTCATTGCTCGAGGAGGATTCTGGACATTATTAGGCCTTGCTTTTCAATGCTCTGTGCCTAATCCGATTAGAGAGACTTGGGTATACACTTTCAGCGTATTTGTATTGTGTTTCGGGGAGGGTTCTGTTGTTTGTCTTATTGGTGTATTGTGCCTAGCAAAAAACTTTCCCCGATAAAAAACACCATGGACAATTACTTGGTGCAGGTAGTTGCCAAAATTAATAGTGGGAGGAGATCCTCACTTGGGCTGGGTGCTTCTCCTAAGTCTCCTACATCAACCTTGTCAGTACCTGAATTTGTTCAATCCCCGAACCTAGCTAATAGTAGTCTTCTGGTTGTATTACCTGAATTTGATGACAATGCTCTCTTGGACCAGACCAATTGTGTACTTGAGGTTAGTGATAGTGAAAATGAGGCTGAACCACACCCTCAGGAGGCAAAAAGCCCCTACACCAGTACCTGCGCCACGCACTACCAGAGGAGCAAAAAAGGGCCAGCAAAAGCGGGGAGGGCTTCGCTCAAGTCGTAAGAAGCCTGCTTCCCCACCAAGTAATATTGTGGTGGAGGATGAAGGGTTACTTGACGCAGTTGGTGTGTCTTTAACCAATGAGCAGTTTGGGAAGTTGCTGGCTATGATAGACACTAAGATCCAGGGAATTGTAAAGCCACTGGTGGGAAAGATAGATAAGCTTACTAATGAAGTTAAACGGTTAGGGGGTCTTTTGAACAAAACTTTGGAGGAAGTAGAAAAACTGCCTGCTGAAATGATAAATAAGATTGAGACAAAGACTGGCACATCAAGCCCCGAGGGAGGGGGTGAGGGAGGAGTACTCCCCTTGTCTAATCACCCTGTGGCTTCACAAGTAATGTCAGGGGAGGGTTTACAAAAGGTAGTTGTCCCTCCTGTTGTTTTTCCAGAGCAGGCACATGCAAAAGGCTCGGTTGAGCTTATAGTTGAGGCTTCCCCCTTAGTCCTTGTTCTAGCTAATGTTCCTAAATTGGAACCAGGACAGGATGAAACTACATCTTCATTGCTGTCTAAAGCCTTATATTGGCTAACTAACAACATGGTAATAACCCCTTGGGGTAAGCAACAACTGGCAGAGGAACTAGTTATGGCTAGGAGGGTAGAGTGGATAGGTAGCAGCCCAAAAAGATTCAGGGGTGACTGTGTTGTTTTGAATTTTTCAGACCCTGAGGTGTTAATCAAATCTTGCCCAATCTCCTACCTCCACAGAGAAGGTCCACTGATATTGTCCCGCTTACTCTAGACTTTTTTTACTATCGGAAAGGGTTTTTTTTTAATCGGTGCACACTAAGAACAAAATGGAATGTGGTCTCTACTAAGGGGAAGAATGTTGCTAAATCCTCTGAGTGGGGGATACATCTTGAGAACAGGTTTTGAGCCCTCTCCAATTTGAATGACTGTGATTGACTTCAAGGGGGTAAATGTACGGTAATATCAGGTGTAAAAGCCCAGAGTATATGCTCCCTGAATGTCCGCAAAGGTAATGAGGTTGTCCATTTGAATTCTACAAGTACTCTAGCACAGGCAAGTTCAATGGTATCAGTCAGGGGAGTGTCCTCTTTTTTGACTCCAATTCCTGATGCTCAACTTGATTGTCCTACTGGGGTGGGGAATCTTATCTCTTGGAACTTGGCTGGGCTATGCTCCAAATTAGATTGTGGGGACTGGCTTGGCTTTGTTAATTTGTATGATGTGTGTATGTTTCAAGAGACGTGGGCATGTGAACCTGTATTTGCGTTAGGATATTGAAATTTTTCTGTGCCAGCTGTAAAGGGCCCGAAAGGAAGGCCAATGGGGGGTCTAACAATCTGGGTCCGACAAACCCTCAAACTAAAAATAACAAATATTGAGACTAGTCATAACGATATACAGTTAGTTAGGATAACTAGTGATGAAACAGGGTCACTAGATATATATAATATATATGCTAGGAATGTTAAGGGTGTCAGATCTGATGTTTTCATCGCATTGGGAAACCTCCTTGATAAATTTTCCCCAGATAATAAGGTTGTGATAGCAGGCGATTTTAATAGGACGTTTGAGCCCTTGGTCTTAGGTGAGGTCTCTATTGGAGCAGAAGAGGACTCCCAATGGGGCATTCCTGCACTAGATTTGAAGCCAGTTACCCGTTGGACTGATGATATTATAGCTCTGAATGCACTGTGTTTAGAAAAAGGTCTGAGAGCTTTGAATGGACGTACAGCTTTGGATAGAAAGGGCTCCATGACTTTTGACAATGGAGGACATAAAAGTAGGATAGATTATGTTATTTGCAGCTTATCGCTGTGGTCATCTGTCCGTGATATGGAGATCGCTATGAGACCTGAGAGTTACCACAATCCTTCATGTGTGGAGCACAAATGGTGGGCGGTTGGGACAAATCCTTCTTCTTTAAATACTCTTGCTCCGCCCTCGCTTATCCCAGAAAATAACATGCGTAGGCTTAAATGGGCCAGTATTGTGACCAATCAACAGGCTATCGATAATATTAATTATGAAACTGACCAAGCCATAGCTGCTTTGGAATCAATTAGTGTTTCCCCCACTGGCCTGAAGGAAGTGGTTAACATTCATGATACCCTGTTTGCCAAGATTAAAAAACATTTCTTGAAACCTGTTAGGCGAAATGGGGTTAGAGCTAGTAAAGATGCTAAATGGTACAATGCCGAATGTAGGGCTGCACGTCTGGCTCTAGGGCAGGCAATTAAAATGAGGGTGGCTGAAAACACTCGTCTAGCCAGAAAGAACTATAAAACTTGCATAGTGAAGGCTAAAAGAGACTGGGATGAGCAGCACTGGTGTAAACTGAAAAAAGCAAGTGATAGAAAGGATTTCAGAGCGTTCTGGAATATCGTTAAATGGGGCAGCGAGAGAGTAGATGAATCCCCTAATAATAACGTACCTCAGGAAGCTTGGGTAGAATTTTTTAGCTCGCAGTATGCTCTTAGTACACAGATTAGAGGGGAGGACAGTATTAATATGTCTTTTTCCCATGGTAATCTTTTGAATGATAAAGAGGTTTTGATTGCTATAAACGCTGTGCACAGAGGACGCGCACCAGGATCTGATGGTGTTCCTGCAGATATCTTTTTAAATGATAAAGAGCGGTGGGGTAAATACATCTATATGCTTATCAATTTTATTGCCAATGGTGCTGATGTCCCTGCCTCTTGGAGAGGTGCGGTGATTATCCCTGTGTTTCAAAAAGGGAGATCGTGCACAGCCGGGTAACTATAGGCCAATAAGCCTTATTGACACTGTACAAAAAGTAGTCGGCTGTGTGGTGGTAAATAGGCTCCTAGATTGGGCAGAGGCCAACAATATTTTATCACCTTTCCAAGCAAGATTCAGAAGGGCCCTTTCCTATTAAATATTCCTGATTTATGTAAGAGTCAACAACAATTAGCCACCAATCCTTCTCCTCCGGGCTTTATCTTTATCAGCCATAACTGTCGCTCTCTACCCAAACATAAACGCAATCTTTTTGATTTGCTTACTGATGAGGCGCCTGATGCGCTATTTATCACTGAATCTTGGCTCAACGACAACTCTGGCCCTGATATCGCCGAAGCACTGCCCAGTGACTATGCCATTGTCCGTTGTGACCGTCCTGTAAGGACAGGAGGCGGTGTGGCAATAATTTTCAATAAAAAATACCAATGCCATGCTGATTCTATTTCTCTGAGCAAATGTGATGCTCTTCACTTTAAGCTCACTCTAAACCCCAATTCGACAATTACTGGACTTTTAATGTATTGTCCCCCTGGCACTACCAATTCTTGGTATACCCAATTTTTGGATTACATAGCTTCTGTGCTCGTATCTTCCAGTAACTTTTTTGTCATTGGTGATTTAAACTTACATATGGACAACCCCAATGATAAGGCTGCTGATAGTTGTATCACCGATCTTGCTGCTATGAATTTAACCTTACATAACAAGGGTCCCACCCATAGGGGTGGACATCTTTTAGATCCTATTTTTTCAAACTCTTCACTAATAACATGCTTTCCTGCCTTACCTGTCCCTTGGTCAGATCATTATCTAGTCAAATTCACTATAGCTACCAATAAGACTCAGACCACATCTAATTCCTCTCTCAATTTTAAAAGGAGAATCTGGAAGAATTTGGATACCACAGCTCTCAACTCAAAACTGCTTGATCTTTTGCCTAAATATCAACCTAACTTAGACAATATGAACACAGCTGCTAATTCAGTGGACTCTTGGCTCTCTGAGGCTATAAATATCTGTCTTCCTCTTACAGACAAAAAAAATGTTGTCCATAATTCTCCTGCCCCATGGTATAATGAAACTCTACGTCTACATAAAGCTCAATGTAAGAGATTAGAACGGGCCTGGAGGAAAGACTACTCTATTGCTGCCGGGCTTACGTATAAAGCCGAGCTGAAACTATACCACAAGGCCTGTGTTCATACCAGAGCCACTTATGCCACAAATTTGACTACTGAAGCCATAAATAAATCAAATGTTTTATTTAAAGTGGTAAAAGACCTTGCTGGTTCACAGACAGTCGCTATACCCCCTCCTCTTTCGAGTAAGAAATGTGACGAACTTGCCCAGTATTTTACATCTAAAATCGACACAATCTACAGAAATATTAAATCACTTGAGGAATCTACTGCCTGCCCTTGGTCACCCCCTACTACCACATGCCCTCCCCTGGCCTCTCTGCAGACTTGGCCTGACCTTGTACCTGCTACTCTCTTAGAAATTCTAAATAATATCAAATCTGGCTCACCCATGGATCCTGTACCTATTTCGGTTCTACGCCAGCTTGAATCTTCCCAACTTGAAGTGATCTGTTCTTTACTTAACGCTTCCCCTGCTTCAGCCACGGTCCCCCATTGCTGGAAGCATGCAATGGTTACCCCACTCCTCAAGAAACCCACTGCAGATCCTAATGTTGCTGCTAATTTCCGGCCTATCTCACTGCTGCCAGCCTTTTCAAAAATTTTGGAAAGACACATTCATCAACATCTCTCACGTTTTGTCACTTCCAATAATCTTCTTCACTCATCTCAATCTGGCTTTCGCCAAGGGTTCTCCACAGAAACCACCCTATTAGGTGTTACTGAAAACATTCGCCAATTATTAGATCTAGGTCAAACAGCTGCACTGATTTTGTTGGATCTCAGTGCAGCATTCGATACTGTCTCCCACAGTATCCTTCTTGATAGCCTTGCCTCTTTTGGCATTTGTGACAAAGCCTTACTCTGGTTTTCGTCCTTTCTTTCTGATAGGACCTTCCAAATTTTCTCTAATACTTCCACTTCGAATATCTACAATTCCCCTCATGGTGTTCCCCAGGGTTCTATCCTTAGCCCTCTCCTCTTCAATCTTTATGTTGTCCCGTTGGCTCATGTTGCACAGCTTTCTGGCCTCAATCTTTTCACTTATGCTGATGATTCTCAGATTGTGTTTTCCTTATCTCAAGCAGACCCTTCTTTACCTTCTTCTCTGCAATCTGGTCTTAGTGACATTTCTCTCTGGATGAGCCGTAATTTTCTAAAACTTAACAGCGAAAAGACGGAGGTGCTTGTCTTCGGCAACAAGCCTGACCTTTGGAGTTCGAGACACTGGCCGTCAACCATGGGCGTTCTACCTACTCCATCTGAACGTGCTAGGAACCTCGGGGTTCTCATTGACAGGGATCTGTCGATGAAAGACCAAGTCAATAAAGTCTCAGCCACCTGTTTTACTATTCTTAGATGGCTGAGAAAGATCTTCTGGATTTTGCCATCTGACACCCAAAGATCTGTTGTGACGGCCCTGGTGACCTCCAGATTGGATTACAGTAATGTGCTCTATCTGGGGGTTACCAAGACGATCTTGCGTCGTCTCCAATTGGTTCAGAATGCTGCTGCCCGGCTCCTGTGTGGATGCCGGAAATATGATCCAATCACGAAACGCATTAAGCAACTTCATTGGCTTAACATTGAAAATCGTGTAAAATGTAAGGCACTATGCTTCATGCATAAGATTAAAATTGATGTTGCTCCCTCTTACCTTCGAGCACTCGTCAAGCCTTATTCACCCACACGCTCACTCCGTTCTTCCTCCCAACAGTTGTTCTGCGTACCTAGGTTCAGGCTGTCCAGAGTGGGAGGCCGCTCCTTTGCTGTACTGGGACCCAAACTGTGGAACTCTCTTCCCATGGACTTACGAATGGAGCAGTGCCATCTCTGTTTTCGAAAAGCCCTAAAGACCTGGCTGTTTGCTCAATAATCTTTCTCCTCCAGGATCTATCATGTTGTTTACTGTCAATTAGCGCCGGGAAACCCTTACGGGTAGCTGTCGCGCTCTATAAGATTAATAAATAAATAAATAAATAAAGGGCAACCAGCACGGTTGACCAAGTGTTCCGATTTCAACTGCTTCAGTGGAAGACTGTGGTGCTGGGAGGAGGCAGCCTTTATGCAGCATTTGTTGATTTGAGGGCTGCCTTTGACCTGGTCCCACGGGTAAAACTGTGGCAAGTTCTACAAAGTTTGGGGGTCCCTAAGGAATTATTGACCTTGGTAATGCGATTACACGAGCTCACTTTTGCCAAAATTCAGTGGGGAGGGCATGACATGGTCACAGATGAATTTCCAGTTGAAAGGGGGGTTCGACAGGGGTGTTCAATGGCCCCAACCTTGTTCACTCTGTACATAAATGGCGTTGTCCCCCGTATGGTAACAGCTCCTGTAGACGCTCCATCTCTCTCAGGGTTAAAAATCCCTATATTAATGTTTGCGGACGACACGCTTATTATGTCGAAAACGCCTAGTGGTTTGCAGCGTGCTCTGTGTATTTTTGAGAATTTCTGTGGGGAGCAAGGGTTAGAGGTGAACGCCACTAAAACCAAACTCATTGCTTTTAAACCACATCGTAGCTGTAAGTCCAACATCATCATGAGTGGGCGGCCTCTTGAGGTGGTAAACTCATTTACATATCTAGGAATTCTCATTGCAGATAACAGTCGATGGAGCCAGCATATTAACATCGCCACTCTGCGACATAAGCAGTTGTCGGGTGACATTAACATGGAACATAGGAAATCTCTGACCAAACCTATTAAGCCAGCTTTATTGGTTTACGAAGCGAAGGCTATAGGGTCGGCACTTTATGGTGCGGAGATATGGGGCTTGGAAAACTTGAACTTACTACAAGGATCTGAGAATAAATTCTTAAGATTACTCACGGGTACCCCGAAAAGCACCCCTCTCCTGCCTTTAAGATATAAGCTTGGTAGGAAGCAAATCAAGGATCTAGCCAGACTACGTCCAATTTTATACTGGCGAAGATTATGGACTACCCCCGACCTTGCACATTATGCCGAAGGTTTTATTGATGTCATAAAGGCGGACTGTTTTCATAGAATTAGTTGGCTCAATTCACTGAAGGCAATATTGTACGAGCTTGGGTTAAGTTCTATATGGCTTGATCCAACAGGTGCATAATTTCCTACCAAGTCAGCCCTAAAAATTATATTCTTGGAATATGTTGCTAATAAGAGCTTGAGTAATTTGAGTAACGGGTCTATGTCCGTTGGTTTCCTTGAGGTAAAACTGTACCCGGTCTTGGAGTCGTATTGGGACATTGTTTCTAAACCGGGAGACAGGAAGCTCCTATTCCAACTGATTGCTGGTGCCCTCCCTATAAGATCATTGACAGCCAAATGGGGCTCAGGGGGGAGTGACACCTGCCCAGCCTGTGGAACGGGGAAGGAAACTCTTGGACATTTTCTGTTCGCTTGTAAAGCATATTGTGTCCCTCGACGTGTTTGGTTAGCACCTATGTGTAGGAACCTTGGTAGTACTTGCAGTTCCGTTGCTCTGCGCATTATATGCTCAAGCCCACTATCATGGATATCAATAGCGACAGCTAAATATATATTAGTTGGGCTTGGGCGATCCGTCAGAGATTGCTAGTTAATTAACTATTGTCTGTGTGATCAGGCAGAGACTGCTAGTTATTTAACTATTCTCTGCCTGAAAAACTTGTTTTTATAAAATCTTCTTTAGCTTTTAGATAAATAATGAACTTGATAGATACCCAGAGATTGCTAGTTAATTATCTATTCTCTGTATGTGAAATGTTCTACTGAAATTGTCACCGCTCGCTTTTTAAATTGTTTATACTCTTTTTAATGTACAAATCAAACCTCTGATGAATTCTTTAAAAAAAATTTGTAAATACTGCGAGACTTTGTTCTAACCAAATGTATTGTATGTATTTAGTAGTGCTTTGTAAATGTGTCTGATTGTAGATTTAATTCTATTTTAATACTGTCAATATTTTGTGTATGTTTGCTTTTATAAGTATACACTTGAATAAAGCCCTTTGAATTGAATTGAATTGTATAAAACCAAGTAATTGAGCTAACCTACTGACATCTGTTGATTCGTCCAATTGCAATGTAAAGACCATATTATCGTCTTGGAAAATATCCTTCATTTGCAGCTTTACGTTAGCAGACATATCTTGAATACGTCTTCCAATTGTGTTATCTGCCAAAGGGATTTTATTAACTTCTATCACAAATTCTGGCCCAAACATTGTTCGAACAATAGCACAGCAAGATTGCTTTTTGGTGGTTTCCGCAACAGTGTGTGGTTCCTTGTTTCTGGCAATTATTTGAGCAACCAAGTAACTTGCCTCTAGAGCTTTCTCTGATGTCTTCATTCTCTTTGTGAATGATGCAGACTGCTTCTTTATAGATTTAGAAAGCTCAAATTATTCTAATGGTTTTTCTGACAAATGGCTGTGTTTTGTGGTAAAATGCCATTTTAATTTATTTGGTACCATACTTTCATTTGCAAGTATTTCCTCACAAACTAAACACCGGGGACAAGGAGGATTTTCATTACCAGAAAATGTGAACCCCAGTTACATATAAGCTTTATTATATAAACGAGGATTTGTGATTTTCCCTGCACATTTCTTACGTACTGAGACAGACCGCTCAATTGATTCTTGGGTACTTTGCTCAATAGCTGCTACATTTTGTTCTTGGCAAACACCATCTTCACCAGCTTTTCGCTTCCTAATTATAAACGTATACATTTTTGAGTTTCTGTTTGCCTTACGGGAAAATGAAGAAATGTGGAAATCTAGACATAGGAAGAACATGAGATACGAAGTTTAACATTCTTACGCCTTGCTTACAGTACTCATTCTCTCTAGTAACATTTCAGGATTTGAGTAGTAGATAATCATTTGAAATCAGAGCTCTCAGCATAAGGACAGAAGTAATAACTGCATTGACTTTGGCTCCGACAGACTCAGGATGCCACGTGAGCTGTCCAGAACCCACAATTATATTCCATCCTTTATCAGAAAGCCCTTACATGTCTATGCCATGGTCTTCAACACTAGAAAGTTCCCTCATAACCTATATACTTTATACATTAGAACATTGTTCATATCCTTTTCTTAAACCTTCAAAACACAACAATGACACATATACTTTCCTGATTATACTTTTTCTTATTTACTTATTTTATCATTTACTTTTTATGTCTTACTTTCAACTTATTATATTCTTTTTTACTTTTTTTTATAAATATAACATGTAAAAATGCAGTACATGGTTTATCTCAATTCCACATGGTACATCAATTTGTCAATATTTCATTGGGACTATTTTAATACAAAAAATGTTCTCTCATGGCCGGGGTTTTTTACCAAGGGGCCAGTACAGAGGAAGGAATGTTCGCTGGCAACAAGACAGAGGGGGACATCATCAGATGAGCCCACAACCTCAACAGTTGTATGTCAAAACTCGAAACAAGCAATACTGGTGGTAGATAATGTAACTACTACAGACACTGAAAGATGTGAGGATACACTACCAATCTACAATTTATCGTCTACAACTTTTAGTGTAGAAGAGTCTTCCTTATTGAGTTGTGGTTTATCATTTGTTCCATGCACCCCACTCAATAAATTCAAGCTCCATGAAGACTTATTTGCCTTCTTTAGAAAGGTCAGATTGAGGAAATGTTTCATGGATAGACCAGTGGAACAAGAAAGTGACAACTTATCAAATTGTAAACCTCCTTCCACCTTTACCCCTACACTGGACATGGTAGGACCCGAAGTTCATATTTTTGAGCAAAATGTATTAAAGGATATTGCTCGTCTTTTGAAAGGCTCTAATAAACCGCGGTTTAATTTTCGAAAACTGAGAACATAGCCTTGAAAAAAATTGAAACCGATTCAGACATAGTGATTAAACCCTGTGATAAGGGTGGGGTATAACTATTTTTAATATGGAATATGACAAGAAGATGCTAGAGATGTTATCAAGAGCTTAACATTACAGACCAGCACAGCCTAGAGAGCTTACAAGATTGAATGTATTGATCCGTGACATGACACAAAAATCCCTGAGGGAAGGTTATATCTGCGATGATGAGTATACCTTCCTGAACAAAACATGTCCCATAACACCGGCAATGTATGGTCTCCCTAAATCGCATAAAGATGAAAGACATTCCCCCATGCGACCGATTATTTCAACAATAGGTTCTAGTACAGAGCCACTATCAAAATATGTGGATTCATTTTTATGCCCACTGACTCAGAAGTATGCCTCATTTATCCGAGATACTGGAGACATAATTATCAAAATAGAGGGAATGCCATTTAATCCGGAAACAGACATCTTAGTAACGCTTGACATTGAGGCGTTGTACACCAACATTCCTCAATGTCAAGCGTTACGGGCAGCGGCATCACTCCTACACAGGTATCCTAGCAATAGTCTGGGCGGTTTTATATTGCAATGCCTGGAAGTTGTACTCTTGAACAACTTTTTTGATTTCAATGGGTCCCTCTATAAACAAATTAAGGGCACGAGCATGGGGGTTTCCTGTGCCCCCAGTGTGGCGAACACATACATGGGAGAGTGGGAACTTAGGAATGTTTTTAATGAGGCGGCTCCATTTTTTGAGAATATTTTTATATGGAGCCGTTTCATTGATGATATTTTTTTTGTATGGAAGGGTGATGAGATGCAATTGCAAGAATACATGCTGTGGTTAAATGCAAGCGACAAGAATATTAAATTCACTGCAAACTATAGTTCCAGTAAGGTAGAATTTCTGGACATCATGATTGATGGTGGGAGTTGTAGCCTACAGGTCAGTTTTTATAGAAAACAGACAGCAAAGAACACCATATTGCAATTTGGGAGTTTTCACCCCAATTGTCAAAAAGATTCTATCCCCTTTCTGGAATTTCTCCGTATTCAACAGAATTGTACGAATATGGTTGACTTCCTGTGCATGGTGATGCACTTAAGAAAAGGCTTGTAAATTGAGGGTATCCTCATCGATTTGTACGTCAGGCTTACAAAAGAGCCAAATACTATTTATTTTATTTATTTATTAAGTTTTATATAGCGCAAACTTGATCCCGAAGGATATCAGAGCGCTTTACAATTTGAGAGGCAAAGGTAACAAATCAGAACATTAGTCTAACATGAGGAATCTAATGGGCACTGAATCAACTAGTACAAACATAACAGCTCAATATAACCTGAGTGCACGAGTAGAATGTGAATAGAATCTTGTGGCATAGTTTGGGAGCAAGAAGAACAAACGAAGAGAGGCAACATCGAAGAATCGAGCTAGAGAGGGTATAGAGGAGAGGGCAAGAAGAACAAACGAAGAGAGGCAACATCGGAGGATCGAGCTAGAGAGGGTATAGAGGAGAGGGCAAGAAGAACAAACGAAGAGAGGCAACATCGGAGAATCGAGCTAGAGAGGATATAGAGGAGAGGGCAAGAAGAACAAACAAAGAGAGGCAACATCGGAGAATCGAGCTAGAGAGGGTATAGAGGAGAGGGCAAGAAGAACAAACGAAGAGAGGCAACATTGGAGAATCGAGCTAGAGAGGGTATAGAGGAGAGGGCAAGAAGAACAAACGAAGAGAGGCAACATCGGAGAATCGAGCTAGAGAGGGTATAGAGGACGTGGTGTGCGTGCTCCTGTCCTGGCTGATGGTAACTCTTCCTGGAATCCGGCCTTGTGGAGCATGACTACTACCGTAACGTAACCGGACATCAACGACAACGAGGAGGTGAGCCACAATGGTGATGGTGTTGATCACAATGGTGATTACCCGTTACCGCCCTTTTGTATTGGATTTCAAACTCCCACCACCACCTGTTAAGCATTACCCATGATCCCCCACAGCTGTACCCGTTTTTTTCAATTATGCCTACGCGTGCCGTGTTTATGTGCCTGTTTTCTTGCGGAGTAAGTAATTCATTTGCCAGTCATAGTTAAGGGATTTTGCAGACTTCCTCTCAAAGGTTCAGTAGGGGAACGTTTAGAGAAATGCACGACAGCTGTCTCTTGGAATGTGAGAAGCATTTATCGCGCTGAGGCAGTACAACATGTACTGAACTTACAATGAAATTCAGGCTATTAGTGCAGAATTTCACAATCACAGTTTGTTCAATTGATAGAGAGGCACTACTGAAAGGAACAAAACGGAAACCACATTGTAAAGTCACCTGTGTGATTAATCACTTTGCTCTGAAATTCAAAATGAAAAATGTGATAAACAGAAATTGAAGAATTTTAAACACAGATGACAAAGATACTCAGCTTCCTCAACCACTGATAGCCTATCGGAGAAACCAGAACCTCAGGGATCTGTTGCTTCACACGAGAAATAAACCCAAGCTATCTGAAAATCCAATGACTATTACCGGTCTTCCGGTGATACTTGGAAACCATAGATGTGGCTCATGCCATGCTTGTGATGTGGCCCTGGTGACAGATTCCTTCTGCTATAATAACATCAATGTGAAGTTGAGGTTTCTCACTAATTGTAAGAGTAGCAACATTGTATATGTACTCCTTTGCCTTTGTGGGCTGGCATATATAGGGGAGACAGGCCGTGAGTTTCAACTTCGTTTTAGCGAGCACAAGTCTGCTATAAGTACGAAAAAAATCCCCGCTCCATTGGTACAACACTTTTTAGATACCCACCATCATGAATCTGATCTTAAGTGGTGTATATTAGAGAAAATCTAAACCAGAATGAGTCAACTTGCTGAAACAACTCGCAAGAAACGTGAGCCCTTTTAGACCTTCCTTTTGGATTGCATACGCAAAGGGCTGAATGAGGATATAGCCTGGTATGTGACCAAAACCTGATAACACCATGATGATGTACCAAATTTTGATCCTTCGCACACACGCAGTATTTTAATTGTGTAAAGCACTTTTCTAACCTCTTCATTATTGGATGTTAGCCATTTTTTTAGCGTCTTTGACGATTATTGGTCAAGTAAATTAGAGCGCCTCTAATCCACATTGAAATGCGGTTCTTATATTAGATATCTGAATGTTCTAGTGTGATGTTAGGATCACACACTCTAGAAACACAATTACCTTTTTGTATACATGCAACCTTTTTTGCTTGTATTTTTATTACCTCAATATGTATCAACCCTCTTTGTGAAATTATCTTTCTTTGTTCTCAATTGGGTGCAGTATTTTGATTCAACATATGATTATTGTTGAGTTCTAGGACTGCGTTCCTTATAATGAGGAGACTTGGTAGCCTTTGTCTATGGCTATTAGACATTAAGAACCGTCATCATTTGTTGATCATGTGATCTTACATATATGGGCCACCGTACTTACATCGTTTGGTGGCGTTGACTTGAATATATGTTAATTGGTTTTAGTGTTAAATCAAATCATTTTTGTATTATTGCAATCCCCTTTCCCTGATGGTAACGGGCACAATTGGATTTGAAATACTATCAATGAGGTGTTTTGAGATGGCGTCCTTGTGACCAAACAAGTATGCAATCCTTCATTTAGGTCCATGATTGAATTAGAATTTTCGCCATGTGGTATCGCGAGATTGATGTACATGTACGAATCCAATGACTGGATATTATGGTTTTGATCTGGTACTCAACATTGTCTAAGTTAAAACCAATTGGTATTCTTTTCTTTTTTGTAATTAAAACTTCATTTATTGTTGTGAGGTATATACACTTCCTCTCCTGATATATGGTCTCTTGGGAGTTTCAAGATGGCGCCTGCTATAACAATGGTTAAGGTAACCCTTCGTTAATGTTTACTATCTACCACTGTTACTGGGGATCACCTGATTTGTCAGGATACAAGACTTTTTCGCGCCACGCCAGGATTTAAAAAGTTTGGAGCCCACAATTTTTTCGTTTCGTGGGACTCATCGGGCAGTGTGGATGCAGGAACTATGCTTTCCGGGAACCAAGGTGAGAACCGAATGATGCCTAGTGGCATATTGGTCGCTACTTTAATACAGGACCTGCATGGGTGTTTTTAAAAGAAACCTGGGAGGGTAACTGTCCCAGCGCGGAATATCGGATTCTCTTGTGTACCTAGGTAAAAAACAATAGTCATTGTCATAACTCGTAACTCGTTTGGCAATAGTGAAGAATCTTTAGTATGCTCAGTGGCCACTTATGATGTATGTTGGCCTAATTTATACGAACTGACAGGGTTAATATACTTTTGCGAGTAAGAAGTTTGGCATAGGCTGGGACGCTTATCAAGAACACTGAAGACAGTGTAAGTCACACGCATCACAATGTGAGTCTATGTGTTTTTTTAGGCATAACAGGCAACCTATATATCGGTGCCAGAT
Organism: Lissotriton vulgaris; assembly: GCF_964263255.1. Classification (NCBI taxonomy): domain Eukaryota; kingdom Metazoa; phylum Chordata; class Amphibia; order Caudata; family Salamandridae; genus Lissotriton; species Lissotriton vulgaris. The sequence goes on along the minus strand of NC_141685.1, from coordinate 151,967,766 downwards.
ACTCTGAAGACTGCACTTAATGGCGGAAGAAAAATCGTTTTTGAAAACATATGAGAGATTATGTGAAAGTTAGTATGTGTCATTACTACTCGGATTACATTATAACTGCCGGTCCAATGGATCATATCTAATTATTGGACGCTGTCTTTCTCACAGAATTTCGTGTTTGTTCACCTATCTGCCCTGAATGGCCCAAGAAGATACCTACCAATATAATTAAAGGAACTAGATATTAGGTAATAGTTTCCTTTGAGGTGTTCTCAGTATGGTCCTTATATAGAATGCTCCTCTATTTATAGGATAACAGAGTGACTACTTTTGGATGATATGGCCGGACGACAGTATTTGATCTAAAATTGGAGTTTTAATATGGATTTTATATAAACTATAGTGCTTTGTAAGTAAACTGGTATACATACAGTATAAAAACATTTATTTCTCTTTTCTTATCTTTTTCATTCTTTGATTCTTTATAAAGAGTTTTTCTTTCACATGGGTTTTCTCTTTAAAATTCTTGGTGATGGCTATTCTTACTTGCATGATTGTTACTATGTTTCTAGACACGGGGATAGTCTTTTGAAAAAAAAGTATTTTGTTTTTTGACGTCTTGGTGCATATAATGATAAATTAGTATGAGATTGGTGTATCCCCCCTATTGTGATAGATGTGTGTCCATACTGGTTCCAACCACATCAGTTTGATAGATATAACATGCCCTATATTCGTGCTGTTTTTTGTACAAACACAACAGTGTTTTCTTCTATGTGTTTTCAGATCCCCTGGTGTTTGGAAGTGAAGAGTGAGTATCTGCACAGGTCCTGAGGAAGGTGGTTGTAATATACCAAATCCACCGAAACGCGCGTCAACCCTGCGTGGAATCCTGTTGAACATTCTGTGGTTCTCGTTATGGCAGTATATGACTGGTGTGAAAGTGAAAGTGTATGAATCTGAGTGATTGTAGTGTGATAGTATTTATGGTATTCTATAACCAGGGGTATATATGTTTCTCTTTTTGAAATCATTTCTGTTTTTGTAATGAAAAACAAATGTTGTATTAAAATAGTATTTACAAAAAGGGGTGGTGAGGGACAGAGTCTCTGAATTAAGCAGAAAGCTCTCACCCAGTCAAAAGATCAGGGCTAGATCCAACACCGTTTTTTAGCTCACTGCACCATCCCAGTTTCAGAACCTGGCTGTATGCAAATTAGTCTGTTCCTGTCCCAATGCATGATGGGAACAGGACAAACCAAACTACAAAAGCCAATTCTTACACTGGGAAGGAAACAAGCTCCCGGGGACCGGTTTCTGGCATTACAGCCGTCTTCGGCCCGGTTTGCTTGAATCCTGATGGTGCAATGAGCAAGGGTCTCACATCTGAGAATACCCTTCCACGCTTAGGGTGGACAAAAATATTTACAAAAAGGGGTGGTGAGGGACAGAGTCTCTGAATTAAGCAGAAAGCTCTCACCCAGTCAAAAGATCAGGGCTAGATCCAACACCGTTTTTTAGCTCACTGCACCATCCCAGTTTCAGAACCTGGCTGTATGCAAATTAGTCTGTTCCTGTCCCAATGCATGATGGGAACAGGACAAACCAAACTACAAAAGCCAATTCTTACACTGGGAAGGAAACAAGCTCCCGGGGACCGGTTTCTGGCATTACAGCCGTCTTCGGCCCGGTTTGCTTGAATCCTGATGGTGCAATGAGCAAGGGTCTCACATCTGAGAATACCCTTCCACGCTTAGGGTGGACAAAAATATTTACAAAAAGGGGTGGTGAGGGACAGAGTCTCTGAATTAAGCAGAAAGCTCTCACCCAGTCAAAAGATCAGGGCTAGATCCAACACCGTTTTTTAGCTCACTGCACCATCCCAGTTTCAGAACCTGGCTGTATGCAAATTAGTCTGTTCCTGTCCCAATGCATGATGGGAACAGGACAAACCAAACTACAAAAGCCAATTCTTACACTGGGAAGGAAACAAGCTCCCGGGGACCGGTTTCTGGCATTACAGCCGTCTTCGGCCCGGTTTGCTTGAATCCTGATGGTGCAATGAGCAAGGGTCTCACATCTGAGAATACCCTTCCACGCTTAGGGTGGACAAAAATATTTACAAAAAGGGGTGGTGAGGGACAGAGTCTCTGAATTAACCTCTTCGCCGCTAATGACAAGGGTAACTCGTCATGCTCTTTTCATTGATTTCAATGGAAATTCAATGAAAAGAAAAATATTGCCTTAGCAGCCAAGTGGTTAAGCAGAAAGCTCTCACCCAGTCAAAAGATCAGGGCTAGATCCAACACCGTTTTTTAGCTCACTGCACCATCCCAGTTTCAGAACCTGGCTGTATGCAAATTAGTCTGTTCCTGTCCCAATGCATGATGGGAACAGGACAAACCAAACTACAAAAGCCAATTCTTACACTGGGAAGGAAACAAGCTCCCGGGGACCGGTTTCTGGCATTACAGCCGTCTTCGGCCCGGTTTGCTTGAATCCTGATGGTGCAATGAGCAAGGGTCTCACATCTGAGAATACCCTTCCACGCTTAGGGTGGACAAAAATATTTACAAAAAGGGGTGGTGAGGGACAGAGTCTCTGAATTAAGCAGAAAGCTCTCACCCAGTCAAAAGATCAGGGCTAGATCCAACACCGTTTTTTAGCTCACTGCACCATCCCAGTTTCAGAACCTGGCTGTATGCAAATTAGTCTGTTCCTGTCCCAATGCATGATGGGAACAGGACAAACCAAACTACAAAAGCCAATTCTTACACTGGGAAGGAAACAAGCTCCCGGGGACCGGTTTCTGGCATTACAGCCGTCTTCGGCCCGGTTTGCTTGAATCCTGATGGTGCAATGAGCAAGGGTCTCACATCTGAGAATACCCTTCCACGCTTAGGGTGGACAAAAATATTTACAAAAAGGGGTGGTGAGGGACAGAGTCTCTGAATTAAGCAGAAAGCTCTCACCCAGTCAAAAGATCAGGGCTAGATCCAACACCGTTTTTTAGCTCACTGCACCATCCCAGTTTCAGAACCTGGCTGTATGCAAATTAGTCTGTTCCTGTCCCAATGCATGATGGGAACAGGACAAACCAAACTACAAAAGCCAATTCTTACACTGGGAAGGAAACAAGCTCCCGGGGACCGGTTTCTGGCATTACAGCCGTCTTCGGCCCGGTTTGCTTGAATCCTGATGGTGCAATGAGCAAGGGTCTCACATCTGAGAATACCCTTCCACGCTTAGGGTGGACAAAAATATTTACAAAAAGGGGTGGTGAGGGACAGAGTCTCTGAATTAAGCAGAAAGCTCTCACCCAGTCAAAAGATCAGGGCTAGATCCAACACCGTTTTTTAGCTCACTGCACCATCCCAGTTTCAGAACCTGGCTGTATGCAAATTAGTCTGTTCCTGTCCCAATGCATGATGGGAACAGGACAAACCAAACTACAAAAGCCAATTCTTACACTGGGAAGGAAACAAGCTCCCGGGGACCGGTTTCTGGCATTACAGCCGTCTTCGGCCCGGTTTGCTTGAATCCTGATGGTGCAATGAGCAAGGGTCTCACATCTGAGAATACCCTTCCACGCTTAGGGTGGACAAAAATATTAAAATAGTAGCAATGAAATATTGACAAATTGATGTATCATGTGGAATTGAGATGAACCATGTACTACATTTTTACATGTTATATTTATAAAAAATGAAAAAAAGAATATAATAAGTTGAAAGAAAGAGATAAAAAGTGATGATAAAATAAATAAATAAGAAAAAGTATAATCAGGAAAATATATGTGTCATTGTTGTGTTTTGAAGGTTTAAGAAAAGGATATGAACAATGTTCAAATGTATAAAGTATATAGGCTATGAGGGAACTTTCTAGCGTTTTGCTCATTTTTTCCCCTCTTTTCCCTGGCCTTAAGTATTTTTAGAGGGGTCCCCTGTTTCATGTTATGCCATGGTCTTCTCCGCCAAACTAGATCGCTTACTTTCCTAAACAAGCATTTGCAATGCAATAGGTCTCGCATTCGTGAGAGTTTGAGCTATTGGCATTGTAAATGACGATGCCTTTTATTTGTGTGTTTTGAAATTCTGTAAGTGGTGTGTAAACTTGCACTTTATACTTATAGTCATTGCTTAGGAGAAGCACAGTTGGCAGTAAAAGAGGCACAGTTAGTGCCAGCCTTGTTTCTTGTAAGCAACAACTATAAGTACGCACCACTGGCAGGTTTTCAAAACATAAATAAAAGGCATTGTCATTTACAAGGCCAATAGCTCAAACTCATGCACATGTGAGATTTATTCCATTGCAAATGCTTGTTGAGCTCTGAGACAGAGGCGGCAGCTGCCATAGGAAGGCAGGGACCATGACGTCAGGCCGTGCATTTCAAAAGCAGGAAGGGGGAGGAGGCAGCTGCAGCCAAAACAGACCTCGGACTTTGAATGCACAGCAAATGAGGCAAGATAAGAGCAAGATTTACAGCTCTGTTTACATCAGAGCTCTATAAACCAGGAGCACTGGTCTCTCATGCTCCAACTTAAAGAAAGAAATAGTGCTCACAAGCTCTGAGTGACAATACATGTAACAGGGGGGCAGTCTTTGAAAATGGGCCGCGTTTTTAAAGCCCATATCCTGAATACAGCATGTCCTGCAGATACAGCGCAAGCGCTGCCTCGGTGAGATCATAAAACGGCCTTTACCTCTGGAAAGGTGCTGCGGGCCAAAGCCAGAGAGTGGTCCCTCAGTGCTGCTGCTAAATACTGACTTCTGGCTGCCACGGTGAACGCATGCAAAGACTGCACAAGAGCACACAGCATGACTGCTATGTGCTTTATCTCTTCGATAGTTATGAGACTGCTAGAGGACAGGTAGGTGTGCTCGGAGATAGAAACAAGCTGGACATAAGGAGCGGAATTGAAACAACAGCCAACATGAAAGAGTGACAGAGACAGCTTGGATAGCGCCATCTTGTCAAATGAGTTACTTTTATGCTCTTCCTCCCTAGAGAGGGCGTTGTATTTTATTTTACATGCATTTTAGCATTCCATGGCTAACAGAGGCCCAGGAGCATAAAGTGATTTACACAGAATGACGTTAGGATTTAGTCGAGGGGCCGGTAGTATCATTTCGTTTCACCGTACAAAAGTGGCAGCACAGGGCACAGAAGAAGAGAAATATAGAAGACAAGCACTGGCGTTGCCAATAGGTCTTGCAGTAGGAAAGTTGGAGCTATTGGTTTTGTAAATGACATTTTTTATTTATATATCGTTATTGGCATTGTCAATAACAATATATAAATATAAAATGTCATTTACAAAACCAATAGCTCCAACTTTCCAAATGCGAAACCTATTGGCAACGCCAGTGCTTGTTGTGGTTATGGCCCAGTTTTTCATTCTGTGCGCAACATATGGCTGAGCAACAAAGTATTCAATATAATAAAAATGCAGCAAAGTAAGTGGGGCTGACACAGAAGCAGACTGCAATTATGCTCCTATTTAGGCTTACACTCCCTTGCCCTTCTTTATGTATTGATGGACATGCTTCTAAAACTGGAACAAAAGAAACAAGTATATGCAATAACCAGATCACACACACCGTCATATTTTATATACAGCGCCTTACGTTTTAGATGTCAATCCTGTAGGAGAGTAGGGTCTGCTATCCTATGGTCACCCCAAATTTTTGCTTTTTGCTTCACTCGTTTATGACTTAATGTGGCTGTGGGCCTGCTAATCAGACCCACAGCCTGCTGTTCTCTCTCTAAATTACTGCCCATGCACTCTAGGTGCATTACGAATTGGAACTGGTTCACCTTGTTGGCCCCTGTAACAGTGTACCCTAGGTACCCAGGGCATAGGTGCATCCAAGGCCTACCAGGGGCTGCAGCATGTATTGTGCCACCCCTGGCCTGGCCTCCATATTTGACACAACTGGCTGATCACTCAGCTGGGGTAAGTTGGTGTAATCACCTCTTACTTAGGTATAGTATCCCTATATCTAACCTTAAACTGGACACATATGTTCCTGTCAGCCACTCCTATGGAAGGCCTCATCAATCCTGAAAGCAGAGTGCTTGGAAATATGTGAGATGGTGCTCTAGCATGAGCTGAGCCTGTCTGCAGCTGTCGGGAACCACTCCCTAAGCTGTTCCGGGATATTGCCATACCATATACTCTTAAGTGCATTATAATCCTCGCGGTTATATGCTATCTTTGGTTTGGCTTTATCAAAACATGTCGAGTAAGGTGTCATACGAATTGGAATACTATCCCCTCGACAGTTCTGTCGACGGGGATAGCATTCCACCCTTCTAGAAGGACACGACATGTGTGTAGCCTTAACCCCGGTTAAAGTTAAACAGAGCCTCAGCATCACAAAATGGATGCTGCCACCACAGACACGAGTCTGACCTCCTGCTGCTGGGAGTCCTTCCAGCGAGGAAGGCCTGGACAAAGGGTTTCCTGCCTGGGGAGGTGCGAGCACCACCCCAGACAGGGTTTTGTGTATTGGGTAGGACAGGGCTGAATAGAAACAGACATGCCCGGGGCACACAAGGTGTCCCCGTGCATAAGCCAGTCCAAACCGGTCCTGGGAATTTCCAGACCCAGGCCTGGCGAGGAGCTGGACAAAGGAAAGGGGGTGTAACCGCCCCCCTTCCTGGTTCCTCCCAGAGGAGGGACCTAGTAGGTGATCCACCCCTCAGATTGGGAATAAGAGTGGGAGCAGTGCCATTGCACAGCAGATCATCCTGAATCAACTTGAAAACTAAGAAGACGACTGGACTTCAACATTCTGCTGCTCAGAAGACTGAAGAGAATCTCCCTTGTGGCCTAGGAGTGGCCACCCTGTGAATACAGGTACCAACCAGCAAATCGACGTCTGCTTTGCCGCCGCCGGAGCCCGAGCCCAGAGCCTGACAAGACCCAGACTCCCAGACTTCTCACAGCCCGATCCACAGTCCCTGCAAAGAAGGGACCCGTGGAGGCACCGAGAGACGTGGGACCGGCCATCTTGGAAGACCCCCGAAGAGCTGACTGCGCAGCATCCGAGGCATCCTCGACGTTGTGCTTTGGGGACTGAGACCCTCAACCACCGAGCAGCCCTTGCACCGAAGATCAGCCCCCCAGCATCTCCACGATCTGCGTGGGGCCCTTTTGCATTGTGCCACTCGACGCGCCATCCCGGCCACTAGCCACGCGGCCAGCGGCCATCTAGGCGACGAAACCGAAGAATTACACTGTGGGTCTGGTTGCTCCAGACTTGCCCTCGCTCCTGTAAAAAGGAGCACCCGCTCTGACCTTGCTGGTCCGAGTAAGAAGCCTTTTTCAACTCCTGCGTGGCTTGCATTAGCCAAGGCCTGTTTGCTCCGATCAAGTTGCAGACACCGCCAACAGCGAGAAGCCTACGTGGGACAGCTTGTGACCGACTCCTGGACATCCTCAACCCCCGGTGTCCACGTGGCTGCCGAGAGAAGCTACACCTCAACGCCTGTTTGCACCCGACATCGCCTGGTTCCAATCTGGTTCCACGGTAGTCACTGGCTAGTGACTTTGAACATTGTCCCCTCTGCTTTCAGGTCTTCACATCTTCAGATCCACCCTTGGATCCACCGGAACTCTTCGCATCAAGCCGCCTGCAGCATCTTCAGCTCCAAACACCATCGACCAGCGTGACGAAACCCGACACTACTTCGACCCTGTGCACCCGCTTCCTGTGGGTGAGGTAACTCCGCTCCTCCGGTGCTACCACACTGGTACATATCTCTAGGGCCTGTGTCTCAAGTTTCAGCTTTCTAGGTCACTCGGAAGGTTCCGAACTAACTAACTTTGTACTTTTTACGCACCATAGACTTTGCATTGGTGAGTGCGTGCACTTTAAACATTGCACCCGAGTCCCGCGGGCCTTTCCCGACTTAGTCACTGCTAGTCTCGAATAGCTCCAGCAATTCCCAAGGCCCTAGGCCTGTTTCCTTTCTGATTGGTATCTCTTATACCACTTTCTTAGTATATGGTTTAGGTGGCCCCTAGGGCTCATCCATATTGTGCAACTTTTGTGTATTTTAGACTGTCTTGTGTTTAACCCTTGTGCTTCTGTGCTCATAAAGAGTCCAGGGGATACTTTTAGTTAATAAACCTATATATATTTTCAATATATATATCTGTGTGGTGTCCTTTCATTTGGTATTCAAGGGGGTTGTGTATGGTAATACAGCTGGCTTCACATGCCTTTCAGAGTTTAGCCTAAGACTGCTTTGTCCACGTTACCACTAGGATAACTGGTCTATAAGGTTGACTTACAACCAATCATCATAAGGGTTGCTTGGCATGGTACAAAGTGATCACTAGAATTAGTGAGCATTATATACCAGGCCAACTTCTCACAAATCCTGCAATACAAGTGTTACCTTTCTGGCCATCTAAACAGCAGCCACCTTGCTGTAAACTCTACCACTGCTGCTTAGTGGAGCTAAGCAGGGTACGTTAGGGATCAAAAACAATTACCACAAAAATAATCCTTCATGCACTTGATTTAAACAGGGGAAAATGAACTTAGCCAATATGTTCTGCTATTCTGCTTGTCATACACTATTGACAGGTCGGAAGGAGCGTTTTATTTCTTCCCAGCTGTTCACGCAGATCTTTCTCTCATGCTCGCTCACAGTGCCAAGAAGAGCGTGCTAGATTTAGGAAAGCGCATCACAGCGTGAGCTATTTTTAAACCTCCTTGCACGTGCGGCCATGGCTGAGTCAGCACGTGTGGCGCGTGGACAGTAGCGCACAGGCACAGTGACGCTGCACATAGGAATCCTTTAATTCTGTCCAGGGACAAATAGGTTTACGTGGATGCAGGGTCACCACATGTCATGAAGCCTCAACTTGAGCTAGCATTGTTGTCTCAAAAACTGAAAAAATTGCAGGAATCAATTATCATGAAAAAGGTAACGTACAGCAAAATGCGCTTCATGCCTAAAACGTGCCCAAAGGAATTGAGTTCAATCTGGATGTGCATTTATAGCATGCATACCATGCTTGAAGTAAACCACTAATGCTAAATATTGGCCCCTCTACTGTTTTACTCACAAACATGCCCGGGAAAAATCCTGCCCAAACTCGAAAATGACAATTACTTGGTGCTCGTGCAATCAAAGAGGCAGTTGTATGATGGTAAAATGGTCTCTGACGCTTGGGGCGTTACACTAACACTAAAGACAAACTGCCAACATATCGGTCTTCTATCATTACAGATGAGTCAATACACATATTCGGAAACGAACACGAAAACTCCAGATACCTCTAGAAACTTGCATAAGCTAACTAGCCGAAGCCAGGAACTCGCCCAATGCTCCAGTGTGCTAAATACAGCCCATACGTTTTGCGTTCGGACAGTTATAACACTGCTATTTACAGCAATTAAATCTGAAAACAAAGTGAACAGTCCTTAAGTTAAGGCTAGTTACAACCTCCTAACCAGTGCAACATGTGATATACAGTGTGTGGTGCTTAGCTACAAAAACGTGCCTCAATCCTTTCTCGGGAATGCCGCCATCACCATGCTCCGTTCACTAAGTGAGAAATCCGGACGCCTTTTAAACAGACTGTGGCGTTTGTCAAAAAGTAATGTGACCTAAATGTTGGCGCAAGTAAAATCTACATGGGAACAACAGACTATGGATAGTGCACAGGTTGTGAATTAGTAACTCAAGAAAAGTGCTCCGTACATGCTGGAAAGCCCTTACTTATTTAGGAATACTAAACATTCCGAAGCCTAGAATTTTGAGAGTACATGTTTTCATGATTAAACAAGACGGAGGGAAGGCAGAGAAGGGGAGGGGGTAGGAGAAATGCAACACGTCGGGCAGGGGAGAGGGCCGAGTTAGAGAGAGGCAGAGACAAGTTAGACTGAACTGTCTGTTCAGAGAGTGGGTTGATGGGTAGGTAAACAAGACGGAGGGAAGGCAGAGACGGGGAGGGGGGAGGAGAAATGCGACACGGTGTGAAGCAGCAGGGGCCTTTGAAGTGAAGCAAAGCTTCACTTCAAAGGTGTGGGAGGAGTGCTGCTACGGCCTGGGGGAAGCTGGCTGGGGAGGGGGAGGAGAAATGCAAGTTTATGGCCCAAAAGCGCGTGCCTGTGGCCACGTGAACTCGAAGAAAACCGCAGCAAAAAGCCCGTGGTTTCACGAGGATTTTGAGCACTTGAATTCTCGCTCCCTCAATGCGCTTGCGCGCATTGTAGGTCACGAGACCTAAAAAAAGAGGGACATAAAGAGATGGAAAAAGTCAGAGATTTCAAGAGTTGGTGTGGAAAAATAGAGAAACAGTTTGCCATTGAAAGTGACGAGGGCGAAAAGAGGCGTGAGGGATGTACTTTGCTTGCAGTGGTTCTGCTTCAGCCTTGCAGCTTTGTTGCAATGGAAATAAAAGAAGGTTCTGTAATGCCATCAAAAAAGCACTCGAAGCAGAGTTTGAAATGGTATTGTAGCTGTAGCGGTATTCTTTGCCCAGGAGTACATGTGTGATCTTAGGAAGCCTGTACTCTCCCATTAAAAGCCCCCACTGAGAAGAGCAAGTACTCTTTCCCGCTCAAACTAAAGAAGTGCAGGTACTGAGTACCTGTGAGCACTGGCTCATTTAAAGCACATAAGGAAAATGAGCAGTGGAATTAGGAAAGAGGCTCATGTGAAAAAGAACAGAGACTGGTGCAAAGCAGTGAAGTGTCCGGCTAAACTTGTAGAGAACCGACAGAGAGAGAATGAGTGCCACAGTAGAAACAGACAGAGTGGGAGAAACAGAGGGGCTAAATTGGCTCGAAGCAAGTTTCTCTACGAAAGAGGGAAAAGTCTAAGAGAAAGGAGAGGAACTAAGAGGAAAAAAGAAATACTAAAAACGGCGAGACAGAGAAAAAGAGGGAATGTAACTTTTGCGAAGATAAACTGGAAAGGTGAATCAAAGAGAGATAGATATAGACAAAGGGTGGCAGAACCATGAGAAGGGAGAGGGTGACAGGAATGGGAGGGAAAAGGGTCAAGTGTCAATGGAAACGCAGGTGTGATAATCGGAAGTATGAGTGAAAACTGATGGAGGACACTCGCAGAAACTAAGAACGCGAGAGAAAGAGTAGAGCGAGGTAAAGTGAGAGAACAAATTAGACTGAAAGAGCAAAATATAGAGGTAGGAAAGGGAAAAGATTGAATTTTCATCCTCACACTGAGAGCTGGGGGTAAAGCTGAAGAGTAATCTAGCGGAGCTCTGTGAATCAGAACCGTGGCTATCAGAGGCGCGGCATGAGCAGTGTCACCGGGGCTCAGGGACCGAGGGTCCAATTAAAATCAAAGCAGAATCCGCACTGTGAAATTAAACACACTAAAAAGCAGTTCGTATTTTGCAAAAATATTTTTAAATCAATTTAATGTGTCGTGCTAAAAATGTTGTGCCTCAAATTGTGTAGAAACATGCAGAGATGTTTCTTTTCCAGTAATTGATATTCCTTAAATATAATGGTGTCATCTATTTTACATTCTGTTTGCTGCAATAGTTTTGTAACACTGTAAGTGAGGGTAAGATAGACTATATAGGTTGGAAGTAATAATAATGTTAATCTAGATATAAGGGTTTTGTGTAGTGCTTGCTACGTGGATATGGCTGTTTGTGCAGTGTTCATGTTTTTATTTTCACTCACCGGCCTTGCCATGATTGCATGCCCTATTTCCCAGCAGCATACCACTTCCTTTCAGACTTTTTCAGGCAGACAAGGGACCTGATATTGATGGTTATCTCGAGGTGTTTTTTTTTTATTCTAGCCAGAATGGTAAAATACTTGTCAGGAAGCAACCCTACCTGATGGATAGATGGTATTTATCACACCCGTTCAAATCTGATACCCAGGAGCCCAGCAGCTTTGACCGGCTGAAATCTATACTGGAGGGGGTTGGGGCAACCCTACCTGATGGATAGATGGTATTTATCACACCCGTTCAAATCTGATACCCAGGACCCAAGCAGCTTTGACCTGCTGAAATCTACACTGGAGGGGGTTGGGGCAACCCTACCTGATGGATAGATGGTATTTATCACACCCGTTCAAATCTGATACCCAGGAGCCCAGCAGCTTAGACCTGCTGAAATCTATACTGGAGGGGGTTGGGGCAACACTACCTGATGGATAGATGGTATTTATCACACCCGTTCAAATCTGATACCCAGGAGCCAAGCAGCTTTGACCTGCTGAAATCTACACTGGAGGGGGTTGGGGCAGCCCTACCTTGATAGATGGTATTTATCACACCCGTTCAAATCTGATACCCAGGAACCCAGCAGCTTAGACCTGCTGAAATCTATACTGGAGGGGGTTGGGGCAACACTACCTGATGGATAGATGGTATTTATCACACCCGTTCAAATCTGATACCCAGGAGCCAAGCAGCTTTGACCTGCTGAAATCTATACTGGAGGGGGTTGATGCAACCCTACCTGATGGATAGATGGTATTTATCACACCCGTTCAAATCTGATACCCAGGAGCCCAGCAGCTTTGACCTGCTGAAATCTACGCTGGAGGGGGTTGGGGCAACCCTACCTGATGGATAGATGGTATTTATCACACCCGTTCAAATCTGATACCCAGGAGCCCAGCAGCTTTGACCGGCTGAAATCTACACTGGAGGGGGTTGGGGCAACCCTACCTGATGGATAGATGGTATTTATCACACCCGTTCAAATCTGATACCCAGGAGCCCAGCAGCTTTGACCTGCTGAAATCTACACTGGAGGGGGTTGAGGCAACCCTACCTGATGGATAGATGGTATTTATCACACCTGTTCAAATCTGATACCCAGGAGCCCAGCAGCTTTGACCTGCTGAAATCTACACTGGAGGGGGTTGGGGCAACCCTACCTGATGGATAGATGGTATTTATCACACCCGTTCAAATCTGATACCCAGGAGCCCAGCAGCTTTGACCTGCTGAAATCTACACTGGAGGGGGTTGGGGCAACCCTACCTGATGGATAGATGGTATTTATCACACCTGTTCAAATCTGATACCCAGGAGCCCAGCAGCTTTGACCTGCTGAAATCTACACTGGAGGGGGTTGAGGCAACCCTACCTGATGGATAGATGGTATTTATCACACCCGTTCAAATCTGATACCCAGGAGCCCAGCAGCTTTGACCTGCTGAAATCTACACTGGAGGGGGTTGGGGCAACCCTACCTGATGGATAGATGGTATTTATCACACCTGTTCAAATCTGATACCCAGGAGCCCAGCAGCTTTGACCTGCTGAAATCTACACTGGAGGGGGTTGGGGCAACTCTACCTGATGGATAGATGGTATTTATCACCCATTCAAATCTGATATCCAGGAGCCCAGCAGCTTTGACCTGCTGAAATCTATACTGGAGGGGGTTGGGGCAACCCTACCTGATGGATAGATGGTATTTATCACACCCGTTCAAATCTGATACCCAGGAGCCCAGCAGCTTTGACCTGCTGAAATCTATACTGGAGGGGGTTGAGGCAACCCTACCTGATGGATAGATGGTATTTATCACCCATTCAAATCTGATATCCAGGAGCCCAGCAGCTTTGACCTGCTGAAATCTATACTGGAGGGGGTTGAGGCAACCCTACCTGATGGATAGATGGTATTTATCACACCCGTTCAAATCTGATACCCAGGAGCCCAGCAGCTTTGACCTGCTGAAATCTACACTGGAGGGGGTTGAGGCAACCCTACCTTGATAGATGGTATTTATCACACCTGTTCAAATCTGATACCCAGGAGCCCAGCAGCTTTGACCTGCTGAAATCTACACTGGAGGGGGTTGAGGCAACCCTACCTGATGGATAGATGGTATTTATCACACCCGTTCAAATCTGATACCCAGGAGCCCAGCAGCTTTGACCTGCTGAAATCTATACTGGAGGGGGTTGGGGCAACCCTACCTGATGGATAGATGGTATTTATCACACCCGTTCAAATCTGATACCCAGGAGCCCAGCAGCTTTGACCGGCTGAAATCTACACTGGAGGGGGTTGAGGCAACCCTACCTGATGGATAGATGGTATTTATCACACCCGTTCAAATCTGATACCCAGGAGCCCAGCAGCTTTGACCGGCTGAAATCTATACTGGAGGGGGTTGGGGCAACCCTACCTGATGGATACATGGTATTTATCACACCCGTTCAAATCTGATACCCAGGAGCCCAGCAGCTTTGACCGGCTGAAATCTACACTGGAGGGGGTTGAGGCAACCCTACCTGATGGATAGATGGTATTTATCACACCCGTTCAAATCTGATACCCAGGAGCCCAGCTGCTTTGATCTGCTGAAATCTATACTGGAGGGGGTTGGGGCAACCCTACCTGATGGATAGATGGTATTTATCACACCCGTTCAAATCTGATACCCAGGAGCCCAGCAGCTTTGACCGGCTGAAATCTATACTGGAGGGGGTTGGGGCAACCCTACCTGATGGATAGATGGTATTTATCACACCCGTTCAAATCTGATACCCAGGAGCCAAGCAGCTTTGACCTGCTGAAATCTATACTGGAGGGGGTTGATGCAACCCTACCTGATGGATAGATGGTATTTATCACACCCGTTCAAATCTGATACCCAGGAGCCCAGCAGCTTTGACCTGCTGAAATCTATACTGGAGGGGGTTGATGCAACCCTACCTGATGGATAGATGGTATTTATCACACCCGTTCAAATCTGATACCCAGGAGCCCAGCAGCTATGACCTGCTGAAATCTACACTGGAGGGGGTTGAGGCAACCCTACCTGATGGATAGATGGTATTTATCACACCCGTTCAAATCTGATACCCAGGAGCCAAACAGCTTTGACCTGCTGAAATCTACACTGGAGGGGGTTGAGGCAACCCTACCTGATGGATAGATGGTATTTATCACACCCGTTCAAATCTGATACCCAGGAGCCCAGCAGCTTTGACCTGCTGAAATCTATACTGGAGGGGGTTGGGGCAACCCTACCTGATGGATAGATGGTATTTATCACACCCGTTCAAATCTGATACCCAGGAGCCAAGCAGCTTTGATCTGCTGAAATCTATACTGGAGGGGGTTGGGGCAACCCTACCTTGATGGATAGATGGTATTTATCACACCCGTTCAAATCTGATACCCAGGAGCCCAGCAGCTTTGACCTGCTGAAATCTACGCTGGAGGGGGTTGGGGCAACCCTACCTGATGGATAGATGGTATTTATCACACCCGTTCAAATCTGATACCCAGGAGCCAAGCAGCTTTGACCTGCTGAAATCTACACTGGAGGGGGTTGAGGCAACACTACTTGATGGATAGATGGTATTTATCACACCCGTTCAAATCTGATACCCAGGAGCCCAGCAGCTTTGACCTGCTGAAATCTATACTGGAGGGGGTTGATGCAACCCTACCTGATGGATAGATGGTATTTATCACACCCGTTCAAATCTGATACCCAGGAGCCCAGCAGCTTTGACCTGCTGAAATCTACACTGGAGGGGGTTGAGGCAACCCTACCTGATGGATAGATGGTATTTATCACACCCGTTCAAATCTGATACCCAGGAGCCCAGCAGCTTTGACCTGCTGAAATCTACACTGGAGGGGGTTGAGGCAACCCTACCTGATGGATAGATGGTATTTATCACACCCGTTCAAATCTGATACCCAGGAGCCCAGCAGCTTTGACCTGCTGAAATCTACACTGGAGGGGGTTGAGGCAACCCTACCTGATGGATAGATGGTATTTATCACACCCGTTCAAATCTGATACCCAGGAACCCAGCAGCTTAGACCTGCTGAAATCTATACTGGAGGGGGTTGAGGCAACCCTACCTGATGGATAGATGGTATTTATCACACCCGTTCAAATCTGATACCCAGGAGCCCAGCAGCTTTGACCTGCTGAAATCTACACTGGAGGGGGTTGGGGCAACCCTACCTGATGGATAGATGGTATTTATCACACCCGTTCAAATCTGATACCCAGGAGCCCAGCAGCTTTGACCTGCTGAAATCTACACTGGAGGGGGTTGAGGCAACCCTACCTGATGGATAGATGGTATTTATCACACCCGTTCAAATCTGATACCCAGGAACCCAGCAGCTATGACCTGCTGAAATCTATACTGGGGGGGGTTGAGGCAACCCTACCTGATGGATAGATGGTATTTATCACACCCGTTCAAATCTGATACCCAGGGGCCAAGCAGCTTTGACCTGCTGAAATCTACACTGGAGGGGATTGGGGCAACCCTACCTGATGGATAGATGGTATTTATCACACCCGTTCAAATCTGATACCCAGGAGCCAAGCAGCTTTGACCTGCTGAAATCTACGCTGGAGGGGGTTGGGGCAACCCTACCTGATGGATAGATGGTATTTATCACACCCGTTCAAATCTGATACCCAGGAGCCAAGCAGCTTTGACCTGCTGAAATCTACACTGGAGGGGGTTGAGGCAACCCTACCTGATGGATAGATGGTATTTATCACACCCGTTCAAATCTGATACCCAGGAGCCCAGCAGCTTTGACCTGCTGAAATCTACACTGGAGGGGGTTGGGGCAACCCTACCTGATGGATAGATGGTATTTATCACACCCGTTCAAATCTGATACCCAGGAGCCCAGCAGCTTAGACCTGCTGAAATCTACACTGGAGGGGGTTGAGGCAACCCTACCTGATGGATAGATGGTATTTATCACACCCGTTCAAATCTGATACCCAGGAGCCCAGCAGCTTTGACCTGCTGAAATCTACACTGGAGGGGGTTGGGGCAACCCTACCTGATGGATAGATGGTATTTATCACACCCGTTCAAATCTGATACCCAGGAGCCCAGCAGCTTTGACCTGCTGAAATCTACACTGGAGGGGGTTGAGGCAACCCTACCTGATGGATAGATGGTATTTATCACACCCGTTCAAATCTGATACCCAGGAGCCCAGCAGCTTTGACCTGCTGAAATCTACACTGGAGGGGGTTGAGGCAACCCTACCTGATGGATAGATGGTATTTATCACACCCGTTCAAATCTGATACCCAGGAGCCCAGCAGCTATGACCTGCTGAAATCTACACTGGAGGGGGTTGAGGCAACCCTACCTGATGGATAGATGGTATTTATCACACCCGTTCAAATCTGATACCCAGGAGCCCAGCAGCTTTGACCTGCTGAAATCTACACTGGAGGGGGTTGGGGCAACCCTACCTGATGGATAGATGGTATTTATCACACCCGCTCAAATCTGATACCCAGGAACCAAGCAGCTTTGACCTGCTTGAATCTACACTGGAGGGGGTTGGGGCAGCCCTACCTGATGGATAGATGGTATTTATCACACCCGTTCAAATCTGATACCCAGGAGCCCAGCAGCTTTGACCTGCTGAAATCTACACTGGAGTGGGTTGAGGCAACCCTACCTGATGGATAGATGGTATTTATCACACCCGTTCAAATCTGATACCCAGGAGCCCAGCAGCTTTGATCTGCTGAAATCTACACTGGAGGGGGTTGGGGCAACCCTACCTTGATAGATGGTATTTATCACACCTGTTCAAATCTGATACCCAGGATCCCAGCAGCTATGACCTGCTGAAATCTACACTGGAGGGGATTGGGGCAACCCTACCTGATGGATAGATGGTATTTATCACACCCGTTCAAATCTGATACCCAGGAGCCCAGCAGCTTTGACCTGCTGAAATCTATACTGGGGGGGGGGTTGAGGCAACCCTACCTGATGGATAGATGGTATTTATCACACCCATTCAAATCTGATACCCAGGAGCCAAGCAGCTTTGACCTGCTGAAATCTACACTGGAGGGGGTTGGGGCAACCCTACCTGATGGATAGATGGTATTTATCACACCTGTTCAAATCTGATACCCAGGAGCCCAGCAGCTTTGACCTGCTGAAATCTACACTGGAGGGGGTTGAGGCAACCCTACCTGATGGATAGATGGTATTTATCACACCCGTTCAAATCTGATACCCAGGAGCCCAGCAGCTTTGACCTGCTGAAATCTACACTGGAGGGGGTTGGGGCAACCCTACCTGATGGATAGATGGTATTTATCACACCCGTTCAAATCTGATACCCAGGAGCCAAGCAGCTTTGACCTGCTGAAATCTACACTGGAGGGGGTTGGGGCAACCCTACCTGATGGATAGATGGTATTTATCACACCTGTTCAAATCTGATACCCAGGAGCCCAGCAGCTTTGACCTGCTGAAATCTACACTGGAGGGGGTTGGGGCAACCCTACCTGATGGATAGATGGTATTTATCACACCCGTTCAAATCTGATACCCAGGAGCCCAGCAGCTTTGACCTGCTGAAATCTACACTGGAGGGGGTTGGGGCAACCCTACCTGATGGATAGATGGTATTTATCAC
This sequence comes from Lissotriton vulgaris, assembly GCF_964263255.1. Classification (NCBI taxonomy): domain Eukaryota; kingdom Metazoa; phylum Chordata; class Amphibia; order Caudata; family Salamandridae; genus Lissotriton; species Lissotriton vulgaris. Next base: position 151,949,351 of record NC_141685.1, on the reverse strand, counting down.
ACCCGTTCAAATCTGATACCCAGGAGCCCAGCAGCTTTGACCTGCTGAAATCCACACTGGAGGGGGTTGGGGCAACCCTACCTGATGGATAGATGGTATTTATCACACCTGTTCAAATCTGATACCCAGGAGCCCAGCAGCTTTGACCTGCTGAAATCTACACTGGAGGGGGTTGATGCAACCCTACCTGATGGATAGATGGTATTTATCACACCCGTTCAAATCTGATACCCAGGAGCCCAGCAGCTTTGACCTGCTGAAATCTACACTGGAGGGGGTTGGGGCAACCCTACCTGATGGATAGATGGTATTTATCACACCCGTTCAAATCTGATACCCAGGAACCAAGCAGCTTTGACCTGCTTGAATCTACACTGGAGGGGGTTGGGGCAACCCTACCTGATGGATAGATGGTATTTATCACACCCGTTCAAATCTGATACCCAGGAACCCAGCAGCTTTGACCTGCTGAAATCTACACTGGAGGGGGTTGGGGCAACCCTACCTGATGGATAGATGGTATTTATCACACCCGTTCAAATCTGATACCCAGGAACCCAGCAGCTTTGACCTGCTGAAATCTACACTGGAGGGGGTTGAGGCAACCCTACCTGATGGATAGATGGTATTTATCACACCCGTTCAAATCTGATACCCAGGAGCCCAGCAGCTTTGACCTGCTGAAATCTACACTGGAGGGGGTTGAGGCAACCCTACCTGATGGATAGATGGTATTTATCACACCCGTTCAAATCTGATACCCAGGAGCCCAGCAGCTTTGACCTGCTGAAATCTACACTGGAGGGGGTTGAGGCTACCCTACCTGATGGATAGATGGTATTTATCACACCCATTCAAATCTGATATCCAGGAGCCAAGCAGCTTTGACCTGCTGAAATCTACACTGGAGGGGGTTGGGGCAACCCTACCTGATGGATAGATGGTATTTATCACACCCGCTCAAATCTGATACCCAGGGGCCAAGCAGCTTTGATCTGCTGAAATCTACACTGGAGGGGGTTGGGGCAACCCTACCTGATGGATAGATGGTATTTATCACACCCATTCAAATCTGATACCCAGGAGCCCAGCAGCTTTGACCTGCTGAAATCTACACTGGAGGGGGTTGAGGCAACCCTACCTGATGGATAGATGGTATTTATCACACCCGCTCAAATCTGATACCCAGGGGCCAAGCAGCTTTGATCTGCTGAAATCTACACTGGAGGGGGTTGGGGCAACCCTACCTGATGGATAGATGGTATTTATCACACCCGCTCAAATCTGATACCCAGGGGCCAAGCAGCTTTGATCTGCTGAAATCTACACTGGAGGGGGTTGGGGCAACCCTACCTGATGGATAGATGGTATTTATCACACCTGTTCAAATCTGATACCCAGGATCCCAGCAGCTATGACCTGCTGAAATCTACACTGGAGGGGATTGGGGCAACCCTACCTGATGGATAGATGGTATTTATCACACCCGTTCAAATCTGATACCCAGGAGCCCAGCAGCTTTGACCTGCTGAAATCTATACTGGGGGGGGGGTTGAGGCAACCCTACCTGATGGATAGATGGTATTTATCACACCCGTTCAAATCTGATACCCAGGAGCCAAGCAGCTTAGACCTGCTGAAATCTATACTGGAGGGGATTGGGGCAACCCTACCTGATGGATAGATGGTATTTATCACACCCGTTCAAATCTGATACCCAGTAGCCCAGCAGCTTAGACCTGCTGAAATCTACACTGGAGGGGATTGGGGCAACCCTACCTGATGGATAGATGGTATTTATCACACCCGTTCAAATCTGATACCCAGTAGCCCAGCAGCTTTGACCTGCTGAAATCTACACTGGAGGGGGTTGGGGCAACCCTACCTGATGGATAGATGGTATTTATCACACCCGTTCAAATCTGATACCCAGGAGCCCAGCAGCTTTGACCTGCTGAAATCTACACTGGAGGGGGTTGGGGCAACCCTACCTGATGGATAGATGGTATTTATCACACCCGTTCAAATCTGATACCCAGTAGCCCAGCAGCTTTGACCTGCTGAAATCTACACTGGAGGGGGTTGGGGCAACCCTACCTGATGGATAGATGGTATTTATCACACCCGTTCAAATCTGATACCCAGGAGCCCAGCAGCTTTGACCTGCTGAAATCTATACTGGGGGGGGGGTTGAGGCAACCCTACCTGATGGATAGATGGTATTTATCACACCCGTTCAAATCTGATACCCAGGAACCCAGCAGCTTTGACCTGCTGAAATCTACACTGGAGGGGGTTGAGGCAACCCTACCTGATGGATAGATGGTATTTATCACACCCGTTCAAATCTGATACCCAGGAGCCAAACAGCTTTGACCTGCTGAAATCTACACTGGAGGGGGTTGAGGCAACCCTACCTGATGGATAGATGGTATTTATCACACCCATTCAAATCTGATACCCAGGATCCCAGCAGCTATGACCTGCTGAAATCTACACTGGAGGGGGTTGAGGCAACCCTACCTGATGGATAGATGGTATTTATCACACCCGTTCAAATCTGATACCCAGGAACCCAGCAGCTTAGACCTGCTGAAATCTACACTAGAGGGGGTTGAGGCAACCCTACCTGATGGATAGATGGTATTTATCACACCTGTTCAAATCTGATACCCAGGAGCCCAGCAGCTTTGACCTGCTGAAATCTACACTGGAGGGGGTTGGGGCAACTCTACCTGATGGATAGATGGTATTTATCACACCTGTTCAAATCTGATACCCAGGAGCCCAGCAGCTTTGACCTGCTGAAATCCACACTGGAGGGGGTTGGGGCAACCCTACCTGATGGATAGATGGTATTTATCACACCCGTTCAAATCTGATACCCAGGAGCCCAGCAGCTTTGACCTGCTGAAATCTACACTGGAGGGGGTTGGGGCAACCCTACCTGATGGATAGATGGTATTTATCACACCTGTTCAAATCTGATACCCAGGAGCCCAGCAGCTTTGACCTGCTGAAATCTACACTGGAGGGGGTTGGGGCAACCCTACCTGATGGATAGATGGTATTTATCACACCCGTTCAAATCTGATACCCAGGAGCCCAGCAGCTTTGACCTGCTGAAATCTACACTGGAGGGGGTTGGGGCAACCCTACCTGATGGATAGATGGTATTTATCACACCCGTTCAAATCTGATACCCAGGAGCCAAGCAGCTTTGACCTGCTGAAATCTATACTGGAGGGGGTTGAGGCAACCCTACCTGATGGATAGATGGTATTTATCACACCCGTTCAAATCTGATACCCAGGAGCCCAGCAGCTTTGACCTGCTGAAATCTACACTGGAGGGGGTTGAGGCAACCCTACCTGATGGATAGATGGTATTTATCACACCCGTTCAAATCTGATACCCAGGAGCCCAGCAGCTTTGACCTGCTGAAATCTACACTGGAGGGGGTTGGGGCAACCCTACCTGATGGATAGATGGTATTTATCACACCCGTTCAAATCTGATACCCAGGAGCCCAGCAGCTTTGACCTGCTGAAATCTACACTGGAGGGGGTTGGGGCAACCCTACCTGATGGATAGATGGTATTTATCACACCCGTTCAAATCTGATACCCAGGAACCCAGCAGCTTTGACCTGCTGAAATCTACACTGGAGGGGGTTGAGGCAACCCTACCTGATGGATAGATGGTATTTATCACACCCGTTCAAATCTGATACCCAGGAGCCCAGCAGCTTTGACCTGCTGAAATCTACACTGGAGGGGGTTGGGGCAACCCTACCTGATGGATAGATGGTATTTATCACACCCGCTCAAATCTGATACCCAGGGGCCAAGCAGCTTTGATCTGCTGAAATCTACACTGGAGGGGGTTGGGGCAACCCTACCTGATGGATAGATGGTATTTATCACACCCGTTCAAATCTGATACCCAGGAACCCAGCAGCTTAGACCTGCTGAAATCTACACTGGAGGGGGTTGAGGCAACCCTACCTGATGGATAGATGGTATTTATCACACCCGTTCAAATCTGATACCCAGGAGCCCAGCAGCTTTGACCTGCTGAAATCTACACTGGAGGGGGTTGGGGCAACCCTACCTGATGGATAGATGGTATTTATCACACCCGCTCAAATCTGATACCCAGGGGCCAAGCAGCTTTGATCTGCTGAAATCTACACTGGAGGGGGTTGGGGCAACCCTACCTGATGGATAGATGGTATTTATCACACCCATTCAAATCTGATACCCAGGAGCCAAGCAGCTTTGACCTGCTGAAATCTACACTGGAGGGGGTTGGGGCAACCCTACCTGATGGATAGATGGTATTTATCACACCCGCTCAAATCTGATACCCAGGGGCCAAGCAGCTTTGATCTGCTGAAATCTACACTGGAGGGGGTTGGGGCAACCCTACCTGATGGATAGATGGTATTTATCACACCTGTTCAAATCTGATACCCAGGATCCCAGCAGCTATGACCTGCTGAAATCTACACTGGAGGGGATTGGGGCAACCCTACCTGATGGATAGATGGTATTTATCACACCCGTTCAAATCTGATACCCAGTAGCCCAGCAGCTTTGACCTGCTGAAATCTACACTGGAGGGGGTTGGGGCAACCCTACCTGATGGATAGATGGTATTTATCACACCCGTTCAAATCTGATACCCAGGAGCCCAGCAGCTTTGACCTGCTGAAATCTATACTGGGGGGGGGTTGAGGCAACCCTACCTGATGGATAGATGGTATTTATCACACCCGTTCAAATCTGATACCCAGGAACCCAGCAGCTTAGACCTGCTGAAATCTACACTGGAGGGGGTTGAGGCAACCCTACCTGATGGATAGATGGTATTTATCACACCCGTTCAAATCTGATACCCAGGAACCCAGCAGCTTTGACCTGCTGAAATCTACGCTGGAGGGGGTTGAGGCAACCCTACCTGATGGATAGATGGTATTTATCACACCCGTTCAAATCTGATACCCAGGAGCCAAACAGCTTTGACCTGCTGAAATCTACACTGGAGGGGGTTGAGGCAACCCTACCTGATGGATAGATGGTATTTATCACACCCATTCAAATCTGATACCCAGGATCCCAGCAGCTATGACCTGCTGAAATCTACACTGGAGGGGGTTGAGGCAACCCTACCTGATGGATAGATGGTATTTATCACACCCGCTCAAATCTGATACCCAGGAGCCCAGCAGCTTAGACCTGCTGAAATCTACACTGGAGGGGATTGGGGCAACCCTACCTGATGGATAGATGGTATTTATCACACCCGTTCAAATCTGATACCCAGGAGCCAAGCAGCTTAGACCTGCTGAAATCTACACTGGAGGGGGTTGGGGCAACCCTACCTGATGGATAGATGGTATTTATCACACCCGTTCAAATCTGATACCCAGGAGCCCAGCAGCTTTGACCTGCTGAAATCTACACTGGAGGGGGTTGGGGCAACCCTACCTGATGGATAGATGGTATTTATCACACCTGTTCAAATCTGATACCCAGGAGCCCAGCAGCTTTGACCTGCTGAAATCTACACTGGAGGGGGTTGGGGCAACCCTACCTGATGGATAGATGGTATTTATCACACCCGTTCAAATCTGATACCCAGGAGCCCAGCAGCTTTGACCTGCTGAAATCCACACTGGAGGGGGTTGAGGCAACCCTACCTGATGGATAGATGGTATTTATCACACCTGTTCAAATCTGATACCCAGGATCCCAGCAGCTTTGACCTGCTGAAATCTACACTGGAGAGGGTTGGGGCAACCCTACCTGATGGATAGATGGTATTTATCACACCCGTTCAAATCTGATACCCAGGAGCCCAGCAGCTTTGACCTGCTGAAATCTACACTGGAGGGGGTTGGGGCAACCCTACCTGATGGATAGATGGTATTTATCACACCCGTTCAAATCTGATACCCAGGAGCCCAGCAGCTTTGACCTGCTGAAATCTACACTGGAGGGGGTTGAGGCAACCCTACCTGATGGATAGATGGTATTTATCACACCCGTTCAAATCTGATACCCAGGAGCCCAGCAGCTTTGACCTGCTGAAATCTACACTGGAGGGGGTTGGGGCAACCCTACCTGATGGATAGATGGTATTTATCACACCCGTTCAAATCTGATACCCAGGAGCCCAGCAGCTTTGACCTGCTGAAATCTACACTGGAGGGGGTTGAGGCAACCCTACCTGATGGATAGATGGTATTTATCACACCCGTTCAAATCTGATACCCAGGAGCCCAGCAGCTTTGACCTGCTGAAATCTACACTGGAGGGGGTTGAGGCAACCCTACTTGATGGATAGATGGTATTTATCACACCCGTTCAAATCTGATACCCAGGAGCCCAGCAGCTATGACCTGCTGAAATCTACACTGGAGGGGGTTGAGGCAACCCTACCTGATGGATAGATGGTATTTATCACACCCGTTCAAATCTGATACCCAGGAGCCCAGCAGCTATGACCTGCTGAAATCTACACTGGAGGGGGTTGAGGCAACCCTACCTGATGGATACATGGTATTTATCACACCCGTTCAAATCTGATACCCAGGAGCCCAGCAGCTATGACCTGCTGAAATCTACACTGGAGGGGGTTGAGGCAACCCTACCTGATGGATAGATGGTATTTATCACACCCGTTCAAATCTGATACCCAGGAGCCCAGCAGCTTTGACCTGCTGAAATCTACACTGGAGGGGATTGGGGCAACCCTACCTGATGGATAGATGGTATTTATCACACCCGTTCAAATCTGATACCCAGGAACCCAGCAGCTTTGACCTGCTGAAATCTACACTGGAGTGGGTTGAGGCAACCCTACCTGATGGATAGATGGTATTTATCACACCTGTTCAAATCTGATACCCAGGAGCCCAGCAGCTTTGACCTGCTGAAATCTACACTGGAGGGGGTTGAGGCAACCCTACCTGATGGATAGATGGTATTTATCACACCCGTTCAAATCTGATACCCAGGAGCCCAGCAGCTTTGACCTGCTGAAATCTATACTGGAGGGGGTTGGGGCAACACTACCTGATGGATAGATGGTATTTATCACACCCGTTCAAATCTGATACCCAGGAGCCCAGCAGCTTTGACCTGCTGAAATCTACACTGGAGGGGGTTGAGGCAACCCTACCTGATGGATAGATGGTATTTATCACACCCGTTCAAATCTGATACCCAGGAGCCCAGCAGCTATGACCTGCTGAAATCTACACTGGAGGGGGTTGAGGCAACCCTACCTGATGGATAGATGGTATTTATCACACCCGTTCAAATCTGATACCCAGGAGCCCAGCAGCTTTGACCTGCTGAAATCTACACTGGAGGGGGTTGAGGCAACCCTACCTGATGGATAGATGGTATTTATCACACCCGTTCAAATCTGATACCCAGGAGCCCAGCAGCTTTGACCTGCTGAAATCTACGCTGGAGGGGGTTGGGGCAACCCTACCTGATGGATAGATGGTATTTATCACACCCGTTCAAATCTGATACCCAGGAGCCCAGCAGCTTTGACCTGCTGAAATCTACACTAGAGGGGGTTGAGGCAACCCTACCTGATGGATAGATGGTATTTATCACACCTGTTCAAATCTGATACCCAGGAGCCCAGCAGCTTTGACCTGCTGAAATCTATACTGGGGGGGGGTTGAGGCAACCCTACCTGATGGATAGATGGTATTTATCACACCCGTTCAAATCTGATACCCAGGAACCCAGCAGCTTAGACCTGCTGAAATCTACACTGGAGGGGGTTGAGGCAACCCTACCTGATGGATAGATGGTATTTATCACACCCGTTCAAATCTGATACCCAGGAGCCCAGCAGCTTTGACCTGCTGAAATCTATACTGGAGGGGGTTGGGGCAACACTACCTGATGGATAGATGGTATTTATCACACCCGTTCAAATCTGATACCCAGGAGCCAAACAGCTTTGACCTGCTGAAATCTACACTGGAGGGGGTTGAGGCAACCCTACCTGATGGATAGATGGTATTTATCACACCCGTTCAAATCTGATACCCAGGAGCCCAGCAGCTTTGACCTGCTGAAATCTATACTGGAGGGGGTTGAGGCAACCCTACCTGATGGATAGATGGTATTTATCACACCCGTTCAAATCTGATACCCAGGAGCCAAACAGCTTTGACCTGCTGAAATCTACACTGGAGGGGGTTGAGGCAACCCTACCTGATGGATAGATGGTATTTATCACACCCGTTCAAATCTGATACCCAGGAGCCCAGCAGCTTTGACCTGCTGAAATCTACACTGGAGGGGGTTGAGGCAACCCTACCTGATGGATAGATGGTATTTATCACACCCGTTCAAATCTGATACCCAGGAACCCAGCAGCTTAGACCTGCTGAAATCTACACTGGAGGGGGTTGAGGCAACCCTACCTGATGGATAGATGGTATTTATCACACCCATTCAAATCTGATACCCAGGAGCCCAGCAGCTTTGACCTGCTGAAATCTACACTGGAGGGGGTTGAGGCAACCCTACCTGATGGATAGATGGTATTTATCACACCCGTTCAAATCTGATACCCAGGAACCCAGCAGCTTTGACCTGCTGAAATCTACACTGGAGGGGGTTGGGGCAACCCTACCTGATGCATAGATGGTATTTATCACACCCGTTCAAATCTGATACCCAGGAGCCCAGCAGCTTTGACCTGCTGAAATCTACACTGGAGGGGGTTGAGGCAACCCTACCTGATGGATAGATGGTATTTATCACACCCGTTCAAATCTGATACCCAGGAGCCCAGCAGCTTTGACCTGCTGAAATCTACACTGGAGGGGGTTGAGGCAACCCTACCTGATGGATAGATGGTATTTATCACACCCATTCAAATCTGATATCCAGGAGCCCAGCAGCTTTGACCTGCTGAAATCTACACTGGAGGGGGTTGGGGCAACCCTACCTGATGGATAGATGGTATTTATCACACCTGTTCAAATCTGATACCCAGGAACCCAGCAGCTTTGACCTGCTGAAATCTACACTGGAGTGGGTTGAGGCAACCCTACCTGATGGATAGATGGTATTTATCACACCCGTTCAAATCTGATACCCAGGAGCCCAGCAGCTTTGACCTGCTGAAATCTACACTGGAGGGGGTTGGGGCAACCCTACCTGATGGATAGATGGTATTTATCACACCCGTTCAAATCTGATACCCAGGAGCCAAGCAGCTTTGACCTGCTGAAATCTATACTGGAGGGGGTTGGGGCAACCCTACCTGATGGATAGATGGTATTTATCACACCCATTCAAATCTGATATCCAGGAGCCCAGCAGCTTTGACCTGCTGAAATCTACACTGGAGGGGGTTGGGGCAACCCTACCTGATGGATAGATGGTATTTATCACACCTGTTCAAATCTGATACCCAGGAACCCAGCAGCTTTGACCTGCTGAAATCTACACTGGAGTGGGTTGAGGCAACCCTACCTGATGGATAGATGGTATTTATCACACCCGTTCAAATCTGATACCCAGGAGCCCAGCAGCTTTGACCTGCTGAAATCTACACTGGAGGGGGTTGGGGCAACCCTACCTGATGGATAGATGGTATTTATCACACCCGTTCAAATCTGATACCCAGGAGCCAAGCAGCTTTGACCTGCTGAAATCTACACTGGAGTGGGTTGAGGCAACCCTACCTGATGGATAGATGGTATTTATCACACCCGTTCAAATCTGATACCCAGGAGCCCAGCAGCTTTGACCTGCTGAAATCTATACTGGAGGGGGTTGAGGCAACCCTAACTGATGGATAGATGGTATTTATCACACCCGTTCAAATCTGATACCCAGGAGCCCAGCAGCTTAGACCTGCTGAAATCTACACTGGAGGGGGTTGAGGCAACCCTACCTGATGGATAGATGATATTTATCACACCCGTTCAAATCTGATACCCAGGAGCCCAGCAGCTTTGACCTGCTGAAATCTATACTGGAGGGGGTTGAGGCAACCCTACCTGATGGATAGATGATATTTATCACACCCGTTCAAATCTGATACCCAGGAGCCCAGCAGCTTTGACCTGCTGAAATCTACGCTGGAGGGGGTTGGGGCAACCCTACCTGATGGATAGATGGTATTTATCACACCCGTTCAAATCTGATATCCAGGAGCCCAGCAGCTTTGACCTGCTGAAATCTACACTGGAGGGGGTTGAGGCAACCCTACCTGATGGATAGATGGTATTTATCACACCCGTTCAAATCTGATACCCAGGAGCCCAGCAGCTTTGACCTGCTGAAATCTATACTGGAGGGGGTTGAGGCAACCCTACCTGATGGATAGATGGTATTTATCACACCCGTTCAAATCTGATACCCAGGAGCCCAGCAGCTTTGACCTGCTGAAATCTACACTGGAGGGGGTTGAGGCAACCCTACCTGATGGATAGATGGTATTTATCACACCCGTTCAAATCTGATACCCAGGAGCCCAGCAGCTTTGACCTGCTGAAATCTACACTGGAGGGGGTTGAGGCAACCCTACCTGATGGATAGATGGTATTTATCACACCCGTTCAAATCTGATACCCAGGAGCCCAGCAGCTTTGACCTGCTGAAATCTATACTGGAGGGGGTTGGGGCAACACTACTTGATGGATAGATGGTATTTATCACACCCGTTCAAATCTGATACCCAGGAGCCCAGCAGCTTTGACCTGCTGAAATCTATACTGGAGGGGGTTGAGGCAACCCTACCTGATGGATAGATGGTATTTATCACACCCGTTCAAATCTGATACCCAGGAGCCCAGCAGCTTTGACCTGCTGAAATCCACACTGGAGGGGGTTGGGGCAACCCTACCTGATGGATAGATGGTATTTATCACACCCGTTCAAATCTGATACCCAGGAGCCCAGCAGCTTAGACCTGCTGAAATCTACACTGGAGGGGGTTGAGGCAACCCTACCTGATGGATAGATGGTATTTATCACACCCGTTCAAATCTGATACCCAGGAGCCCAGCAGCTTTGACCTGCTGAAATCCACACTGGAGGGGGTTGAGGCAACCCTACCTGATGGATAGATGGTATTTATCACACCCGTTCAAATCTGATACCCAGGAACCCAGCAGCTTTGACCTGCTGAAATCTACACTGGAGGGGGTTGGGGCAACCCTACCTGATGGATAGATGGTATTTATCACACCCGTTCAAATCTGATACCCAGGAACCCAGCAGCTTAGACCTGCTGAAATCTACACTGGAGGGGGTTGGGGCAACCCTACCTGATGGATAGATGGTATTTATCACACCCGTTCAAATCTGATACCCAGGAACCCAGCAGCTTAGACCTGCTGAAATCTACACTGGAGGGGGTTGAGGCAACCCTACCTGATGGATAGATGGTATTTATCACACCCATTCAAATCTGATACCCAGGAGCCCAGCAGCTTTGACCTGCTGAAATCTACGCTGGAGGGGGTTGGGGCAACCCTACCTGATGGATAGATGGTATTTATCACACCCGCTCAAATCTGATACCCAGGAGCCAAGCAGCTTTGACCTGCTGAAATCTACACTGGAGGGGGTTGAGGCAACCCTACCTTGATAGATGGTATTTATCACACCCGTTCAAATCTGATACCCAGGAGCCAAACAGCTTTGACCTGCTGAAATCTACGCTGGAGGGGGTTGGGGCAACCCTACCTGATGGATAGATGGTATTTATCACACCCGTTCAAATCTGATACCCAGGAGCCAAGCAGCTTTGACCTGCTGAAATCTACACTGGAGGGGGTTGAGGCAACCCTACCTTGATAGATGGTATTTATCACACCCGTTCAAATCTGATACCCAGGAGCCAAACAGCTTTGACCTGCTGAAATCTACACTGGAGGGGGTTGAGGCAACCCTACCTGATGGATAGATGGTATTTATCACACCCATTCAAATCTGATACCCAGGAGCCAAGCAGCTTTGACCTGCTGAAATCTACACTGGAGGGGATTGGGGCAACCCTACCTGATGGATAGATGGTATTTATCACACCCGTTCAAATCTGATACCCAGGAGCCCAGCAGCTTTGACCTGCTGAAATCTACACTGGAGGGGGTTGAGGCAACCCTACCTGATGGATAGATGGTATTTATCACACCCGTTCAAATCTGATACCCAGGAGCCCAGCAGCTTTGACCTGCTGAAATCTATACTGGAGGGGGTTGGGGCAACCCTACCTGATGGATAGATGGTATTTATCACACCCGTTCAAATCTGATACCCAGGAGCCCAGCAGCTTTGACCTGCTGAAATCTACACTGGAGGGGGTTGGGGCAACCCTACCTGATGGATAGATGGTATTTATCACACCCGTTCAAATCTGATACCCAGGAGCCCAGCAGCTTTGACCTGCTGAAATCTACACTGGAGGGGGTTGGGGCAACCCTACCTGATGGATAGATGGTATTTATCACACCCGTTCAAATCTGATACCCAGGAGCCCAGCAGCTTTGACCGGCTGAAATCTATACTGGGGGGGGGTTGAGGCAACCCTACCTGATGGATAGATGGTATTTATCACACCCGTTCAAATCTGATACCCAGGAGCCCAGCAGCTTTGACCTGCTGAAATCCACACTGGAGGGGGTTGAGGCAACCCTACCTGATGGATAGATGGTATTTATCACACCCATTCAAATCTGATACCCAGTAGCCCAGCAGCTTTGATCTGCTGAAATCCACACTGGAGGGGGTTGAGGCAACCCTACCTGATGGATAGATGGTATTTATCACACCCGTTCAAATCTGATACCCAGGAGCCCAGCAGCTTTGACCTGCTGAAATCTACACTGGAGGGGGTTGGGGCAACCCTACCTGATGGATAGATGGTATTTATCACACCCGTTCAAATCTGATACCCAGGAGCCCAGCAGCTTTGACCGGCTGAAATCTATACTGGGGGGGGGTTGAGGCAACCCTACCTGATGGATAGATGGTATTTATCACACCCGTTCAAATCTGATACCCAGGAGCCCAGCAGCTTTGACCTGCTGAAATCCACACTGGAGGGGGTTGAGGCAACCCTACCTGATGGATAGATGGTATTTATCACACCCATTCAAATCTGATACCCAGTAGCCCAGCAGCTTTGATCTGCTGAAATCCACACTGGAGGGGGTTGAGGCAACCCTACCTGATGGATAGATGGTATTTATCACACCCGTTCAAATCTGATACCCAGGAGCCCAGCAGCTTTGACCTGCTGAAATCTACACTGGAGGGGGTTGAGGCAACCCTACCTGATGGATAGATGGTATTTATCACACCCGTTCAAATCTGATACCCAGGAACCCAGCAGCTTAGACCTGCTGAAATCTACACTGGAGGGGGTTGGGGCAACCCTACCCGATGGATAGATGGTATTTATCACACCCGTTCAAATCTGATACCCAGGAACCCAGCAGCTTTGACCTGCTGAAATCTACACTGGAGGGGGTTGGGGCAACCCTACCTGATGGATAGATGGTATTTATCACACCCATTCAAATCTGATACCCAGGAGCCCAGCAGCTTTGACCTGCTGAAATCTACGCTGGAGGGGGTTGGGGCAACCCTACCTGATGGATAGATGGTATTTATCACACCCATTCAAATCTGATACCCAGGAGCCAAGCAGCTTTGACCTGCTGAAATCTACGCTGGAGGGGGTTGGGGCAACCCTACCTGATGGATAGATGGTATTTATCACACCCGTTCAAATCTGATACCCAGGGGCCAAGCAGCTTTGACCTGCTGAAATCTACACTGGAGGGGGTTGGGGCAACCCTACCTGATGGATAGATGGTATTTATCACACCCGTTCAAATCTGATACCCAGGAGCCCAGCAGCTTTGACCTGCTGAAATCTACACTGGAGGGGGTTGAGGCAACCCTACCTGATGGATAGATGGTATTTATCACACCCGTTCAAATCTGATACCCAGGAGCCCAGCAGCTTTGACCTGCTGAAATCTACACTGGAGGGGGTTGAGGCAACCCTACCTGATGGATAGATGGTATTTATCACACCCGTTCAAATCTGATACCCAGGAACCCAGCAGCTTAGACCTGCTGAAATCTACACTGGAGGGGGTTGGGGCAACCCTACCTGATGGATAGATGGTATTTATCACACCCGTTCAAATCTGATACCCAGGAGCCCAGCAGCTTTGACCTGCTGAAATCTACACTGGAGGGGGTTGAGGCAACCCTACCTGATGGATAGATGGTATTTATCACACCCGTTCAAATCTGATACCCAGGAACCCAGCAGCTTTGACCTGCTGAAATCTACACTGGAGGGGGTTGAGGCAACCCTACCTGATGGATAGATGGTATTTATCACACCCGTTCAAATCTGATACCCAGGAGCCCAGCAGCTTTGACCTGCTGAAATCTACACTGGAGGGGGTTGAGGCAACCCTACCTGATGGATAGATGGTATTTATCACACCCGTTCAAATCTGGTACCCAGGAGCCCAGCAGCTTTGACCTGCTGAAATCTACACTGGAGGGGATTGGGGCAACCCTACCTGATGGATAGATGGTATTTATCACACCCGTTCAAATCTGATACCCAGGAGCCAAACAGCTTTGACCTGCTGAAATCCACACTGGAGGGGGTTGAGGCAACCCTACCTGATGGATAGATGGTATTTATCACACCCGTTCAAATCTGGTACCCAGGAGCCCAGCAGCTTTGACCTGCTGAAATCTACACTGGAGGGGATTGGGGCAACCCTACCTGATGGATAGATGGTATTTATCACACCCGTTCAAATCTGATACCCAGGAGCCAAACAGCTTTGACCTGCTGAAATCTACACTGGAGGGGTTTGGGGCAACCCTACCTGATGGATAGATGGTATTTATCACACCCGTTCAAATCTGATACCCAGGAGCCCAGCAGCTTAGACCTGCTGAAATCTATACTGGAGGGGGTTGGGGCAACACTACCTGATGGATAGATGGTATTTATCACACCCGTTCAAATCTGATACCCAGGAGCCAAACAGCTTTGACCTGCTGAAATCCACACTGGAGGGGGTTGAGGCAACCCTACCTGATGGATAGATGGTATTTATCACACCTGTTCAAATCTGATACCCAGGAGCCAAGCAGCTTTGACCTGCTGAAATCTACACTGGAGGGGGTTGGGGCAACCCTACCTGATGGATAGATGGTATTTATCACACCCGTTCAAATCTGATACCCAGGAGCCCAGCAGCTTTGACCTGCTGAAATCTATACTGGGGGGGGGTTGAGGCAACCCTACCTGATGGATAGATGGTATTTATCACACCCGTTCAAATCTGATACCCAGGATCCCAGCAGCTATGACCTGCTGAAATCTATACTGGAGGGAGTTGAGGCAACCCTACCTGATGGATAGATGGTATTTATCACACCCGTTCAAATCTGATACCCAGGAGCCCAGCAGCTTTGACCTGCTGAAATCTACACTGGAGGGGGTTGAGGCAACCCTACCTGATGGATAGATGGTATTTATCACACCCGTTCAAATCTGATACCCAGGAACCCAGCAGCTTAGACCTGCTGAAATCTAAGCTGGAGGGGGTTGGGGCAACCCTACCTGATGGATAGATGGTATTTATCACACCCGTTCAAATCTGATACCCAGGAGCCCAGCAGCTTTGACCTGCTGAAATCTATACTGGGGGGGGGTTGAGGCAACCCTACCTGATGGATAGATGGTATTTATCACACCTGTTCAAATCTGATACCCAGGAGCCAAGCAGCTTTGACCTGCTGAAATCTACACTGGAGGGGGTTGGGGCAACCCTACCTGATGGATAGATGGTATTTATCACACCCGCTCAAATCTGATACCCAGGGGCCAAGCAGCTTTGATCTGCTGAAATCTACACTGGAGGGGGTTGGGGCAACCCTACCTGATGGATAGATGGTATTTATCACACCTGTTCAAATCTGATACCCAGGATCCCAGCAGCTATGACCTGCTGAAATCTACACTGGAGGGGATTGGGGCAACCCTACCTGATGGATAGATGGTATTTATCACACCCGTTCAAATCTGATACCCAGTAGCCCAGCAGCTTTGACCTGCTGAAATCTACACTGGAGGGGGTTGGGGCAACCCTACCTGATGGATAGATGGTATTTATCACACCCGTTCAAATCTGATACCCAGGAGCCCAGCAGCTTTGACCTGCTGAAATCTATACTGGGGGGGGGGTTGAGGCAACCCTACCTGATGGATAGATGGTATTTATCACACCCGTTCAAATCTGATACCCAGGAGCCAAGCAGCTTAGACCTGCTGAAATCTATACTGGAGGGGATTGGGGCAACCCTACCTGATGGATAGATGGTATTTATCACACCCGTTCAAATCTGATACCCAGTAGCC
This sequence comes from Lissotriton vulgaris, assembly GCF_964263255.1. Lineage (NCBI taxonomy): Eukaryota > Metazoa > Chordata > Amphibia > Caudata > Salamandridae > Lissotriton > Lissotriton vulgaris. Next base: position 151,932,887 of record NC_141685.1, on the reverse strand, counting down.
CAGCAGCTTAGACCTGCTGAAATCTACACTGGAGGGGATTGGGGCAACCCTACCTGATGGATAGATGGTATTTATCACACCCGTTCAAATCTGATACCCAGGAGCCAAGCAGCTTTGACCTGCTGAAATCTATACTGGAGGGGGTTGAGGCAACCCTACCTGATGGATAGATGGTATTTATCACACCCGTTCAAATCTGATACCCAGGAGCCCAGCAGCTTTGACCTGCTGAAATCTACACTGGAGGGGGTTGGGGCAACCCTACCTGATGGATAGATGGTATTTATCACACCCGTTCAAATCTGATACCCAGGAGCCCAGCAGCTTTGACCTGCTGAAATCTACACTGGAGGGGATTGGGGCAACCCTACCTGATGGATAGATGGTATTTATCACACCCGTTCAAATCTGATACCCAGGAGCCCAGCAGCTTTGACCTGCTGAAATCTACACTGGAGGGGGTTGGGGCAACCCTACCTGATGGATAGATGGTATTTATCACACCCGTTCAAATCTGATACCCAGGAGCCCAGCAGCTTTGACCTGCTGAAATCTATACTGGAGGGGGTTGATGCAACCCTACCTGATGGATAGATGGTATTTATCACACCCGTTCAAATCTGATACCCAGGAGCCCAGCAGCTTTGACCTGCTGAAATCTATACTGGAGGGGATTGGGGCAACCCTACCTGATGGATAGATGGTATTTATCACACCCGTTCAAATCTGATACCCAGGAGCCAAGCAGCTTTGACCTGCTGAAATCTATACTGGAGGGGATTGGGGCAACCCTACCTGATGGATAGATGGTATTTATCACACCCATTCAAATCTGATACCCAGGAGCCCAGCAGCTTTGACCTGCTGAAATCTACACTGGAGGGGGTTGAGGCAACCCTACCTGATGGATAGATGGTATTTATCACACCCGTTCAAATCTGATACCCAGGAGCCAAGCAGCTTTGACCTGCTGAAATCTACACTGGAGGGGGTTGAGGCAACCCTACCTGATGGATAGATGGTATTTATCACACCCGTTCAAATCTGATACCCAGGAGCCAAGCAGCTTTGATCTGCTGAAATCTATACTGGAGGGGGTTGAGGCAACCCTACCTGATGGATAGATGGTATTTATCACACCCGCTCAAATCTGATACCCAGGAGCCCAGCAGCTTTGACCTGCTGAAATCTATACTGGAGGGGATTGGGGCAACCCTACCTGATGGATAGATGGTATTTATCACACCCGTTCAAATCTGATACCCAGGAGCCCAGCAGCTTTGACCTGCTGAAATCTATACTGGAGGGGATTGGGGCAACCCTACCTGATGGATAGATGGTATTTATCACACCCGTTCAAATCTGATACCCAGGAGCCAAGCAGCTTTGACCTGCTGAAATCTATACTGGAGGGGATTGGGGCAACCCTACCTGATGGATAGATGGTATTTATCACACCCATTCAAATCTGATACCCAGGAGCCCAGCAGCTTTGACCTGCTGAAATCTACACTGGAGGGGGTTGAGGCAACCCTACCTGATGGATAGATGGTATTTATCACACCTGTTCAAATCTGATACCCAGGAACCCAGCAGCTTAGACCTGCTGAAATCTATACTGGAGGGGTTGGGGCAACCCTACCTGATGGATAGATGGTATTTATCACACCCGTTCAAATCTGATACCCAGGAGCCAAGCAGCTTTGATCTGCTGAAATCTATACTGGAGGGGGTTGGGGCAACCCTACCTTGATGGATAGATGGTATTTATCACACCCGTTCAAATCTGATACCCAGGAGCCCAGCAGCTTTGACCTGCTGAAATCTACACTGGAGGGGGTTGGGGCAACCCTACCTGATGGATAGATGGTATTTATCACACCCGTTCAAATCTGATACCCAGGAGCCCAGCAGCTTTGACCTGCTGAAATCTACACTGGAGGGGGTTGGGGCAACCCTACCTGATGGATAGATGGTATTTATCACACCCGTTCAAATCTGATACCCAGGAGCCCAGCAGCTATGACCTGCTGAAATCTACACTGGAGGGGGTTGAGGCAACCCTACCTTGATAGATGGTATTTATCACACCCATTCAAATCTGATACCCAGGAGCCAAGCAGCTTTGACCTGCTGAAATCTACACTGGAGGGGGTTGAGGCAACCCTACCTGATGGATAGATGGTATTTATCACACCCGTTCAAATCTGATACCCAGGAGCCCAGCAGCTTAGACCTGCTGAAATCTACACTGGAGGGGGTTGGGGCAACCCTACCTGATGGATAGATGGTATTTATCACACCCGCTCAAATCTGATACCCAGGAGCCCAGCAGCTTTGACCTGCTGAAATCTATACTGGGGGGGGTTGGGGCAACCCTACCTTGATGGATAGATGGTATTTATCACACCCGTTCAAATCTGATACCCAGGAGCCCAGCAGCTTTGACCTGCTGAAATCTATACTGGGGGGGGGTTGAGGCAACCCTACCTGATGGATAGATGGTATTTATCACACCTGTTCAAATCTGATACCCAGGAGCCAAGCAGCTTTGACCTGCTGAAATCTACACTGGAGGGGGTTGAGGCAACCCTACCTGATGGATAGATGGTATTTATCACACCCGTTCAAATCTGATACCCAGGAGCCCGGCAGCTTTGACCTGCTGAAATCTATACTGGAGGGGGTTGAGGCAACCCTACCTGATGGATAGATGGTATTTATCACACCCGTTCAAATCTGATACCCAGGAGCCCAGCAGCTTTGACCTGCTGAAATCTACACTGGAGGGGGTTGAGGCAACCCTACCTGATGGATAGATGGTATTTATCACACCCGTTCAAATCTGATACCCAGGAGCCAAGCAGCTTTGACCTGCTGAAATCTACACTGGAGGGGGTTGAGGCAACCCTACCTGATGGATAGATGGTATTTATCACACCCGTTCAAATCTGATACCCAGGAGCCCAGCAGCTTAGACCTGCTGAAATCTACACTGGAGGGGGTTGGGGCAACTCTACCTGATGGATAGATGGTATTTATCACACCCGTTCAAATCTGATACCCAGGAGCCCAGCAGCTTTGACCTGCTGAAATCTACACTGGAGGGGGTTGAGGCAACCCTACCTGATGGATAGATGGTATTTATCACACCCGTTCAAATCTGATACCCAGGAGCCCAGCAGCTTTGACCTGCTGAAATCTACACTGGAGGGGATTGGGGCAACCCTACCTGATGGATAGATGGTATTTATCACACCCGTTCAAATCTGATACCCAGTAGCCCAGCAGCTTTGACCTGCTGAAATCTACACTGGAGGGGGTTGGGGCAACCCTACCTGATGGATAGATGGTATTTATCACACCCGTTCAAATCTGATACCCAGGAGCCCAGCAGCTTTGACCTGCTGAAATCTACGCTGGAGGGGGTTGGGGCAACCCTACCTGATTGATAGATGGTATTTATCACACCCGTTCAAATCTGATACCCAGGAGCCAAGCAGCTTTGACCTGCTGAAATCTACGCTGGAGGGGGTTGGGGCAACCCTACCTGATGGATAGATGGTATTTATCACACCCGTTCAAATCTGATACCCAGGAACCCAGCAGCTTTGACCTGCTGAAATCTACACTGGAGGGGGTTGGGGCAACCCTACCTGATGGATAGATGGTATTTATCACACCCGTTCAAATCTGATACCCAGGAGCCCAGCAGCTTTGACCTGCTGAAATCTATACTGGAGGGGATTGGGGCAACCCTACCTGATGGATAGATGGTATTTATCACACCCGTTCAAATCTGATACCCAGGAGCCAAGCAGCTTTGACCTGCTGAAATCTACACTGGAGGGGGTTGGGGCAACCCTACCTGATGGATAGATGGTATTTATCACACCCGTTCAAATCTGATACCCAGGAGCCCAGCTGCTTTGATCTGCTGAAATCTACACTGGAGGGGGTTGGGGCAACCCTACCTGATGGATAGATGGTATTTATCACACCCGTTCAAATCTGATACCCAGGGGCCAAGCAGCTTTGACCTGCTGAAATCTATACTGGAGGGGATTGGGGCAACCCTACCTGATGGATAGATGGTATTTATCACACCCGTTCAAATCTGATACCCAGGAGCCCAGCAGCTTTCACCTGCTGAAATCTATACTGGGGGGGGGTTGAGGCAACCCTACCTGATGGATAGATGGTATTTATCACACCCGTTCAAATCTGATACCCAGGGGCCAAGCAGCTTTGACCTGCTGAAATCTATACTGGAGGGGATTGGGGCAACCCTACCTGATGGATAGATGGTATTTATCACACCCGTTCAAATCTGATACCCAGGAGCCCAGCAGCTTTGACCTGCTGAAATCTACACTGGAGGGGGTTGAGGCAACCCTACCTTGATAGATGGTATTTATCACACCCGTTCAAATCTGATACCCAGGAGCCAAGCAGCTTTGACCTGCTGAAATCTACACTGGAGGGGGTTGAGGCAACCCTACCTGATGGATAGATGGTATTTATCACACCCGTTCAAATCTGATACCCAGGAGCCCAGCAGCTTTGACCTGCTGAAATCTATACTGGAGGGGGTTGAGGCAACCCTACCTGATGGATAGATGGTATTTATCACACCCGTTCAAATCTGATACCCAGGAGCCCAGCAGCTTTGACCTGCTGAAATCTACACTGGAGGGGGTTGGGGCAACACTACCTGATGGATAGATGGTATTTATCACACCCGTTCAAATCTGATACCCAGGAGCCCAGCAGCTTTGACCGGCTGAAATCTATACTGGAGGGGGTTGGGGCAACCCTACCTGATGGATAGATGGTATTTATCACACCCGTTCAAATCTGATACCCAGGAGCCCAGCAGCTTTGACCTGCTGAAATCTATACTGGAGGGGGTTGATGCAACCCTACCTGATGGATAGATGGTATTTATCACACCCGTTCAAATCTGATACCCAGGAGCCCAGCAGCTTTGACCTGCTGAAATCTATACTGGAGGGGGTTGGGGCAACCCTACCTGATGGATAGATGGTATTTATCACACCCGTTCAAATCTGATACCCAGGAGCCCAGCAGCTTTGACCTGCTGAAATCCACACTGGAGGGGGTTGAGGCAACCCTACCTGATGGATAGATGGTATTTATCACACCCGTTCAAATCTGATACCCAGGAGCCCAGCAGCTTTGACCTGCTGAAATCTATACTGGAGGGGGTTGGGGCAACCCTACCTGATGGATAGATGGTATTTATCACACCGGTTCAAATCTGATACCCAGGAGCCCAGCAGCTTTCACCTGCTGAAATCTATACTGGAGGGGGTTGGGGCAACCCTACCTGATGGATAGATGGTATTTATCACACCTGTTCAAATCTGATACCCAGGAGCCCAGCAGCTTTGACCTGCTGAAATCTACACTGGAGGGGGTTGATGCAACCCTACCTGATGGATAGATGGTATTTATCACACCCGTTCAAATCTGATACCCAGGAGCCAAGCAGCTTTGACCTGCTGAAATCTATACTGGAGGGGGTTGGGGCAACCCTACCTGATGGATAGATGGTATTTATCACACCGGTTCAAATCTGATACCCAGGAGCCAAGCAGCTTTGACCTGCTGAAATCTATACTGGAGGGGGTTGGGGCAACCCTACCTGATGGATAGATGGTATTTATCACACCGGTTCAAATCTGATACCCAGGAGCCAAGCAGCTTTGACCTGCTGAAATCTATACTGGAGGGGGTTGGGGCAACCCTACCTGATGGATAGATGGTATTTATCACACCGGTTCAAATCTGATACCCAGGAGCCCAGCAGCTTTCACCTGCTGAAATCTATACTGGAGGGGGTTGGGGCAACCCTACCTGATGGATAGATGGTATTTATCACACCTGTTCAAATCTGATACCCAGGAGCCCAGCAGCTTTGACCTGCTGAAATCTACACTGGAGGGGGTTGATGCAACCCTACCTGATGGATAGATGGTATTTATCACACCCGTTCAAATCTGATACCCAGGAGCCCAGCAGCTTTGACCGGCTGAAATCTATACTGGAGGGGGTTGGGGCAACCCTACCTGATGGATAGATGGTATTTATCACACCCGTTCAAATCTGATACCCAGGAGCCCAGCAGCTTTGACCTGCTGAAATCTACACTGGAGGGGGTTGGGGCAACCCTACCTGATGGATAGATGGTATTTATCACACCTGTTCAAATCTGATACCCAGGAGCCCGGCAGCTTTGACCTGCTGAAATCTATACTGGAGGGGGTTGAGGCAACCCTACCTGATGGATAGATGGTATTTATCACACCCGTTCAAATCTGATACCCAGGAGCCCAGCAGCTTTGACCTGCTGAAATCTATACTGGGGGGGGGTTGAGGCAACCCTACCTGATGGATAGATGGTATTTATCACACCCGTTCAAATCTGATACCCAGGAGCCCAGCAGCTTTGACCTGCTGAAATCTACACTGGAGGGGGTTGAGGCAACCCTACCTGATGGATAGATGGTATTTATCACACCCGTTCAAATCTGATACCCAGGAGCCCAGCAGCTTTGACCTGCTGAAATCTACACTGGAGGGGGTTGAGGCAACCCTACCTGATGGATAGATGGTATTTATCACACCCGTTCAAATCTGATACCCAGGAGCCCAGCAGCTTTGACCTGCTGAAATCTACACAGGAGGGGGTTGGGGCAACCCTACCTGATGGATAGATGGTATTTATCACACCCGTTCAAATCTGATACCCAGGAGCCAAGCAGCTTTGACCTGCTGAAATCTACGCTGGAGGGGGTTGGGGCAACCCTACCTGATGGATAGATGGTATTTATCACACCCGTTCAAATCTGATACCCAGGAGCCCAGCAGCTTTGACCTGCTGAAATCTACACTGGAGGGGGTTGAGGCAACCCTACCTGATGGATAGATGGTATTTATCACACCCGTTCAAATCTGATACCCAGGAGCCCAGCAGCTTTGACCTGCTGAAATCTACACTGGAGTGGGTTGAGGCAACCCTACCTGATGGATAGATGGTATTTATCACACCCGTTCAAATCTGATACCCAGGAGCCAAGCAGCTTTGACCTGCTGAAATCTACACTGGAGGGGGTTGGGGCAACCCTACCTGATGGATAGATGGTATTTATCACACCCGTTCAAATCTGATACCCAGGAACCCAGCAGCTTAGACCTGCTGAAATCCACACTGGAGGGGGTTGAGGCAACCCTACCTGATGGATAGATGGTATTTATCACACCCGTTCAAATCTGATACCCAGGGGCCAAGCAGCTTTGACCGGCTGAAATCTATACTGGGGGGGGGTTGAGGCAACCCTACCTGATGGATAGATGGTATTTATCACACCCGTTCAAATCTGATACCCAGGAGCCCAGCAGCTTTGACCGGCTGAAATCTATACTGGGGGGGGGTTGAGGCAACCCTACCTGATGGATAGATGGTATTTATCACACCCGTTCAAATCTGATACCCAGGAGCCCAGCAGCTTTGACCGGCTGAAATCTATACTGGAGGGGGTTGGGGCAACTCTACCTGATGGATAGATGGTATTTATCACACCCGTTCAAATCTGATACCCAGGAGCCCAGCAGCTTTGACCTGCTGAAATCTACACTGGAGGGGGTTGAGGCAACCCTACCTGATGGATAGATGGTATTTATCACACCCGTTCAAATCTGATACCCAGGAGCCCAGCAGCTTTGACCTGCTGAAATCTACACTGGAGGGGGTTGAGGCAACCCTACCTGATGGATAGATGGTATTTATCACACCCGTTCAAATCTGATACCCAGGAGCCCAGCAGCTTTGACCTGCTGAAATCTACACTGGAGTGGGTTGAGGCAACCCTACCTGATGGATAGATGGTATTTATCACACCCATTCAAATCTGATACCCAGGAGCCCAGCAGCTTTGACCTGCTGAAATCTACACTGGAGGGGGTTGAGGCAACCCTACCTGATGGATAGATGGTATTTATCACACCCGTTCAAATCTGATACCCAGGAGCCCAGCAGCTTTGACCTGCTGAAATCTACACAGGAGGGGGTTGGGGCAACCCTACCTGATGGATAGATGGTATTTATCACACCCGTTCAAATCTGATACCCAGGAACCCAGCAGCTTTGACCTGCTGAAATCTACACAGGAGGGGGTTGGGGCAACCCTACCTTGATAGATGGTATTTATCACACCCGTTCAAATCTGATACCCAGGAGCCCAGCAGCTTTGACCTGCTGAAATCTACACTGGAGGGGGTTGAGGCAACCCTAACTGATGGATAGATGGTATTTATCACACCCGTTCAAATCTGATACCCAGGAGCCCAGCAGCTTTGACCTGCTGAAATCTACACTGGAGGGGGTTGGGGCAACCCTACCTGATGGATAGATGGTATTTATCACACCTGTTCAAATCTGATACCCAGGAGCCCAGCAGCTTTGACCTGCTGAAATCTACACTGGAGGGGGTTGAGGCAACCCTAACTGATGGATAGATGGTATTTATCACACCCATTCAAATCTGATACCCAGGAGCCCAGCAGCTTTGACCTGCTGAAATCTACACTGGAGGGGGTTGAGGCAACCCTACCTGATGGATAGATGGTATTTATCACACCCGTTCAAATCTGATACCCAGGAACCCAGCAGCTTAGACCTGCTGAAATCTATACTGGAGGGGGTTGGGGCAACACTACCTGATGGATAGATGGTATTTATCACACCCGTTCAAATCTGATACCCAGGAGCCCAGCAGCTTTGACCTGCTGAAATCTACACTGGAGGGGGTTGAGGCAACCCTACCTGATGGATAGATGGTATTTATCACACCCGTTCAAATCTGATACCCAGGAGCCCAGCAGCTTTGACCTGCTGAAATCTACACTGGAGGGGGTTGAGGCAACCCTACCTGATGGATAGATGGTATTTATCACACCCGTTCAAATCTGATACCCAGGAGCCCAGCAGCTTTGACCTGCTGAAATCTACACTGGAGTGGGTTGAGGCAACCCTACCTGATGGATAGATGGTATTTATCACACCCGTTCAAATCTGATACCCAGGAGCCAAGCAGCTTTGACCTGCTGAAATCTACACTGGAGGGGGTTGGGGCAACCCTACCTGATGGATAGATGGTATTTATCACACTCGTTCAAATCTGATATCCAGGAGCCCAGCAGCTTTGACCGGCTGAAATCTACACTGGAGGGGGTTGGGGCAACCCTACCTGATGGATAGATGGTATTTATCACACCCGTTCAAATCTGATACCCAGGAGCCCAGCAGCTTTGACCTGCTGAAATCTACACTGGAGGGGGTTGAGGCAACCCTACCTGATGGATAGATGGTATTTATCACACCCGTTCAAATCTGATACCCAGGAACCCAGCAGCTTAGACCTGCTGAAATCTATACTGGAGGGGGTTGGGGCAACCCTACCTGATGGATAGATGGTATTTATCACACCCGTTCAAATCTGATACCCAGGAGCCCAGCAGCTATGACCTGCTGAAATCTACACTGGAGGGGGTTGAGGCAACCCTACCTGATGGATAGATGGTATTTATCACACCCGTTCAAATCTGATACCCAGGAGCCAAGCAGCTTTGACCTGCTGAAATCTATACTGGAGGGGGTTGGGGCAACCCTACCTGATGGATAGATGGTATTTATCACACCCGTTCAAATCTGATACCCAGGAGCCCAGCAGCTTTGACCTGCTGAAATCTACACTGGAGGGGGTTGAGGCAACCCTACCTGATGGATAGATGGTATTTATCACACCCATTCAAATCTGATACCCAGGAGCCAAACAGCTTTGACCTGCTGAAATCTATACTGGAGGGGGTTGGGGCAACCCTACCTGATGGATAGATGGTATTTATCACACCCGTTCAAATCTGATACCCAGGAGCCCAGCAGCTTTGACCTGCTGAAATCTATACTGGGGGGGGTTGAGGCAACCCTACCTGATGGATAGATGGTATTTATCACACCCGTTCAAATCTGATACCCAGGGGCCAAGCAGCTTTGACCTGCTGAAATCTACACTGGAGGGGATTGGGGCAACCCTACCTGATGGATAGATGGTATTTATCACACCCGTTCAAATCTGATACCCAGGGGCCAAGCAGCTTTGACCTGCTGAAATCTACACTGGAGGGGGTTGGGGCAACCCTACCTGATGGATAGATGGTATTTATCACACCCGTTCAAATCTGATACCCAGGGGCCAAGCAGCTTTGACCTGCTGAAATCTATACTGGAGGGGGTTGGGGCAACCCTACCTGATGGATAGATGGTATTTATCACACCCGTTCAAATCTGATACCCAGGAGCCCAGCAGCTTTGACCTGCTGAAATCTATACTGGGGGGGGTTGAGGCAACCCTACCTGATGGATAGATGGTATTTATCACACCCGTTCAAATCTGATACCCAGGGGCCAAGCAGCTTTGACCTGCTGAAATCCACACTGGAGGGGGTTGAGGCAACCCTACCTGATGGATAGATGGTATTTATCACACCCGTTCAAATCTGATACCCAGGAGCCCAGCAGCTTTGACCGGCTGAAATCTACACTGGAGGGGATTGGGGCAACCCTACCTGATGGATAGATGGTATTTATCACACCCGTTCAAATCTGATACCCAGGAGCCAAGCAGCTTTGACCTGCTGAAATCTACGCTGGAGGGGGTTGGGGCAACCCTACCTGATGGATAGATGGTATTTATCACACCCGTTCAAATCTGATACCCAGGAGCCCAGCAGCTTTGACCTGCTGAAATCTATACTGGAGGGGGTTGGGGCAACCCTACCTGATGGATAGATGGTATTTATCACACCCGTTCAAATCTGATACCCAGGAGCCCAGCAGCTTTGACCTGCTGAAATCTACACTGGAGGGGGTTGAGGCAACCCTACCTGATGGATAGATGGTATTTATCACACCCGTTCAAATCTGATACCCAGGAGCCCAGCAGCTTTGACCTGCTGAAATCTACACTGGAGGGGGTTGAGGCAACCCTACCTGATGGATAGATGGTATTTATCACACCCGTTCAAATCTGATACCCAGGAGCCCAGCAGCTTAGACCTGCTGAAATCTACACTGGAGGGGGTTGAGGCAACCCTACCTGATGGATAGATGGTATTTATCACACCCGTTCAAATCTGATACCCAGGAGCCCAGCAGCTTAGACCTGCTGAAATCTACACTGGAGGGGGTTGAGGCAACCCTACCTGATGGATAGATGGTATTTATCACACCCATTCAAATCTGATACCCAGGAGCCCAGCAGCTTTGACCTGCTGAAATCTACACTGGAGGGGGTTGAGGCAACCCTACCTGATGGATAGATGGTATTTATCACACCCGTTCAAATCTGATACCCAGGAGCCCAGCAGCTTTGACCTGCTGAAATCTACACTGGAGGGGGTTGAGGCAACCCTACCTGATGGATAGATGGTATTTATCACACCCGTTCAAATCTGATACCCAGGAGCCCAGCAGCTTTGACCTGCTGAAATCTACACTGGAGGGGGTTGGGGCAGCCCTACCTTGATAGATGGTATTTATCACACCCGTTCAAATCTGATACCCAGGAACCCAGCAGCTTAGACCTGCTGAAATCTATACTGGAGGGGGTTGGGGCAACACTACCTGATGGATAGATGGTATTTATCACACCCGTTCAAATCTGATACCCAGGAGCCCAGCAGCTTTGACCTGCTGAAATCTACACTGGAGGGGGTTGAGGCAACCCTACCTGATGGATAGATGGTATTTATCACACCCGTTCAAATCTGATACCCAGGAGCCCAGCAGCTTTGACCTGCTGAAATCTATACTGGAGGGGGTTGGGGCAACCCTACCTGATGGATAGATGGTATTTATCACACCCGTTCAAATCTGATACCCAGGAGCCAAGCAGCTTTGACCTGCTGAAATCTACACTGGAGGGGGTTGGGGCAACCCTACCTGATGGATAGATGGTATTTATCACACTCGTTCAAATCTGATATCCAGGAGCCCAGCAGCTTTGACCTGCTGAAATCTACACTGGAGGGGGTTGAGGCAACCCTACCTGATGGATAGATGGTATTTATCACACCCGTTCAAATCTGATACCCAGGAGCCCAGCAGCTTTGACCTGCTGAAATCTACACTGGAGGGGGTTGGGGCAACCCTACCTGATGGATAGATGGTATTTATCACACCCGTTCAAATCTGATACCCAGGAACCCAGCAGCTTAGACCTGCTGAAATCTATACTGGAGGGGGTTGGGGCAACCCTACCTGATGGATAGATGGTATTTATCACACCCGTTCAAATCTGATACCCAGGAGCCCAGCAGCTATGACCTGCTGAAATCTACACTGGAGGGGGTTGAGGCAACCCTACCTGATGGATAGATGGTATTTATCACACCCATTCAAATCTGATACCCAGGAGCCAAACAGCTTTGACCTGCTGAAATCTATACTGGAGGGGGTTGGGGCAACCCTACCTGATGGATAGATGGTATTTATCACACCCGTTCAAATCTGATACCCAGGAGCCCAGCAGCTTTGACCTGCTGAAATCTATACTGGGGGGGGTTGAGGCAACCCTACCTGATGGATAGATGGTATTTATCACACCCGTTCAAATCTGATACCCAGGAGCCCAGCAGCTTTGACCTGCTGAAATCTATACTGGAGGGGGTTGAGGCAACCCTACCTGATGGATAGATGGTATTTATCACACCCGTTCAAATCTGATACCCAGGGGCCAAGCAGCTTTGACCTGCTGAAATCTACACTGGAGGGGATTGGGGCAACCCTACCTGATGGATAGATGGTATTTATCACACCCGTTCAAATCTGATACCCAGGAGCCAAGCAGCTTTGACCTGCTGAAATCTACGCTGGAGGGGGTTGGGGCAACCCTACCTGATGGATAGATGGTATTTATCACACCCGTTCAAATCTGATACCCAGGAGCCCAGCAGCTTTGACCGGCTGAAATCTATACTGGAGGGGGTTGGGGCAACCCTACCTGATGGATAGATGGTATTTATCACACCCGTTCAAATCTGATACCCAGGAGCCCAGCAGCTTTGACCTGCTGAAATCTACACTGGAGGGGGTTGAGGCAACCCTACCTGATGGATAGATGGTATTTATCACACCCGTTCAAATCTGATACCCAGGAGCCAAGCAGCTTTGACCTGCTGAAATCTACGCTGGAGGGGGTTGGGGCAACCCTACCTGATGGATAGATGGTATTTATCACACCCGTTCAAATCTGATACCCAGGAGCCCAGCAGCTTTGACCTGCTGAAATCTACACTGGAGGGGGTTGGGGCAACCCTACCTGATGGATAGATGGTATTTATCACACCCGTTCAAATCTGATACCCAGGAGCCCAGCAGCTTTGACCTGCTGAAATCTACACTGGAGGGGGTTGGGGCAACCCTACCTGATGGATAGATGGTATTTATCACACCCATTCAAATCTGATACCCAGGAGCCCAGCAGCTTTGACCTGCTGAAATCTACACTGGAGGGGGTTGGGGCAACCCTACCTGATGGATAGATGGTATTTATCACACCCATTCAAATCTGATATCCAGGAGCCCAGCAGCTTTGACCTGCTGAAATCTACACTGGAGGGGGTTGAGGCAACCCTAACTGATGGATAGATGGTATTTATCACACCCGTTCAAATCTGATACCCAGGAGCCCAGCAGCTTTGACCTGCTGAAATCTACACTGGAGGGGGTTGGGGCAACCCTACCTGATGGATAGATGGTATTTATCACACCCGTTCAAATCTGATACCCAGGAGCCCAGCAGCTTTGACCGGCTGAAATCTATACTGGAGGGGGTTGAGGCAACCCTACCTGATGAATAGATGGTATTTATCACACCCGTTCAAATCTGATACCCAGGAGCCCAGCAGCTATGACCTGCTGAAATCTACACTGGGGTGGGGTTGAGGCAACCCTACCTGATGGATAGATGGTATTTATCACACCCGTTCAAATCTGATACCCAGGAGCCAAGCAGCTTTGACCTGCTGAAATCTACACTGGAGGGGGTTGAGGCAACCCTACCTGATGGATAGATGGTATTTATCACACCCGTTCAAATCTGATACCCAGGAGCCCAGCAGCTTTGACCGGCTGAAATCTATACTGGAGGGGGTTGAGGCAACCCTACCTGATGGATAGATGGTATTTATCACACCCGTTCAAATCTGATACCCAGGAGCCCAGCAGCTTTGACCTGCTGAAATCTACACTGGAGGGGGTTGGGGCAACCCTACCTGATGGATAGATGGTATTTATCACACCCGTTCAAATCTGATACCCAGGAGCCCAGCAGCTTTGACCGGCTGAAATCTACACTGGAGGGGGTTGAGGCAACCCTACCTGATGGATAGATGGTATTTATCACACCCGTTCAAATCTGATACCCAGGAGCCCAGCAGCTTTGACCGGCTGAAATCTACACTGGAGGGGTTTGGGGCAACCCTACCTGATGGATAGATGGTATTTATCACACCCGTTCAAATCTGATACCCAGGAGCCAAGCAGCTTTGACCTGCTGAAATCTACACTGGAGGGGGTTGAGGCAACCCTACCTGATGGATAGATGGTATTTATCACACCCGTTCAAATCTGATACCCAGGAGCCCAGCAGCTTTGACCTGCTGAAATCTACACTGGAGGGGGTTGGGGCAACCCTACCTGATGGATAGATGGTATTTATCACACCCATTCAAATCTGATACCCAGGAGCCCAGCAGCTTTGACCTGCTGAAATCTACACTGGAGGGGGTTGAGGCAACCCTACCTGATGGATAGATGGTATTTATCACACCCGTTCAAATCTGATACCCAGGAGCCAAGCAGCTTTGACCTGCTGAAATCTATACTGGAGGGGGTTGAGGCAACCCTACCTGATGGATAGATGGTATTTATCACACCCGTTCAAATCTGATACCCAGGAGCCCAGCAGCTTTGACCTGCTGAAATCTATACTGGAGGGGGTTGAGGCAACCCTACCTGATGGATAGATGGTATTTATCACACCCGTTCAAATCTGATACCCAGGAGCCCAGCAGCTTTGACCTGCTGAAATCTACACTGGAGGGGGTTGAGGCAACCCTACCTGATGGATAGATGGTATTTATCACACCCGTTCAAATCTGATACCCAGGAGCCAAGCAGCTTTGACCTGCTGAAATCTACGCTGGAGGGGGTTGAGGCAACCCTACCTGATGGATAGATGGTATTTATCACACCCGTTCAAATCTGATACCCAGGAACCCAGCAGCTTAGACCTGCTGAAATCTACACTGGAGGGGGTTGGGGCAACCCTACCTGATGGATAGATGGTATTTATCACACCCGTTCAAATCTGATACCCAGGAGCCCAGCAGCTTTGACCTGCTGAAATCTACACTGGAGGGGGTTGAGGCAACCCTACCTGATGGATAGATGGTATTTATCACACCCGTTCAAATCTGATACCCAGGAGCCCAGCAGCTTAGACCTGCTGAAATCCACACTGGAGGGGGTTGAGGCAACCCTACCTGATGGATAGATGGTATTTATCACACCCGTTCAAATCTGATACCCAGGAGCCAAGCAGCTTTGACCTGCTGAAATCTACACTGGAGTGGGTTGAGGCAACCCTACCTGATGGATAGATGGTATTTATCACACCCATTCAAATCTGATACCCAGGAGCCCAGCAGCTTTGACCTGCTGAAATCTATACTGGAGGGGGTTGAGGCAACCCTACCTGATGGATAGATGGTATTTATCACACCCGTTCAAATCTGATACCCAGGAGCCCAGCAGCTTTGACCTGCTGAAATCTATACTGGAGGGGGTTGAGGCAACCCTAACTGATGGATAGATGGTATTTATCACACCGGTTCAAATCTGATACCCAGGAGCCCAGCAGCTTTGACCTGCTGAAATCTACACTGGAGGGGATTGGGGCAACCCTACCTGATGGATAGATGGTATTTATCACACCTGTTCAAATCTGATACCCAGGAACCCAGCAGCTTTGACCTGCTGAAATCTACACTGGAGGGGGTTGAGGCAACCCTACCTGATGGATAGATGGTATTTATCACACCCATTCAAATCTGATACCCAGGAGCCAAGCAGCTTTGACCTGCTGAAATCTACACTGGAGGGGATTGGGGCAACCCTACCTGATGGATAGATGGTATTTATCACACCCGTTCAAATCTGATACCCAGGAGCCCAGCAGCTTTGACCTGCTGAAATCTACACTGGAGGGGGTTGAGGCAACCCTACCTGATGGATAGATGGTATTTATCACACCCGTTCAAATCTGATACCCAGGAGCCCAGCAGCTTTGACCTGCTGAAATCTACACTGGAGGGGTTGGGGCAACCCTACCTGATGGATAGATGGTATTTATCACACCCGTTCAAATCTGATACCCAGGAGCCCAGCAGCTTTGACCTGCTGAAATCTACACTGGAGGGGGTTGAGGCAACCCTACCTGATGGATAGATGGTATTTATCACACCCGTTCAAATCTGATACCCAGGAGCCCAGCAGCTTTGACCTGCTGAAATCTACACTGGAGGGGGTTGGGGCAACCCTACCTGATGGATAGATGGTATTTATCACACCCATTCAAATCTGATACCCAGGAGCCAAGCAGCTTTGACCTGCTGAAATCTACACTGGAGGGGTTTGGGGCTTGGGGAGGGGTAGTTCGGTCTTTAAACCAATCGGTAATTACAGGGTTTGTTGAAATTCGACCCACTTGTAAATGCAATCCCCGTACGGCCTAAACAGAGTTTTACAATTTTGAAGATTTGGCTTATTGAGCGCCTGGAGAGCAGAGGCGGCTCTGTGGTGTCTGCGTCCGAAAGGGAACAAGGCTGCGCGCTCAGCGTCTCCTTCCTCTGCGTACGTCGCTGTACTGTACTGTATCCCTGAATGCAAGCATTCGCCCTAATATGCCAGTGTCGTCACGTCACCGTCGAGCGACACACCCACACATGGGGGGGCGACACAGTACTGTGTCGCGACACACACTTTGGAAAGCTCTGCCCTAACAGATCGTCAAAAAAAAGAATAAAGAAGCAGAATTAAGGTTATGTCATCCATCTTAAGCGGTCCTATTGAATTTCTATACCTTACAAAACATTCTCACCTCAGAACCCATCCTTCGCAGTCACAGCTTTACAAAACCTTTTATTCCCAAAACAGAAGCATTGGGAGTTGGCTTCGGTACGGCACTGTCCCAAAAAGATGAAAGAGGAGAGGAAAAACCCCGTGTTATATATGGCTGCATGCTATTTACCCAAGAAAAGAACGATGCTACAGTGGAGAAAGAAGCCTTAGCTAAAAAATGGACTTCGATACTACTTGGAAGGACAGCCTTAGCTATTAACTGGACTTCGATACTACTTGGAAGGACTGCCTTAGCTATTAAATGGACTTCGATACTACTTGGAAGGACAGGAAATTGCCCTCTATACATACCATGCTCCTCTTGAATGGATGGTTCACAAAAAGGGTAGAAACCCTCGCCTACTAAGAGGGTTCCTGGCCCTTCAGCATTTTCATTTTAAAACTCAACACCGTAAGAGACAGGGGAAGAACAAGAGAAAGATGCCAGCATGGAGAAGAGAGAGGAGGGAGACCAGCAAAACAAAGAGACATCAGAAAAGAAGCATTGAGTCAGCGCCACACCGAAGGAGAAGAATCGGCAGGACCGCAGCAAGGCAGAAGAGATCGGCTAGGTGTGGTTCACCAAAGAATGGAAGACATTGCCAGAGATACGCAGCAGCTCAGGAGAGCTCTGAGCAAGGTGGGGTATATCATTGTGAGTTGGGGGAGTACCTGCATGAAGGGGAAAGGAGAAAAACTGGAGACCCATGCATGTGTCCTAGAAAGTGCCAGTATACAAGTAGGGGGAGGATAATATGAAATTCTCCCTTAAGTTGGGCGCAGGAACTGAGAGATCCAAAGCTTCCATTTCTTTTCTCTTTATTTCCTTCCCTACCTTCTCCTTTTGCACTTTTCTGTGAACTTCTTAATAACCTTGGGCACTCCCTCCGGTCCACCATGACACTCCTACCAAAGAGAAAAGAGACACCGACTGTTTAGAATCCATCATCGTGGGTGACCTGGTGACGGGAGAAAATAGTAATAGAATAGAGTAGCTTACACCTCGCATTGTCCCTATTTATTTTGGAGGAGACTGCCAGTGGCACCATCCCTCAAGAAACCTGTGGAGAGAAAAAGGAAAGCATTTACTACGCCTGTCAAGACCACGAAGCCACAGCCCCCATTCCTTACCCTTTGGAAGTGTGTTCATCCATATTATTGATTTATAAAACCGCAACAATATCCAAATAAAAGGCAAAACTCACAGAAGAACCAAGTAATTGAAGCCATATTTCCCTCCCACGATGCCTTTGGGAAAATTGTTGGTTCACAACATTTTAAAAGACAGGTAATCAGTCAGGCTACAAACAGATAAAGAATGAAACACAATGAAGGGGTAGAAGGGAATGCAAAGGACATATGGTATTGGTTGGGAATGGTATCTCAATCTGCTAGTGTAAGACAACATTGGGGATCCATGACCACTGTCTCTGTCCCTGTACTTGTCTGTTCTCTTAACAGCACTACACAAGAAAACATGTCCAAGAGGGGCGAGGGAAGAGAGTCCCTCATAAGCGAAGTCTACATTTGCCTGACTGATGTTTCTTCTGATGTAATGCTATTTACCTAAACATGTCTGTCTGGCATGGCAGGATTGTTAACTTGTTAAATGCAAATAAAAACGATTTCATCAAATAAAAAATGAAAAAAAGATGGGAGAGGGAAAGCTTACTAAACAAGCAATGGCAAAGCCAATAGGTTTTGCCTAAGCGAGATCTATTGGCTTTATCAATGCTTTTAGACATGTTGCACAGCAGTGCAGCTGTTGTGCAAAGCAGCTTCAAGCAACCAAAAAAAACACTGTGTGGGTTTCTACTTTAGGAATAAGAAAAAAACTAAAATGTCAGGGATCCTGAAAAAAGGTTACAGCTACATATAGAGCGTTGGCTTGCAAAACAGTGATATGAGGTGTCGGCAAACACTCCGCAACTGTGATCAGCTGTTTTAAAGAATCCAGAGATTCTCCTTTGGATTAATAATGGCCTGTACAAACCCAAGTATCGTCAAGGTCAATAAACTAGAAGGGTCAACAGGCCTAAAGGTTTGGAACACTTAAAGTTCATAAAACAGAAGTAGACACAGTACAGTTTATGAATTTAAACAGGTGTTTAGTAAAGCACAGAAAAAAATGTTATGGTGTCTTTTTACTGCAATGACAAAAACATAACAAACCAGAACTTAAACTAACGAGAGAGTTTAAGGGTGAAAACACTTTAGAGTTTAAGGGTGAAAGCCCTTAATGGTCACTCTGATCACAGGCCCAGGTAAAACTCTTCAACCAAATGGGATGCAGAGGGACATCTGTTTGTCTGTCTGTGAAGCAGAAGAGTGCAAACAGCTCCTTATTGGCCATCCTGCCTGGAAGGTGCTGTGGGTGAGAAGGTGCTACCTCCCTGACCACTGGTTTATTCTGGTAAGACGTGCGCAGCTCTAGTGCACGCGGGACCTGTGATTGGATGACTCACTGCCGATATCTGATCATGGATGAGCTATGACACCCTTTCGAGATGGGGTAAGGACCCGGCTTGTGATAGGAGGTAAGGAGAAGATGATTGGTTACAGTCCCAAACATCTTGTGTGACCCAGAAAAGTTCTCAAGCTGCCGTGGGAGGAGAAGGACAAATAAAATGTGGGAAATAAACCACCAAAGAACACGCGTGCAACAAAGTGCAATGCAAAGGTTCCCCTATTTCCATTTAATTAGTGAAATGTGTACCCTTAACAAAACAATGCTTCCATTGTACCAAAATCCTATATTTTGCCTTTTCCTTAATTTGCATTCTGGGGATAATTGTTCTTGAGTGAGTTGCAGCTCTCACGCCCTGCATTTGTGCTTAAAGAACTGTTCTAATAATATTGTTTCACCTAACACATGGATTACAAATCTATCTAAATGCCCCATTATAAGTTCAGCCTTCATGAATAGCAATAACAATATATTTAAGTTGATAATCGGGTCCGAACAAGCATTGCTTAGGAACTGGAACTAAAACATGGAAAACTTAAAAATGGCGGGGAAAAAAGGGACATGTCAGCCCAATTGTAAGGATATGGCCAACATGCTTCTCCCGCCCGCCTTCACTTAAGCGGACAAACGAGGGTGCTGGGTTTCACAGCTCATAGCAGCCATCTCTCCTCTTACTTTGCCAGCTTGATCTAACCTTGTTTATGGGAATCTTAGTCCCTCAGAGTCGAGATGGCCATTGTTTATAAACAGACACAACATTGGTGGGCAACTTGCAAGATCGAAAGATGCCTTAAAGATAAAATTGATTTATGCACCATTTCAGTACAATTCTGTGATTGAGTTCATAACCTATCAGTATAAACATGTATATTGTAGAGGTATCATTGTACGCCGCCCAAAAACAAAGGCACTGGGTGGAACCACTTGGATGTGGCACAGATAACAGGGCTCGGAGAGCAGAGTAGCACAGCCCTGCCAGTACTGCTTTGTCTAAAAATAAAGAAAATGTCTTTACTTCTCAGAGAAAGTAAGCTCCCAATTGATCTTCAGTTGCCTGGTACGTCAATATAGATACATGGCCTAGAATACTCAAGTCGTTCTGATCTTACTGGCACCAGTCCTTTGGTGTAAGCAGTAAGACCATTGTGCGTGATAAGCAAACATCCAATTCATACATATGCCGACAGGCAGTTTGTGCTCCCACAGGGACTGAACACCCATATATCTGGAGTGGGTCACTTAACTTTTGAGCGAAAGACGGGAAGAGGGTTAAAAAACAAAACAGCAGCACGTGGGGGTGAAGAAGATGGACTGCTGAGACATGCACTCAACAATAAGAGTGTATGTTGAAAAGTTAAGAGAGAGTGCCTGCCGTGGAAGGACACTGGCCACCAGTAGCAGTACTTTTATCAGGGTCGACGGCGCAACGAAGACTCGAAGGCCAGAAGAAAGATGGGGTCAAGGAGGAGGCGCTGACCAATAGGAAGCAAGGGAATGAGTGATTTTGGAGCCATGTGGGAGACAGCCAATGGTGAGTACCTCTGACTACCTTCGACTGAATGGGGATAAAACCAAGGATTTGATCATTGGTAGCCAACAATCTACTTGGACCCATTCTTGGTGGCCAGAAATGCTGGGGCAACATCCCAGTGCTGTTGACTTTGCAAAGAATCCTTGCGTCCTGGTTGATAACAATCTGATCTTTAATCTTCAGGTCAATCCCTTAGGAAGATGTTTCAGTTTCTTTCTTTTCCTGCGTGTAAACACGCAGCTGTGGCACTGATTATGTCCAGGATGGATCACTGCAACGCGCTCTCTCTGGACATTAGTAAGACAGCCATTGACAAGTTGCCGCTTGTCCAGAATGCTGCAGCAAGACTCGTTTTTGATCTTCCCTAAATATCATTCAGTCTCTGCTGCTATTCGGAAACTGCATTGGCTTCCAGCCACGAAACGAATTGCCTTCAAGGCCTTATGCATTGTCCATAAGGCACCTCATAAATTCAGGCCCTGAGGGAGTTAAGCGTCTCTTTGAACCGCATGATCACTCTAGACAGCTGCGTTCTGATGGAAATAATCTGTTGATTATTCCTAGACTTCTGGAGCAAGATGGGGAGGAAGAGCTTTTGCTACGGCTGCATCTAAGCTTTGCAATACTCTTCCTCAGTCCATCTCCTTCCGCCTGGAAACGCATTATCCTTTTTGCAAGGCCCTGAAGACCTGGCTGTTGCCTTGTAATGTCCCTTTAGCTCAGGGATGATGCTCTTGCCCTCCAGTAGACTAAACGCATTAGAGCCTTGACGCCTTCGGGCATTTGTTTGCGCTTTATAAATTGTTAAATCAAATCAAATTAAGAAAAGTGACGTGGGAGCCAGCCAATAGTAAGTAATGGCCTCTTTTAAGATTTTTCTTGAAATGCAAAAGATTTTACAGGCAAAACGCAAGCGCATGGACCTCATTAAGGGGGCGCCAGAGGTCGCAGCTGCGACCTCATGTCTGCCGAGAGTCTACCCCTGGTACTGTCACTGCGACCCCTGAACTCCAGCCAGACTGGCCATGGATTGCATTCAGCATTTCCCTAGGGCACTTCTTAAAAGTGTACAGAAAAGCAAGGCCTGCACTTGAAGGGGTTAATGAATTTCAGAATGCATGTGAAGTTGTTCTGTGCGAGCGGAAGGAAGCAAAGAACATGGTTCGTGGAGGGCTCATGCACCTTAGTAAAGATCTTCACTTTAGTCAATAAGCTAACATCTCCAATTGGAGGACGCCTGGTTGTGTCTCTGTCCTCTAAATATTCAGCTTAAGCTTTAGCATGTGTTATTAGAAATGTATTTTTATCTGATTGTGATGCTTCCCAGCCAATTCTGCTCACTACCTAGCAGCCCATCCTGTCTAAACCACTCCGATTTCCCTCGCAGAACACACAGTGTTGCCTTCCATATTGGACCCAGCCTGGTGTTTTTCGCAAGAGGCCTGTTCAGACTTAGCTCCTGCTCGCTCAGTCCCTGCTGTGCCTTCCTTTCATGCCTATGCCCCCCTTTGACCCTTTTTAGGTCTAGCCTAGACAGCACGCATGCGCTGCTCTAGGAGATGACCTTTAGAAATCAGTCTGCACTTTTCCACACACTCGTGTATTTGGCGGCATCCACCTTGCGGGAGTGAGCAGCGGTGCACGAATGGGCCATATGTTTGTAATTAACGTGGCCCCTCTTGCTTTCATTTGCCTGTGCACTCCCTCAACCCCTCCCACTTTTATTTCGCGGGCGCGCGTTAGGAAGCATTCCCAGGGCGTCACTTCCGTTCAGTGCACTCTCCCTCCCACCCCTCCCACTTGTTTATTTTGCAGGCCTGCACTCGCCCGCTGCTTTCACGGACAGCACCTTCCAGATTGCCAACCTGCCTGCCCCGGTCCCTGCTCTCGGCCGCACTCTCCCCACCACTCCCACTTGTTTATTATGCGGGCCTGCACTCGCCCGTTGCAGTCACAGACATCGGGTCGGCGGTGTAGGGCGCGCATCAGGCGTATGGGGACCTGCTCTGCCTGAAGTCTGCTTCTTGCTCCCACTTTCTGCCCTGCCCGTTCGGCGCTCTTCTTCACCTGCACAGCGCCTACGCCCTCGGGTGCCCACAGTCCCTGTCTTATGCTGCTGCAGCGCCAGCCGTTGCACAGTCCCTCCGCCGCCATGCACACGCTGCAGAAGGATACCACCATGACAAAGATCTTTGTTGGCGACCTCCCCTACCACACTACGGACACCTCGCTCAGGTAGTACTTCGAGGTGTTCGGGGACATCAAGGAGGCCGGAGTTATCACTGACTATCTGACCGGCAAGTCCCGAGGCTATGGCCTTGTAAGTGCTGCCCGGATATATCGCTCTATGCGTGGGCGCACTGACCCGTGGTTTTATTTAGGCACTGCTGAGCATGTACTAGTGCGGGGACTTTGTACTGGACTTTACGTTTATGTTCTTATGTGAGGGGGCCTAGATATATAGCGCTCTTTGCACAAAAGTGGTCAACTGTATATTGCAGATGGTAAGGTGGCCAGTGGCGGTCCATAGAGAGTTTTTCGGTTATTTCCTTACCCTGGGTCTAGTCTAGTGGCACTGTGAGCGGAAGGAGAAACACACTCACCCAAATGCTGGGAACCAGAGGTACTGGGAGGGAGAATATCGAGTCGCAGGAGCGTACTTGCACGGCACAATCGCCTGTAGGGAGGGGAGTGAAGGAAGTACAGGTTAGAATTAGTTCCGCCTCAGTGCTGGGTCTCCTATGAGCGCATGCTGACAAGGCTTACCGGTAGTATGATCAGTTTGCTGAATATGGGGGGATTCTTCTGGGTGTTGATGCAGTGAAGCCCAAGGAGTGCGGTGTAAACTATATGGGGGCGGGACAAGAGCTGGATTGGGCAATGGCGGTCATGTGGGGAAGTGGTGAGGATGGACGAAGGACTGTTCAATGAGGCCCATAGTGGTGATCAAAAGATAGAAGGGACTGGCGAGTGGCAAAGAACTCGGTGCCATATTTAGGCGTGTCAGGGGTAGTGCTATACAGTGGAGGTGAATATGGGGTGACGTTGGTTTCATAAGCTTCCTTTCCGGGGGCCACTGTTAATCTAAATAATTGATTCCCAAGGTCCCTGGTTGACTCGTTTTAGTTCCCTTATTGTTTCTAAATATAAATACACCATTAGATCAGGGCTACCACTGTGCCACAGCTGGATGCCCAACATATATCAGTTATGGCCATTATTGCGGGAAAAGCGGTTGCCACTCTGTCAGGAATGGCTAAAAGCAGGCCAGTCATGCTCTTAATATGTCAGTGATGGCAGCAGGTATGTAATTACTAGACTTATAAGCCCAAAATAGTCAAGGAGGAAAATATTATGGCTATGGCACAATTATACCATGAACGGGCACGATTGTGTCAGAGATAATACTCTTATGATGGAGACCAGCATATATGTTTGGCAGTCATTGACACTAGGAGTGGCTTCAAGGAATCAACACTGTTTATTAGGAAAGGACACGATGTCACACACCCACACAAAGATGAATGTGAATTTTCTTTACCCTGGATGCATACTCTCTTCCCTCAGCTCTTTGGTTGATCATGCTCCCAACTAACACATTTTCACTCTAGTTCTTGCAGTCACACACTTCGGTGGGTCAGCCCTGGTTACTGCTGCCACTATTCCTTGATGTCACACACAGAGCAGGGTGTATAACATGGCCAATCTCCTTCTTAGGTTGATTTACAGTGGAAGTAGATGGTTCATGTTGCAGACCCATTGGCCAAAGCCGTTGCCTCCATATGCTTCAACACCCTCTGCATGTCCTTCAAATGGATCCCCCCCCCAGAATCCAGGAAGACCATCAACTGTGCACTCATCACCAGCAGGCGGGACTATGGGAATGCCTTCTATGCTCGTCCTTAGCATCGTATTCATTTAATTTATTTATTTCATTTGTAAAGAGCCTGAATCACCACCGGAGGGGTATCTCTGCGCTATGGAGGTGCATGAGTAGGCCATGAAGGGGGGCATGTTAAAATAATGCAGTTTTGGGGAACCTTCTGAATTGAAGGTGATCAGGGCATTGTTGCAGATGGATAGGAAGCTGGTACCAGTAGAGAGGGTCTAGGTGAAAGAAAGCTTTCCCACCCAGTTGCGATGTGTTGAACCGTGGTACAAGAAGCAGAGATGTAGTTCCCGGAATGGAGAGACCGAGTGAGAATGTAGTGGTTACATTTCCTTGCAAGATAGCTGGGGCCTTTGCTGTTCAAGGCCTTGTGTACAATACAACAGATTTTAAATTTGATTAGGAATCAACAGTGTTTATTAGCCACTGGAGTTGTTGTAGGAGAGGAAGAGAGGCAGTTCTAGTTGGAGCATTCGAGACAAGGCACGCCGTGGTGTTTTGGACCACCTGTAATCTGCTCAGCGAACACTCATTAGTTGAGCCCAAAAGAGCATTACAGTAGTCTAAGCAGCTTAGTACAAGTGCCTGGATGACAGTTTTCCGTGTGGACAATGGAAGGTAGGGGCAGATTTGCCGTAATAAACCAAGTACATGGAAACAGGCACATTGGTAGTAGCAGCGTGCTCTTTCATGGTCAGTGCCTGGTATAGGCTTATGCTGGGGTTCTTGACTACGGTCTTAGGCACCGGGGGATCATCTAGATCCACTGGCCACCAATCTGGTGACCACAGCAATGATGCATCCCCCTCAGAAATGTTAGCATCCCCCGACAAGACTCTACTGGCTCCCCATCAAAAAAAGAGTGACCTTCAAGCTGCTCACACGCACCTACAAAGCCCTCCACAACACAGGACCCCAATACCTCAAAAAAAGAATCTCCTTGTATATCCCCAAGAGAAACCGCTGCTCCCCTGACCAGGCCTTGGCCGAAATCCCCCGCATCCACAGAGCCAGAACAGGAGGCAGATCCTTCTCCTACATCGCGGCCAAGACCTAGAACAAACTCCCCCTCAGCATCAGATGAAGCGCCACACTGCAAGCATTCAGGAAGAGTCTCAAGACCGGGCTTTTCGAATGACCTGAGCTGCCCAAATGCAGCGCCTTGAGACCTCACCGGTGAGTAGTGCGCTCTATAAATCCCCGATTGATTGATAGCCCAACACAGTGTGTGTTTGAGTTTTATCAAGAGGCCCTGCCATTGGATTTGGTGTCTGTAACTCTTACGGGTAATGAAATGAGCAGTGCTGCCTTCTTTAATATACATAAAATCTCTGAGATCAGCTTGGTTTGGCTTCACCTCTGAGAGCTACTTTGAGGGTGCTGGTGAGCTACCAGTAGCTCCTGAGCTACTGATTGGAGACCCCTGCACTAGAGTCTCCTCTTATCAAGGAGGGAATAGTTTCTGGAAACCTCAGAACATGACAACCCTGATCCCTCAGAATCGTGGAAACAACATACTACTTTTTGGAGAGCAGCGTGTTGGCTGTTCCCTGATTTGCAGCTAGAGCCGCCACCGCCTTCGTTACCGCCGCACTACCACTGAAGCCCGCCACTGAAGCCCCCGGCCGGCCGGCCCCCCTCACCTGGTGCTGTGCTTGTGTTTCGTGAGTCTTCGGCGGAGTTTTTGGTGGAGTTTGGCGTTTGGCGGGGCTAAGCTGGACCGGCGGAGCACGAAGTGGTTGCCAGGACGCTACGAGCTACGAGTTGCGGGAGGGGCCAGCTGTTGACCGGTGAGACGGAGCTGATAGCTGAGAGAGTGCGAGTGGGGGGGAGAGGTTGCAGAGCTGTAGAAGCTGTCAAGGCTGGAGTTGCTGGAGGGCGCGGCCTCATCGCTGTTTCATCACCCAGCTGACGGTCCTTGCATCTGCGACTGGTGGGCAGCGGCATCCATTGTGTTGCAGGTCTTTGTTTGCCTCGGCCCCCCCCCCCTGCACAATAGAAAGAGGTTCGGGCCCGGCTCCCGTATCCCGTGCCCCAAAAAGACCTTGAAAAAGGTGCCCCTGCTGGCGGCCTATAAAGTAATGTTAAGTGCACTGAGTGGTAGCGTGCATGCAGTCCGCTATTTACTGCTTGGAGAGAGGAGCAGGAGCAGGAGTAGGAGCTCTTGAAACAGCCCTTTCTCTGTGAAGATGTTTTGCGGGTTGAAAAAGGACTACAGCAGGGGGCACCACTCATTCTCAATCACTGTTTATTAAGCTTGGTTTAAGGCTAGAAGTCATAAGGTGCATCAGCACCATCTGGTTTCACCATGAGGTCTGGTAAAGTGAGAAAGGCACCAGGTGACAAGATACTAGCCTCAAGAGGGGTACTCAAACGGAAAAGAGTTGATAAAATGAATGCAAACAAGGCAAGCAGTACATTGCAAAATCCTTTAATATCACCAATTGCTTCCCTATTTGAAAAGTTCATCTCAAATAAAAACTCGACGATCTCACGATTCCAGTTACTGAAAGATCCTGGAGCAGTATTGTTTTCTTCAACGGAGGGAGTTTTGGGTTTGTCATCTCCAATTGCCCCCAATGCCATGAAAAAACCCGGCAGCCACGGTTCAGACGGATGAAGCATCTTCTACAACTATATTTGTCCCAGGAAGACAAAGTCCTCAATCAATTGCAACCTGTGAGCCTTTTAAACGGTCAGAACAACTGGGAAATACTGAAAATATAAAAGGACTTTGGGGGGGAAAATGTGGGATAATTACATCAGCAATAGTACATACCACCCCCGAGGACATTAACACCACAGCTTCCAATAAATCCAATAATTGACAATCTAAGCTCAGTTACAACTGATTCAACAGGAAATTTGGACGATGACCATATGCCACCAATGGAATTAAGCTCTGATGAGCTGGCCTTCTTCTGTCCAAACCCAAGTCAATTAATAGACAAAAGTAAAGGGGAGGACGATTTGGCTGAGCTTAACCCAGGCAATGAAGAGGCTGTTGTAGACGTTGCAAAGGGGTGTAACGAAGAGGCTAAGCTATTGGCCAGCTTGCGTCACTTAGAGAACCTATATAGGACAAAGGGTCTCAGCAATGACCACTCACCATCGGTGAATACAAGGCACAATGATCCATCAAAAGACGATCCCAGGTCTATGGTCCTTAATGATGCTGTGCCTATGAATCTAGTTGCTCCTCTTTTAAAAGCACTTCAAACGTCAACAACAACTTTGATAATGCAATCTGATAAGTTGGACATTCAAATTGATTTAATGAATATTATTGCCTTTTATATTGCAGGGATAAATACAAAGTTGGACAACTTAAACAGTCTAATAAATAGAGCACAAGCACACACATATCAACCTCAATCCTCCTGCATTTGCGGACCAGTCTTGGATAAACTAAGTTCTCTTCCAATCATTCTAGAACAGATACTAACTCTAAACCAAAGATTTATCAACGCGGAACAGAAGTCGGATAGTCTGAACAGCCCCAAACTTGTCCAAAATTCACGGGTTGATAAAAATCTTTCAATTGAGTTATCTAACAAAGAAGACAGCTTGGCACTCGGAAAGACTAAAACAAGGGAGGACACCAATGTAACACCGGTATAGAAACAAGATTTGATGAACCATTAAAGCAAATTTTAACAAAGAGACAAAGGAAAAAAGAGCAGAAAGCTAGAAATAAGAAAAACGAAGCAGGCCCACTCATAGGTAATGGAATGTATCCCATCTTTTCACATCCAAACCAAGGAACAACTAAAAAAGTTTGCACCAGTGAAAGTTGCTCTGACATGATAGTAAGTGACGATATGTCTGACAGAGGAAAGTCAATGACCAAAAAAGACTCTATAGAATCAAAATTATCAGGCACGGTGACTAGTCCCTTACACACCGAAAAAAATCAGCAGATTGAGAAGTTATGTACGAATTACTTGTATATCACTAATCCTGACAAGAACTGCAATAAAATCTGCAATGAATATACTCAGTCAAAAGTTACTGATAAGAACAAGTCTCCTGTAGAGCTAGTCCCAGTCCCGGATAATGACAATAAGGAGGGGCGATTGCAATTAAGCAGCATCATATCAAAATCACTACCTCAAACATTGCAAGCTGATGATCATCAAGCAGGTACAAATGCGGTTCCAGATAGTATAATCAGCCATGCACAAATGTCACTGTGTAGTGAAGCTGGGGCAAAGGCAATGTCAGTCTCTTCTACACAAACAGTATTAGATCCGGAAGTCCCAGTAATGACGGATAATGTTCGTTGTGAACTTCAAGGATTGTACTCAGAAACATCGAGTACTTCGACACAGGGAAATTTTAAATTTTGTGTGATGAACATAGATGTGATACAAGCAAAGGAGGAGGCTGGCATTGAGTCACGGACAAATACTCTAAAATCTAACAA
Source organism: Lissotriton vulgaris (assembly GCF_964263255.1). NCBI lineage: Eukaryota > Metazoa > Chordata > Amphibia > Caudata > Salamandridae > Lissotriton > Lissotriton vulgaris. The sequence goes on along the minus strand of NC_141685.1, from coordinate 151,903,308 downwards.
CGAGCTTCACCAAATTATTTGGACTCCAGAGTACAAGTCACAGGGAAGGCATGATATATTGAATAGGAGCAATATCCTGAAACTCATTGCCGAATTGGAGGATCTAAAAGAGATTAAATCAACTGATCTTGAACTGGTACAATTTCTTAAAGGGCCCAATGATACAATAAATGAACAAACTTTGACCACATGGAAAACGCCAGTAATAGCTCAAGCAATCTTGGGGAGATCAGACCTTTTCCAAACATGGGGTATTCAATTATCACAACCCACTTCCCCACGCTATCCTTTTCCTCTGAAGAATCCTGGCTGTGTTCAACTTACTAGGAAAAATTTCAAAACTAATTCAAACCCACACAAGCCAGTCTACTCAATCCTACATAACGCAAAGGGTAGAAGTGATTCCCCCCTCACTCAGAAAGGAATTGAAGTTGGTAAAACGGGGGTCCCGCAACTTACTAACTGGAATTGGCTTCCTAGTGCGCTAAATAAAAAAGGAAAGATTTGACCGTTAAAAGATAACCTGAAACAAACTGCAAGTAAAGACATACATGTGTTATCATGGAACATTGCAGGCGCAAAAAGATTACTGTAGGAAGGATTGCCATTGGAAGGGAAACATCACTTACAACGCAAGTGCCTTTACAACGCGGTCATTACAACGCAAACCATTACAACGCATTGCAACCGGTCCTCGGAAGCTTGTTTCCGGTCCAGGGAAGACATGGCTTGCCAGTTCGGGCTGGACTGTTCCCATGAGGCACAGGGTCAGACTGATTGCATATAGCCATGTCTGAACTGGGGTGGCAGAGTGGGCTAAAGAACGGTGATGGATTAAACCCAGATCTTTTGACTGGGTGTGAGTGTTTGATTGATTCAGATGCTCCGTCCATCACCACCCCCTTTTGTACCGTTAGTCATAAACTTTAGCTTCTATGAACAGAAAGTGTTGCAACATCTTCTTGATACCACGACTTACATCAAGTTGGACAAAGATCGATTATCATGGATACCTTAACCCAGATTTTGAAACATGCTGAACAAATGTCTTGTATTAACAACAGCATGCACAGGTATCTCACAGTTACACACCCGAGGAGACCCAGGTTGTACATGCTACCGAATGTCCACAAAAACCTTGTAGATCCCCCGTTCCGTCCCATAGTTTCTGGTTGTGACTCAATTTTTTTCGCCAGCTGGTCGGTTAGTTGATCATTTTTTTCCAATCTTGGCGGAGTTATGTGAAAGACACTACACACTTTCTCAATTTGTTGCAGAATATGAGTGAACAGTATTCTTCTTCCTGGATTCTGTGCACTATTGACGTAACTTCGTTATACACTTCCATACCACTAAAGAAGGTATTGAAGCAAGTGAATGGGCCTTGTTACAGCTTCTTGCGACGTGCAACAGCAACGTTTTTTTACTGGAGTTGTTGTCATTCTGCCTTCAGCACAGTTACTTGCAGTGGAAAGAAGGCATCTATTGTAGGTCAGTGGAACCTCAATGGCTTTTTCAGGAGATCCTGCCTATGCGAACACATTTAGGGCTCAGTTTGAACATGCACACATCTTCACACAGGAATCCTGGAGTTCTAATCTGGCGTTCTACGTCAGATTTATCAATTAAATTTTTTTGATTTGGAGGAATTCCAGAGAATCATTGAAGTTACTTATCTCAGAACTCAACACGAAACATGACAGAATCAAATTCACACATTGCATGAATGATGAAAGTATTTCTTATTTGGATGTACTCATAACTAAACAAGATCACCAGTTTCAAACATCAGTGTTCACCAAACCTACTGACAAAAACAATTTGCTTTTATACTCGAGTTTTCATCCACCCAAGCTGATTCATAACTTACCATTTTCTCAAATGTTAAGGAACAAACGTATCACATCTGATGATACTAAACTACAGGATGCTCTTAAGAAACAGAGTGAGAAATTCACGCAACGTGGTTATCCTCAATCTACTTTGAAGCAAGCCACCAGTAAAACAAAGTTGATCGACCGCAAGGAATTGCTGAATACTCGATTAAGAACTAATCTCAACAGACATGTGTTTGTCTCCAAATTTTCGATCAAAAAAATGTTCAAGGCTGGGTGGGAACTGTTAAAACATGAACCAGATTTTAAAGGTTTATTTACTGATGAACCTTTATTTGCATATACCCGCAGTAAAAACATCAAAGAAATGTTATCAACCAGCAAAACTGAGATTAGGCAATTTTCTGGAATGCGCAAATGTTTCAAGTGCGTCAATTGTAACAATGTGATCACAAGCAACATAATACGTCCTCATTCTGGCAAACCCATAACACTCAAGTACAACGGCGATTGCAACACCACCAATGTTATTTACACAAGTAAGTGCCCGTGCTGGCTTTTATATGTAGGGAAAACATCACGCAAAATCAAAGTCAGGATAACAGAGCATAAAAGCACTATCCGCACCAAAATCACAAAATCTTATTTTGACACACATTGGTCAGAACATCATCACTCCAATGCGCAGTTAAAATTTATGATCTTAGAAATGTTGTTGAGGAAATCTGGTCAAGACAACAGTAGAGTGTTGGCTCAAAGAGAAGCATGGTGGATGAAAAAATTCAGACCCTAATGTCTGGGGGTCTTAATGACAGAATTGAATTACTATGTTTTTTATAGTAACCATTGGATGTTTCTGTTTCTTTAATGTTTGTCATTCTCCAGATTTTCATTATGTCTGCTTTTGTCATTTATTCCAGTAGGTGTTGCACGCTGGTTCCTATGAGTTGACTTTTGTGGCCCATAGATTGTACATATGCATCTCTTCAGTCAATTATTTTTTTAACATGTGGTGGTTTATTTTTTTCATTATCTTTCCATTTGTTCATTTTTTCATTTATTTCAGTTTTTTTCACTGTTTCGATTTTATTAACACCGGCAACTTCATCATGACCATTTTGTTATTTCCTTTATAGTGGTTTGGAGTTTTCTTGCATTTCTTTGCGGTGATATCACTTTTGTATAATTAATCACGCAACACCAGACACTTTGCTGCTCACTTTGTTCCGTAGTTTTTTCCGTTTACACACTCCAAGATGGTACCCATTTCTAGCATCAGCAGTCCTGTTTCTATTTTCATAACCACCATTTGATCACGTTGTATACGTTCTGCGGCATGGTATTAGTAGAGGAGCTTTTATCGTATTAGCTCAAGGAACGAAGCCCGTGTTTGAGTTGTCCGGTTATTCCTGTTAGTAAGTTTTTAAGCAGGCTTGTACGAAGTTAAGAGTAGTAGTCTTGAGGTGAAGTCATCTTAGCTAACTGGCCGTATGCCTCTTACAGGGAGCATCCGGTCATGGAGTGAGCGTTACGAGGGTCACCGTACTACGGCCATTGAGTAAAGGTGTCTACATCTAGAGTGTGCTTGAGATGTTGGATCGGGTAATTCACGACGTTATTAAACACTAAGGTATGACATCTCCTTTTCGAGAGATTTCCATGAGTTTTCGCGTATTTAGATGCATTAGGATCCATTCTTATTCTCTTTCACTGACAGCCTGGTACAGTGGTATTCCGGAGGAGGTTTATAGAAGAGCTTATTACTGAGTATCTTCGCACACTTCTCATCAGTAAGTTATTTTACGTGTTGGCCTTCAGGGAGCCACCATTTTAATTTCCAGATTCTTTTTTACACTATTGTGGTTTTTTGCACAGTTTTTTCTTAGCTTGTTCCGTTGAGACTGGCAGTACACTACTCGTGCATTACAAAGCCCGTGGTCATAGCGTAAGTCGTTCATTTTTCAGCCAGGATGGCTATGAAAGTCAGTTCACATTGGTTTAGTGCACAGATTAACAATCTAGCACTATTTTTGTTTTATTGACTTCATCACTACTAAAGATTAACCTACACGGGTTAGTGGTTCTTCTTGCTGTCAGTGCACTATTTCTTCAGATATTGACTGCTTGCTGATGCATATAAGGTTACCCTGTACACCTTCATTTTGTCTCTAGCCTGGACACTTTTTGGCGATGATTTTCAATTGTAAATTGCAGGTTGTTTCCAATAAGGTTCCAATCTCGTTTTTCTGTTTTCTTTTATTTCTGGCAGTGGCCCCTGAAGAAGGGATTTCAATCCTGAAATGCATTGGGCATGAGGGCCTGACCAGGAACTTTTGATTTTAATTTTGTCAAAGGGATTTCACTGCAAAACTGTTTATACAGAGTACTGTTATGAAATTTGTAATTCGCTATTTTTTGTATTCAATACAATGTACACCAACCAAGTTTCTGTTGCATTCTAATACAATGAACGATCAATCCATTTAGATCTGTGTTATATTTACATATTATGAAAGGTCACTGATTCTTTTTATTGATTCTTTTTATTGAATAATGTGAATCATAAATACATTAACACTCGCAGTGCGCCTGGCAAACTGGTGGTGCTCCACCAGAAGTATTTCCTAAAGCTAATAAATGCCCACACTTCCATATGGATTCCCAGAAAATAGAAGTGGTAGAGTCCTTCCCATACCCAGGAGTCTTATTTGATAAAAATCAAACTTGGAAGAACCTGGTAGCGGCAAGAGCACTAGGAATCGAAAGGATTCTGAAAGCTATTAAGGCCTTCTCTAAAAATTTAGGCGCTAGCCCCCTTGACCCAATTAAAAACATTTATCAGGCCAAGATGAAGGCAGTAGCCACATAAGGGGCAGGAGTCTGGGGTATGGCGCCTACCGACTGTCTCCAAAAACTTGAAGATAACTTTTTTAAATCCCATGTGTCCCTACCATCCACTTATTCAAATTATATCTTACATATAGAATTGGGGTTACTCTATATGTTAGATACCATTAGACTAGCGCCAAATTAATACAAAACATAATTAAAGACTGTTTAAAATTGGACAATTAGAGTAAGGTAACAGGGACCCCCTGATTCCGAATGGAGTTCCTAGGACAGGGTAATTACACTTGTAAAAAATTCCTAGGCAACCACTGACCTGTCGTTGATCGGGTTAGACCAGAACCCTAGATAAGAAAAAGCCTCAATACACCGACAAACTGACAATTAAGTTGTTGTCGATATCAATCTATTGCATTGATATCGACAACAACTTAATTGTTTGCTCTTTTGATGATCATTGTACACCAGTCAGTTCTTATTTCTGATGAAATGTTTTTAACCAATTAAGGTGGTTATTCAATATGTTTTGTTGCTATCTTCTTTTAAACTGTGTTTTTTATTAATTGATGTGTATTGTCAAAAAACCTTAATAAATATTTATATATATTTTAATATATAATGACCTAGTTTGTCAGTGTATTGAGGCTTTCTCTTATCTAGGGTTCTGGTCTAACCTGATCAACGACAGGTCAGTGGTTGCCTAGGAATTTTTTTACAAGTGTAAATTTGGACAATTACAATAAGATCAGATGGCTGAGTTTGTGGTACTGAAAATTCTGGACCCGTGTTATAATACATGACGATTTTGGTATCAGCCGACCGGAAATGACGAGTATACTATGCACAAGCATTTTCGTCATATTCGAGTGACGAGATCACCGTTAGATCAGCATTTCCGTCTTGAACCCTCGGGTTCCATTTTGTGAACGGCAGCCATTTTGTGATTGCCCTCACATGGGCCAGTGACTAAGGCCGAAAACGAATCTGAAGGACATGTACACCTTTGCTGACTCCCCTGTGACCTGGGAAAGCTGACTCCACTGCCTGAAGCCAAACCTGTTCGGCCAGTTCCTTTCCCAGTGGCCGAATGAGATTAGTATCAAGGGTCAACATGCCATAAACCTTTCATCGCACACAAACCATGCCTAATCTTACACACACCTGTCCCTGTTTCTTGCTTTATGGCTTGCTTTACGAGGAGGAGGTTCCCGTTTTTATTGCGGGTCCATCGATATCTGATGAAAGTACTGGGCCTTGCCGGGTAATTAATTGTGGGCTGGGCAAACTGAAATATGGGCTTGTCATCATGACTCTGCTTTCTCTTTGTAGTGAAAATATGTGAATGGTCAACTGTAAAATTAGGAATGTTAGCCTAAAGCCTAATATTTTGTATAAAAAGAGAAGGCTGGCTTTGTAAGTTGAGCAGTCTCCTGAGAATATACACCGTGTTGTACTTCTAGGATACCTGTTACTGGTTGCAGCCAATAAATTCGATCTTTGTCTTCACCTAGAAGACTCTGTGTTTCTGTAATCTGAAACAGGAAGGACTCGGAGTTTTCAGGTGTGTTCCCTGGCACCGCTGGGTTCTTAAAAACTCAGTACTCCAAGTTATGTGGAATCAGAATTGATGGCAATTTGGTTGGGAGAATTATTTAGGATTAAACGGCATGCAGGAAGATTTCAAAACAGAAATTAATTAATTCATTAATTAAGATTTGTATGCAGAGGGCTCCTTATCTTCGTACGAAAAGGAATTACAGAAAAAAGACGGTCCTCGCATATCATTTAATTCCCCCGGGCAAGAGGGAGGATATTCCTATCTAGATCCAGATAGGAACTTTTGAGATTTTGTTGAATCTCCTCCCCTTGATGTTAGGTTATACGGAGAGAAGATTCAAACACTCAGATTTGATGCTGTGCCCCTGCGACAACCATTCCTCCCAATCTGACCTGCACCTAGTCTTGTTTTGTGGGTTTTATAAGACAGGAAGGGAAGACTTTAACCTTCCGATGTTAAGGCCTTCCCAGGTGGCACGTTACTTCTTTAAATCTCTGCCTGATCCCTTTGTCTGTTTTTCGGTAGCCACCTGTTTGTGGGCCTGTATGAAAAGGAGAAAGGCGCGAGGTTGGTTTTAACTAACAATTCTATGCAGAAATGAGTAATTTGATGTACACTGACTGGATTCAGTCTATGAGGCACTTGATGCACTTTATGGGATAAAATGTCCTGTAAAAATTATTGTTTGATGTTCTTTTTAGATAATTCTACTTGCTCTAGGATTTGAACTTGTTATGAACTGCGGCTGGTTGCTGATCACTGATTTAAATTGTGCTTTTATGATTTGTATTTAAGAGACTGATTTTATTGATTGACTTGCATGTGTGTCTCAGAGTCTCACACCTCTGTGCTCCCTCAACCTGCTGCTTGGAGCTGCTGCTGCTGCAGTGTCCCTGGCATGGCAGGGAGGAGCTCATGTTGATACAAGACCCGGGAGCAGTGTCCGTGCTCCGCGCATGCGCAGCTGTTAACACAAGGCCCTCCTTAACCTGCGCTCCGCGGCGGGAGGCTGTGTCTGTCCTCCGCGCATGCGCAGTTGTTTACTAGGCCCTCTAACCCGCACGGTACTGCGAGAGGCAGCGTCTGTCCTCAGCGCATGCGCAGTTGTACACACAGGGGCAGGGCTCTTTAACTGGCGCTCCGCTGGGGAGGCAGTGACTGTCCTCGGCGCATGCGCAGTTGTTAACCCTATCGAGCCCTCTTTAACCTGCGCTCGTAGTTCAGTCCTGGGGCTTTCTTGTGTGTGATAGAAGACAGTGTGGACGGTCCCGGTTGCGTTACCTCTCGGTTGGACTCTGCAGGCCGCGCTCTCCCTGCGAGGGTGCGCAATACACAGTGACTAACTTACAGGTTCATGCGCTTCGCTATTCTCAGCTCATGCGCGGCCATAACCAGTGTAAATTCTGCGCATGCGCACTTGTGACAAACCGAGTGTCCTGCGCATACGCAGCTACTGATTATGAGCGTGGCTCTTGTGCCGCGCGCAGTTTGTTGTCTCTCTGCCCCCTCCGCCAGGCTCCACTGCCCCCCCTCTGGGCCGCTCCTCCCTCGCCGCCTCTCGCAGAGCGAACCCACAAGAGAGGTAAGGGGAGACATGGCCTCGAGGCAGTGAAGAGTATTAAAGTATGAGAACTTCTGGGGGCAGGGCCTGTGGGCGGGGTCAGTAAATGTGGGGCGGGTCAGTAAATGTGGGGGCGGGCCTGGGGGTGGGGTCAGTGGATGTGGGGGCGGGGCCTGACGGTGGGGTCAGTGGATGTGGGGGCGGGGCCTGTGGGTGGGGGTGGGTCTGGTCGGGCCCAGCTGCGCTCTCGCTGGCGGCGTCATTCTTACCACTGAAGACGGGTTAGGTTGTGAGCGGGCGGTCATGTGGTTCTCGTGCACGCCGTCTGTGCCTGTGAGGCCAGAGTTTGGAGCTTGCCGCCTCCGTACCGCCACCTCTTTCAGCATCTTCCAAAAGGACCTTCAAACTCTTCTCTTCCAAAGACACGGCGACCAAAAATTCTGTAATTGTATAATTGTGCATTTTCTGTGGAATATGTACTTTTGGAACCCTAATTGCGCCAACTTCAGTTTGTATTGTGTAATTTTTGGCGGATTTATTCTCTGTAAATATGTTACCATAATATCTAACCTATATACATCGCTCTATCGTAAAGCGCTCTGATACCTCTGGGTAAAGTATGCTCTATAAAAAAATGCCTAAATAAATCCAATACCCTGCAACCAGGCTGTTGGAGACTCGTCGTGGCCTTGGGGCTCCCAGTCACACGTCCACAGGTCTGTAGTCTGTAGACTAAAGACTGTTGCAGCTTGCAACTCAGAACTGTTCAATTCCTCAGGCCCCGGGCTGCTTTTGGAGGCTTAAGGCATGATTCTGAATGCCGCCGTAGTCGGCGAATCTCAAGTTGCACATTCTTACCATTCTCTTTGGCCACCGCAACTACAGACTTTACCCATCTGCTGACCGCATCTATAAATGATGTTTTTGACACACGTGTGTCCACATGAGCATCTTTTATTTTGGCTGATCTGGGACGTTACCTGGGGCTTGCTGCTAATATTTTTAGGTCTCGCATATGCAGCGTGCAAGCACTGCATAGGAGGGACCTCTTGGAATCGCTCAGGACTTTTGTTTAAACTCTGGCATCTTTTGCACTGTTCTCTATTGGCACTCGTGCACGTTTGGCGATTTCCTTGCCGGAGCGAGCAGCAGCGCCATCTGTTTTAAATTATCTTGCTCGCGCTTTCGAAACAGATGCGTGTCTGGTCCCTGTTTGAAGCCTTATCTTTGTGCTTTGACCCACATGGCAGCCCTATTTATCTCTTTTGTCTTTGGTTTTAGTTGTGCGTGTCCTTAATTGATAACCACAGTACATTTCGTTGCTGGCAGTTCACTAGGCAGGATGGTTAAATCTGCTTGTCTTGCCTTGTTGCTTGAATTGTTTGCATGTGGTTGGGTATTTTTTACATGTTCTTGTGCTTTAGCTAAACTAGGTTTCTTGCTGATTAAAAAAACACAAAAAAAAGATTCTTCCGAGTGGTAGGTACCTTGTATTCAGGTATTCCGGAGAGGGTCTGGATCTTTGCGATATCATGACATCACCACAACCTAATATTCCCGGTAAAATATTTTATCTCCTATCTAGGTTCCATTCCACTCTTCCCTTTCCGGCTTGATGTGGTTCCTGTGCCTCTAGTCCCCGCCCCCTTTCTTGTTTCCCAGTTATAGCCTTCAAAGAAAGAGAACCCGTGTTAAAAAAGAGCACCTCTTTCCCCTAGAAAAACAAATAACCTCAAATTTATGGCCAGTCGACGTTTATTTAATTGCAAGCCTGGCATGGGTTCAGATTATTACACCACTAATCACTGTCGTTTGAGTTATGTGCTAAAAACCTGGCATGAGATGTTTTCATGTACTTGATCTTCAGAGTTGTTTTTCAAAATGCCTATGTGCTTCAAAAAGAGCCAAAAGTTGGGCTATTTTTGGCTTTGAAAATGATCAGGTTATAAGTCTGCTCTGCTCCAACTTCTTTGCCATAATGGGATGCGGTCCTTGAACTGACCGGAGAGTATGTTTGATTTAGAACACTACGTCATAGGACAAGGTGACTGTGCCTCTTTCTTGTCAGGAGAAGTGTGAGAAGTGTGGCTCACTGGTTAGAGCGAACCAGAGTAATACTCCTAGGTTTGTTGGGTATACTTCATTCGTACCCTTTTATTCTATTGTTTACATCTTTTTCAGTATTTCATGTATGAAAAGAACACCAGATAATTTGACAATTTACACATAAATACAATACATTTCTACCACATATAAAAATAAACAATATGCAAAAAATGTTGACGTTATACACACAAACAGTTTATATTTATACAGTGTGTTTACTAACCACACTTCTTTCAAGACAAAGTCACGTGTGGACTAAAGGTTAAATAAACAACAACTAAATGTAAGAGTTTTCAATAGATCATAAATCAATTCCTTGGTCTATTCAACAATGAATGTCTATTCCCTTTATATGCCGACGCGTTTCAAACCAGGTGACATCAGTTCTCAGGTTCTCTTCAGGGCTCTGTCTTTTGTGTTTGTCTATAAAATGTATATAAAGTAAAAAAAAAATATTTTAGTTAACTATGCTTCATTCGATCTCCTCTATTAGATCGTATTGTCGCTATTTTTACCTGTTTTCCAGCTGTCGCCGGTCTGCAGGTTTATTTTTCACTCAACTATTTGCCTTGGCCTTGTTCCTATAACCAAAATGGGACATATTATCACTCTCTGTGACTAACGGCAACCAGACAGCATAGAAGCGCAAGCTGCACCTGGACATACCTGGTTGTGTCTTTATCTTTATCTCGTCACTCTTCCCTTTATCCTGTTTTTTAGGAGGCACTCGTCCTTGCACGTTGTAGAAGGGAGAAAGAGTACAAGATGTAGAGAGCGGTGGGACAGGAGAATAGAGATGCGAGGAGAATGAGTAAAAGGTTCCCCGAGCAGAAATAGAGAGGGGGGAGGAAGAGCTTGAGAGCTGAAGTGGGGGAGAAGGTCAAATAGGAGGGAAGAGAAGAGGGGTAGAGGTGGGGAGATGGAATATAAACGAGAGGCCAAGATAGAAGAGATGGGAAGACAAAGGAGAAGTGCGGGAAGTGAATGCGCGAGAGAGGCGGGAAGGAATAAGTGATAGATAGGGAGGGAGGGAGCGAAAGATGCAGAGGGAATGTGAGCCAGAAGGTAAAGAGGAGAGGAGAAGAGGACTAAGAGGACTTGAGAAAGAGTGAACGGTGTATAGATGGATGAAAGCAAGAGGAAGAGGAGGGACGCATGGGAGGAGGAATAAAATGGGTAGAGGGCAAGCTAGACGGCGAGATGTGGGGAGAAGAAAAGCAGTAACCCAAGGTTCAATGCTATTATTCATGAGAAACGCAGACTCTGTCAGACTGATTTTTAAATAGTTTCAAACTTAGAATAAAATGGCTTTAAGAGGCCTGACAGGCTGGCTGAGTCTTTATTTCAGTTATTTATCTACTTGATACTGGTTGGCAATTCTTATTTTGTGGGTCAATAACATGGTAATTGTATTCCTTAATGCACCAAAATGTGCCTGTCCTATACATACCATGCCTTTTCCTCTGGCTAAATTCCTGCAGGGTTGCTTTGCTGAAATCGAACAAAAAGGGTAATTACTGAGTGTGATAGGTATCACAACACTTACAATCTCGGTCTCTGGGCAAACAGGTGTTTAAAGGGGTATCGAAATTTAATGGGCATGTTATAATCAGGCCGTGTACTTTTACGTTCCATAGAGAAATGTATGCCTGCAAGTAATGTTACTTAAATGTAAATACTAAGCAATAGACTCTCCAGCAACATTAAAGAGTTCATTTTCATTGCTTGAGTTTGTTGCTTGATTTTGCAACTAAGAAAGTGTCACTGGTATTCATTGAAATGTCACTCATAATTTCACTGAAATTATGAAAATGTCACACATCGTAGTCTTAAACCTTGGCAGCTATGTTTTCTACAACAGAAGTCAATGGGGGATTTTCATTCTCCTGATTTTCTATTTTAAATCTCCCCCTCCCTATCCTTAAATGTTGCCTGTGTGATTATTACTGGATTTTGAGACTCTTCACAGCCTGGACCCAGAGCACAAGTCACCATGGATGGGGCTGCTGCAGGAGCCTTACTGGCACTGGACGGGGCGTGGCCAGCCACATTCATTTGCATACCCAGAAGCCTCTGCGGCAAACACCCGATTCATCAGTACAGGCGACACAGGCGTTTGTTTAATAGGAGAAGGAGCGCCTGTAGCTGTGCACTCTTAGGGATTCATGAAAGTGACTGGCACGTCACTGGTGTAAAGTCACTCTAACAGTAGTAAGTTATATTGTTTTTGTCATTGGCGAACAGGACCGTGAACATTCTAAGATGATTTTCCAATTGTCCTCGGTTCACGCGCACTTCGAGGGGCCGTGAGAAGCGGAAGTTGTTCTAATTTTTGAAGGGTTTCTCCACAAGAAGCTCCGTGATTCGTTGGAAGTATGAATATCCGGGGCGGGGGGGGGGGGGGGGGGTGTTCAGTAGCTCGCGGGAGGCGCCGTCAACAGGGGAGTGAGAATAGAAGAGCACAGTGGGCTGACGGAGCTGGGGTATCGAGGGCATGCAGCGAGGGGGGCAGCGCGGGCCGGCGGGACGGGTGGGAGGGCAGTCCGTCCTCCGCTCATTAAGTGACTGGTGCTCGGGGTCGGGTCGCACCTCGCACGAGAGGCAGGAGACGCCGGTGTCCCTGGTGCAGCGCTGCGAGGCCCTCTCTTCATTCCCTCACAGAGCGAGTCAGCGGCTCGAACCCGCATACGACGGACGTTCATGGCGCGGCCTGCACAGCTCGCGGCCAGCTCTGGGGGCTTTCAGCCGCAGGGAAGGGCTCCATGAGGACCGTGAGTGCGCCCCCGCCGCTCCCCAGTGATATGCGGGGGAAACATCATTTACCACGAAGGACTTACCACGCATAACGTTTACCACGGGTCACTCCGCACGCAAACGTCTTTTGTCCGCGGGTGCCTTCAACGAACGTCTTTACCACGCGAGTGGTATTCCTTCTGCCTTTACGATCTGCGTGGGCTTGGGGGGCGGGGGGAGGGGGGAAGCTGTGGGGGGGGGGGGGGGCTAGGGGGGGGTGAGGGGTTCTCCCCCCCCCAAAAAACAAGCGGATATTAATAAAAAAAATAGAAGAAAACTTTTAAAAAAACGCTCTACAATGCCTCAAAACGAACACGGAAAGAGCCTCACCGTCATAACAGAAGTCCTTTATCAGTTTTGATAGACGTGTTTTGACGCTTGTTTCCGTGGTCGGTGGATGAAAGGGCTGATGGTGAAAGACGCACAGGGGACAGATAAGAATATAAACTTTGAAAATAAAGGTATTATTTAAGGGCATTATGAAAAAAAGAATAAAATGTAAGGAAATCTGTTGTTTTTTATTGTTTAAACCATCGATCTTTTTCCTTCGTACTGCATGTAGCCTATCACTATCATTATGTAAATTTCAATGGGACGTGAGATGTTTCGTAACGTGATTATTGCGGTGTACAAACATGCGTAGTAAAATGCTGCGTGGAAAAGACACATGCGAACTAAAATTTGCGTGGTAAAGCCATGCGTGGAACTTGTAATCGTGGAAAAAACATATATTCCTTAGAGGCGGACGGGGACGCAGCGATGCTCGGGATGGAAGGCATGGCAAGGAGACCCGGGGGCTGTGGGGGGCTGCCGGGCTGGGGGGTTTATGTGGCCGCTTGTTGGTCCGCGGGTGAAAGCATTAGGGTTCCCGAGGGCGGGGAATGCGGGCGAGGGTCCCGGACCAGTCCCCCTAAGGATTGCCTTTTGGGTACACCCGTATGGTGTATAGCTGTAGTTTAAGGCACAAAGTGGGTGGCAATTCTCTCCTGGCCTTATCACACGATTGTAGACTGTACTGCTACCTCGGTAGACCAGAAAGGCATGCCAGGGCGGAGACGCTGTCGGGTAATTGCGGAGCTGCACAATTGTGCTCCACAGCTGGAACTGGCTTCGCCCGGATGGGGGGGGCTCGCAGTCGAGTGTTTCAAAGGTCTCGAAAGCGTGACAGGATCTGGCGGGCACCCATCTGGGCGGCAGGGGTGGAGGGTGATGCTGGCCAGGTGGATGGAAGTTTACAGTTCAGGTTGGGCATGCTGGGCACGGAGAGAGGATTGCAGATGTGTGGATGGTGCGCATCCGGCTGAGGGTGTCCTGGACTGCGGGGGTCAAGGATAGGGAAGGAATGGAGGGGGGTGGGAGCAGAGGCTCCTCACATGCCCTCCCCGCCATACCGATCTAAAGCATCATTAGCCGAAAGGAAGAGCCGCTGCTGGTCCTCTCGTCCACGTCCAGGACATTCCGGTTTGGCTGGCTCGGGGTGTTTTTGTGAATAGGGCCTTCTGTGCGGGGGGCGCCAGAGAAGTCAACCAGAGGAAATGGCGGGAAAAGTCACCTACGGAGCAACACATATAGAGATCTCTAGCGTCAATACCAAGAGCATTATGGTATTGTCCTATATTCCGGGCATAAATACCCTACAAAGGTTGCAGGTGGGAGAATGGGTTGTTGCTTCACCATGATAATGGTGTGCCCAAGTAGTAAGTCAAAGTGAGAGTCGGAAGGATTGTTTGCAGGAAGCGTGTGTTGGTGGCATTTATGATAATGGCACGAATAAGGGGCCCACGGGGGCGGTGGGACACAGCTCGGCCGGAAAGGGAGCGCAATAGTGGTTAGAGAGAGGAAGAAAGGGTGGCGCACCGCAGGCAGCCTCAACCCTTCTTTGCGCTACTAGGGTCTCGTCCCGCACACAAGCGAGGACTGTGGGGGAGGGCTGTCTGTCTGTCTGGTCCTGCACACACGCGAGGACTGGGGCCCAGGGGGGAGGGCTGTCTGTCTGTCTGGTCCCGCACACACGCGAAGACTAGGCCCAGGGGGGAGGGCTGTCTGTCTGTCTGGTCCCGCACACAAGCGCGGACTGGGGCCCAGGGGGGAGGGCTGTCTGTCTGGTCCCACACACAAGCGAGGACTGGGGCCCAGGGGGAAGGGCTGTCTGTCTGTCTGGTAGTAACCAGTGACTGGGGCAGGCGGTGGTCAGCACGTGTGCTACAGGCCGAGGCTCCGGGCATCGACGCAGTCAATAATATATACACGGGGCGAATGATGGATGACTGTGGGAATGAGGGCGGTGGATGGGGCCAGGCAGAGCTAGAATTAGGGTGACCAACCGTCCGTAAATTTCACGGACAGTCCGTAATTTTGGCTGTCTGTCCGTTGTCCATGAAGGATTCTTTAACGGACGCCATTTGTCCGTAATTTGAACCGGGCACAGCTTGCCCCCATGTTAGACGGGGACCTGGAGGGTCAGCCGAGGACAAGGGGAGAGGCCTCCGGGGAGAGCCGTCTCCAGCGTTCGTACAGACGAGTAACTTCCCCCCCACAGATGGACACCACACAAAGATAAGGTTAACGCTCTTTATATGCAGTTCTTGAAGTAAGGTAGTACGGTACAATGAGATCAGGACACGAGGATCCTCTCAATTCTAGTCTCTGGAAGGGAAAGGGGGTAGCGGGACAGTCTTGTTACCAATCTGGTATTGAGATGGAATGATGGGTAGCTCACAATCCTCGAGCTCGGCGTTCTGGAAGGTCGGGCCGCGGCAACGCCAGCAGGTCCCGACAAAGATGGTGGTTGCAAGGGGCTGCGGCAGCGCCAGCAGGTCCCCACGAGGATGAAGGTTGCAAAGGGCTGCGGCAGCGCCAGCAGGTCCCAACGAGGATGAAGGTTGCAGAAGGCCGCGGCAGCGCCAGCAGGCAGGACGACGCTTCACAAGGCAGGGCTGCGGCAGCGCCAACAGTCCGTCAAGGATGAGTTCTTCACGGTGTCTCTCGACTCCAGGATACAACTGCCTTCCTGCTCTGGAGCTGCCCCAGTTATAGGTCTGGCCTCCTTTGATGTCCAGACCCTCGCTCTTGGAGGTCGGGAGGTCCGGGATGAGGGAGTCCAGACACCCAGCAGGGGGCTGGAGCCAGCGCCCGGGGAGGCTGGGGGCGATCGGCACCTGGCGGGGGAGAACCATCGACACTCCTCTCTTCCATTGACCTGCCAAGTGGTCCGTTCACCTCCTGGGTGGATGGTGGTGCCGGGATGTCGGGGCCTGGCCAGGCCCAGGGTTGGGGTCGAGCTGAGGCCACGCGGCCTCGTGGTGCAGTGTCCAAGATGGCTGCTGGGCCGGGCAAGGGTGCTGGCGGTGGCCCGGGCCAGTGATACAGAGATGTCCGGGAGCAGGCGTCCCGTAGGGGTCGGGTTGCGGGTTGCTTCTGTGGGTCGTCGGGGTTGTTCTTCTGGTGGCACCGGGAGAGCCGGTGTCCAGGCTCTGTCATGCGGGGAGGGAGCGAGCCCTTCACGAGGCCTGTCCAACATTCGTCCCCCCCAGCTGAAGGCGGGGAGAGTCACCCATCGTCTTGGGGACTTTCCTCGTCGAGGCGGAAAAAGCGTGACAGGCCATCCGCGTTGGCGTGGTCCTGGCCAGGGCGATGCTCCACAGTGAAGTCCATCCCCTGCAGGGAGATGGACCATCGCAACAGTTTGGGATTCTCCCCCCGCATCTGCATTAACCATTGCAGGGGGCGATGATCTGTTTGTACCCGAAAGTGGGTACCGAAGAGGTAGGGCCTGAGCTTCTTGAGGGCCCACACTACTGCAAAGGCCTCCGGCTCGATGGTACTTCAGCGCTGTTCTCGGGCCAGCAGGCGTCGGCTGATGAAGGCCACTGGTTGGTCGACTCCCTCGGGGTTCAGTTGGGAGAGGACGGCCCCAATGCCATGGTCTGAGGCATCAGTCTGGACGATGAACTCACGGCTGTAGTCGGGGGCCTGGAACACAGGGGCGGTGCACATGGCGGCCTTCAGCTTCTCGAAGGCCGCTTGACAGTCGGGGGTCCAGTTGACTGTTTTTGGGTGTTTCTTGGAGGTGAGTTCCGTGAGGGGCCCCACAATGCTGCCATAGTCCTTCACAAACCGCCGGTAGTATCCGGTGAGCCCCAAGAAGGCTCGGACCTCGGTTTGGGTGACGGGGGGATGCCAGGACTGGATGGCAGCGATCTTGAGCTGGAGAGGGGCCACCAGACCGCTCCCCACTTGGTGTCCGAGGTAGGTCACGGACCCCTGGCCAATTTGGCACTTACTGGCCTTGATTGTGAGGCCGGCCTGTTGGAGGGCCTGCAGGACCTCTCGGAGGTGGAGAAGGTGGTCTGACCAGTGGTGGCTGTATACCGCGATATCGTCCAGGTAGGCGGCGCTGAATTCTTCGAGGCCCGCCAATACCTGGTTCACAAGTCGTTGAAAAGTGGCTGGAGCGTTTTTCATGCCGAGTGGCATCACTTTGAAATGGTAGTGTCCATCCGGGGTGGAGAAAGCGGATCGTTCTTGGGCTCTGGGGGTGAGGCCGATCTGCCAGTAGTCCGCTGTCAAGTCGAAGATGCTTAGGTAGCGGGCAGCCCCCATGCGGTCAACCAGTTCATCTGCTCGGGGGATGGGGTGAGCGTCGGTTCGGGTGACAGCGTTCAGACCCCGATAGTTGACGCAGAATCGGAGCTCGGTGGTGGTGCCCGTGGCAGCAGCTTTGGGGACCAGTACGACTGGGCTGGCCCAGGGGCTGTCTGAGGGCTCGATGACTCCGAGTGTGAGCATTTTGGAGACTTCTTCTTGGATGCAGGCGCGCACCCGATCCGGCACTCGGTACGCCCGGTGTCGGATAGGGGGACTGTCCCCAGTGTCCACGTCGTGAAGGCACCAGGGTGTGACCCCGGGGGTGAGGGAGAACAGGTTTGCAAATTGCAGCAGGAGGGCCCGACAGTCTTGGCGCTGCTCCGGGGTCAGGGCATCGGAGAGTCGGACCCCGTCCACCGAACCATCTTTTTCACGGGTCCTCAGTAGGTCAGGGAGGGGCTCGGAGTCCTCTTCCGCCCCACTGTCTGTAGCCATCAGTAGGCTGAGGTCCGAGCGCACGAAGTGTGGTTTGAGTCTGTTGGCGTGGAGGACCCGGAGGGGGTTCCGGGGGGATTCCATGTCGATGAGATAGGTGACGGGGCCCTTGCGCTCGACCACCTTGATGGGTCCTGTCCATTTGTCCTGCAAGGCACAAGGTTCGATGGGGGACATCACCCATACCTGCTGACCAGGCTCGAACTCGATGGAGGAGGCATGTTGATCGTACCATTTCTTCATGTCCTCCTGACTGGCCTCAAGATTGGCTTTAGCGATCTCCCTGAATCGTCTGGTCTGATTGCGGAGGGTCAGGAGGTACTTGTAGACGTCTGGAGGGGTCTTCAGGGGGGCCATTTCCCATTCTTCTTTAACTATGCTGAGGGGCCCTCGAACTGGGTGTCCGTACAGGAGTTCGAAGGGGCTGAAGCCAAGGGACTTCTGGGGGACTTCTCGGTAGGCGAAGAGGAGGCACGGGAGTAGCACTTCCCACTGGCGGGGTAGGGGTTCTTCTTCCAGCCCTATGATCATCCCCTTGAGAGTGCGGTTGAACCGCTCGACCAGTCCGTTTCCTTGCAGGTGATAGGGGGTTGTGAATCGGTAGGTGACTCCGCACTGCTGCCAGAGGGATTTCATATATTTGGAAATAAAGTTTGTGCCCCTGTCGCTGACGACCTCCCGGGGGAAGCCCACTCGAGAGAAGATCCCCATTAAGGCTCGGCCTACCACTGGTGCTGTTACAGTTCGAAGGGGAACGGCCTCGGGATAGCGGGTGGCGTGGTCCACCAGGACCAGGATGAATCGATGCCCTTGTGCTGTTCGGGGGTCCAGGGGCCCCACAATGTCTATTCCCACCCTTTCCAACGGGGTGGTAACGACGGGGAATGGTTGCAGGGGTGCCTTGAGTTTTCGGCCGCTCTTCCCGCTGGCCTGGCAGGTGGGGCAGGTCCGGCAGTGGTTGGAGACGTCATTTCGCATTTTTGGCCAGTAAAAGTGGGTTACCAGGCGGTTGTATGTTTTGTCTTGCCCTAAGTGTCCAGCTAGGGGGACATCATGTGCTAAGTTCAAAAGGAAGTCTCTGAAGCGGAGGGGTACCACCAGCACTCGACTGGCCCCCAACTCCGCGATTCTTTGTTCACTGTACAGTAGGTCATTGTCCCAATAGATCCAGTGGCCCCTGCGGTGTCTCCCGCGCTCTGGGCGAGTGCTTGCTGTCGGAGTCCCTCGAGGGAGGGACAGGTCTTTTGCTCCTGCCGGAATTGTTCCTGGGTGGGTCCCCCCTCTTGACGCCACTGAGCCAGGTCTGGAAGGTCTTGGGGCTGAGCGGGCCTTTCTTGGGTTGGTTCTGGGGGGTCGGTATGGACGGTGTCTTCCTCCGGAGTGATCGGGGGAGGAGGTGCTGGCCATTCGGGTTCTTCGGGTCTGGGGATGGTGCGGGCGGCCATGGACCGGGTTGTTACGCACGCCCAGTCCGGGAGGCCCAACATCCCCAGGTGCTCTCTTCTTTCAACGGCCGCCCACGGGGAACTCTCGAGATCGTTTCCCAGGAGGCAGTCCACGGGGGCATCATCGCGGACAGTCACTTTTAGCATGCCGGACACTCCTCCCCATTCGAAGGGGACGCAGGCCATCCGACACAGGCTCTCAGAATTGTCGGCCGATCGGACGGGGCAAAGAACGTTTGGCAGGATTTGTTCTGGGGTCACCAGGTGACAGCGGACGGCCGTCACACTGGCCCCCGTGTCACGCAGGGCTTCGGCCTTGCGCCCATTTATGTTCACCCACTGGCTGTATTTCCTGGTGTTGGCGGGTAGGGGAGCCCGCGGGATCATGTCTCTTCCCCCTAGGCAAGCCAGGACCATGGCGGCAGGTTCCCACTCGGGCTGCTCCTGCTCGTACTCTTCATGCTCTTCGGAGGTTTGCTCTTCTCCTAGGGCGGCGGCAGCTACCTGGCGGGGCCCGGGAGTCTGGTTCTTTGGGCAGTTCGGGTCGCTGGCATAGTGGCCGATTCGCTGGCACCGGTGGCAAGTAACGTTGGCTCGGAACCCTGGGCGCATCGGGGGATTTCCCCGACCGGCCGGGGGCGGGGTATTGTTGGCGGGAGCTGCCGGGACGGCATCTCTGCCCCGGCCCTGGCCTCCTCCTCCTCCTCGGGGACGATGGTGACCTTGGTTGGTTCTGTTCTGCTCGTTTGGCCCACTCCGGGCCACTCGGGTGCTTTCCCATCGGTCAGCCTCAGCGGCGAGCTGCCGAGGTTCAGTCAATTTACTGTCGAGGAGGTGCTGCCTGAGCTCGACGAAGCAATTGTTAGAGAGGTGCTCCCACACAATGAGGTTGAAGAGCTGCTCGTAGGTGGTTACGTGGCTACCCTTGATCCATCCCTCGAAGGCTCGGCTGAAATAGTTCACATACTCTACCCAAGTTGTACCCGGGATCCGTGTGCAGTCGCGGAACCTCTGGCGGTACATCTCGGGCGTGAGCCCATATCGAGTGAGGAGGGCGGCCTTCATGTGGTCATAGGACGTCATCTGATGGTCCGGGAGCTGTAGCAGGGCATCGCGGCCTTCATTGACGAACCTCCCCCATAGGCCGGCTCCCCAGTCACTTCGATCGATCCGGTGGGAGGTCATGGCGATCTCGTAGGCCTTGAACCACTGTTGTATGTCGTCGTTCCAATAATATTCTCAGACGACATCTTTGGGGATGTGGACCTTTTGTTCTGTAGCTCCTGGGGTGCGCGGTTGCTCGGGCACCCCTAGTTCTTTGTTCTGTTTCCGCATTTCTATCTCTGCTAGCTTGCACTCGTGTTCGTATGCCAGTCTTTTCTCTTCGAGTTCTCTCTGTCTTTGCTTTTCTTCCCGCTCTTCTCGGAGCCGTAAGTGTTCTGAGTTTATCTTTTGTTCCGCCAGTTTCAGCTCTCCGTCCAACTTGAGCCGTGCCAACTCTAATTCGTGGAGTCTGCTTTTTTCTCGTTCTTGGATCTCTTCCCGGGAGAGACCCGCTCTCCTTTCTTCGGTCGGAGTGGTGTTTGTCTCTGGTGCTTCGACGTTTTGGTCCCGGGGTCCGGCGGCACTTGTTTCTGCCCAAGATTCTAGGGCGTGTTTGAAGTCCTCTTTCGTGCTCAGACCGGTGGTAGCAATGCCTAGTTCTATGCAAAATTGTTTTAGCTCTCGATGGCTGTACTCTTCTAGTTTTTCCATCTGGAATTTCTCTGTGGATCCGCTCTCTTTGGTCGTCATTGTGGTTTAGTCGTGGGGTGAGTTACTCTCTGTACGATTACGCGTTGGTTCGGATCCCACCGCTGCCACCAATGTTAGACGGGGACCTGGAGGGTCGGCCGAGGACAAGGGGAGAGCCGTCTCCAGCGTTCGTACAGACGAGTAACTTCCCCCCCACAGATGGACACCACACAAAAATAAGGTTAACGCTCTTCATATGCAGTTCCTGAAGTAAGGTAGTACGGTACAATGAGATCAGGACACAAGGATCCTCTCAATTCTAGTCTCTGGAAGGGAAAGGGGGTAGCGGGACAGTCTTGTTACCAATCTGGTATTGAGATGGAATGATGGGTAGCTCACAATCCTCGAGCTCGGCGTTCTGGAAGGTCGGGCCGCGGCAACGCCAGCAGGTCCCGACGAAGATGGTGGTTGCAAGGGGCCGCGGCAGCGCCAGCAGGTCCCCACGAGGATGAAGGTTGCAAAGGGCCACGGCAGCGCCAGCAGGTCCCAACGAGGATGAAGGTTGCAGAAGGCCGCGGCAGCGCCAGCAGGCAGGACGACGGTTCACAAGGCAGGGCTGCGGCAGCGCCAGCAGTCCGTCAAGGATGAGTTCTTCACGGTGTCTCTCGACTCCAGGATACAACTGCCTTCCTGCTCTGGAGCTGCCCCAGTTATAGGTCTGGCCTCCTTTGATGTCCGGACCCTCGCTCTTGGAGGTCGGGAGGTCTGGGATGAGGGAGTCCAGACACCCAGCAGGGGGGTGGAGCCAGCGCCCGGGGAGGCTGGGGGCGATCGGCACCTGGCGGGGGAGAACCATCGACACTCCTCTCTCCCATTGACCTGCCAAGTGGTCCGTTCACCTCCTGGGTGGATGGTGGTGCCGGGATGTCGGGGCCTGGCCAGGCCCAGGGTTGGGGTCGAGCTGAGGCCACGTGGCCTCGTGGTGCAGTGTCCAAGATGGCTGCTGGGCCGGGCAAGGGTGCTGGCGGTGGCCCGGGCCAGTGATACAGAGATGTCCGGGAGCAGGCTTCCCATAGGGGACGGGTTGCGGGTTGCTTCTGTGGGTCGTCGGGGTTGTTCTTCTGGTGGCACCGGGAGAGCCGGTGTCCAGGCTCTGTCATGCGGGGAGGGAGCGAGCCCTTCACGAGGCCTGTCCAACACCCCACCTCCCTTCTTGACTCCAAAGCTGTATGAAAGCTCAGACCCCCAGCAGCACTGTAGAGGCACAGCAAGATGGCAACCCTCACACCTCCAGCCCTTGATGAGCTGTTAAGAGGTGCTTGAAGGTGACAGAGGGAGGGGCTGCAGGTTCAGGAGCAGGGCATCCCTTCAGATGCAAACAGCCCTGAATGCGTCTTGTATCTGCTATTTAGAAGGGGGCTCACACATTCCATTTCTACCCAGGGCCCCAAACATCCTAGACTCGGCCAGATTACACCCCTGATTACACCGAGGCAGCACTGGCTGCTTCTCTTCACCGAGCTTAATTACTGTCACTAATTTGTAAGCAAACCTTGGTTCTTCAAACATGCATAATGTAATACAATAAAGAAATGGCACAATCGCATCCACACTGATTAACAAAGTATGGAGGACAATCAGTTCAATCAGTTCTCTTAGATTATCTCCTGTAAGTACTGTACATCACAGTGGGGGATGGCATTTTGGTCAGAGAGCCTGTCTTCTCGTTGTCTTGTGCAGGAGGGGGCGAGAAGCCCAAGATGATACTAGAATACTGCATGCCCACCCCTGTACCCACCCTGGTGGATCACGTTCCCTCTCCTGTGATGACTCCTGCTCCTGTCCCCCATGTTGTGGCTCCGGTCCACCCCCGCCTGGGATAGCTCCTGTGGTGGATCCTGTCTCTGCCCTGGGTGGCTTCCATCCCAGTCCTGGAACGGCCCCTGCAGCGAGGGTGAAGTTCTTGAAGGGCCTCTTCTCATAAGGGCTCAGCTCAAAATTAATATGGAAAGGTCGGCGAGTAAGTAAGTGAAGGGATGTGTGAATGGCTGGATGAATTAGTGAAAGGGTGAATGGATGAATGAAAGATTGAATAAATGGATAATGAGAGAGGATAGATGGATTGATGAGTGACGGGAAGGATGGAGAGAAAATGTAAATAGCTGGATGTATGGGTGGAAGGGTAGCTGGATGATTGATGAGGGGAAAGATGGATGAAGGGAAGGATGATGGATGGAGGGGAAGGATGGATGGGTGAGGGGAAGGATAAATGGATGAGGGGAAGGATGGATGGATGGAAGGGAAGGATAGATGGATAAGGGGCAGGATAAATGGATGGGATGGATGGATGGGTGAGGGGAAGGATGAATGAAAGGAAGGATGGATGAGGGGAAGGATGATGGATGGAGGGGAAGGATGGATGGATGAGGGGCAGGATAAATGCATGGGATGGATAGATGGGTGAGGGGAAGGATGATGGATGAGGAGAAGGATGGATGGAGGGGAAGGATGGATGGATGAGGGGCAGGATAAATGGATGGATGGGTGAGGGGAAGGATGATGGATGAGGAGAAGGATGGATGGATGGATGGAGGGGAAGGATGGATGGATGAGGGGCAGGATAAATGGATGGGATGGATGGATGGGTGAGAGGAAGGATGGATGAAAGGAAGGATGGATGAGGGGAAGGATGGATGGATGACGGGAAAGGATGGATGATGAGGGGAAGGATGGATGATGAGGGGAAGGATTGATGGATGGATGATGAGGGGGTGGGTGAAAGGATGGATGATGAGGGGAAGGGTGGATGGATGGATGATGAGGGGGTGGGTGAAAGGATGGATGGATAGATGATGAGGGAATGGATGGATGATGAGGGGGTGGGTGAAAGGATGGATGGATGATGAGGGGAAGGATGGATAGATGATGATGGGAAGGATGGATGGATGGATGGATGGTGAGGGAAAATGATGTATGGATGATGAGGGAAAGGGATGGATGGATGATGAGGGGAAGGATGGATGGATGATGAGGGGAAGGACAGATGGATGGATGGATGGATGGATGGATGGATGGATGATGAGGGAAAAGGATGGATGGATGATGAGGTGAAGGATGGATGGATGATGAGGGAAAAGGATGGATGGATGATGAGGGGAAGGATGGATGGATGATGAGGGGAAGGATGGATGGATGATGAGGGGAAGGACAGATGGATGGATGGATGATGAGGGAAAAGGATGGATGGATGATGAGGGAAAAGGATGGATGGATGATGAGGGAAAATAATGGATGGATGATGAGGGAAAAGGATGGATGGATGATGAGGGGAAGGATGGATGGATGATGAGGGGATGGATGGATGATGAGGGGAAGGACAGATGGATGGATGGATGATGGGTGGGTGGGTGAAAGGATGGATGGATGTATAAGTGGGTGGGTGAAAGGATGGATGGATGGATGAGTGGGTGGGCGAAAGGATGGATGGATGATGAGTGGGTGGGTGAAAGGATGGATGGATGAGTGGATGGTGGGTGGGTGAAAGGATGGATCAGTGGATTGGATGGTGGGTGGGTGAAAGGATGGATGAGTGGGTGGGTGGATGGTGGGTGGGTGGATGATGGGGGTAGGTGGGTGAGTGAAATGATGGATGGATTGATGGATTGATAAGTGCAAGGGTGAATGAATGGACATATGAGTGAAAGTGTGGGTGTAAGGATGGATGAGTGAGTGAAAGGGAGGGTAGATGGACAAAAGGATGAATAGATGTGTGAAGGAGTGAAATGATAGATGGATGAGTGATAGGGGCAATGGATGGATTCATGAGTGGATGAGTAGATGGATGGATGGGCGGGTGGGTGGATGGATAGAAGGAAGGCTAAGTGAAAGGGTCGATGGAGAGAGAAAGGGAGGATGGATGGATGACTAAAAGAGTGGATGGGTGGAAGGAATAGTAAGTGAAAGGATGGCTGGATTGGTGAAAGGGTAAATGGCTGAATGGATGAGTGAATGGATGGATGGGATGAAGAGTGGATGGATAAGTGTACAGATGGATAGGGTGAAAGGGTGGATGGATGGATGGATGGATAATGGAGGATGAGTGAAAGGATGGATGAGGGGATGGATGAAAGGATGGATGAGTGAAATGATAGATGGGAGGATACATGATGGATAGGTTTGCAAATGGTTGAATATGTTTGGAAATGGCTGGGCTTACTTATATACTATTGCGCGACCTCTGATGTGTCTGTAAAACGTACCTATTGTCCTGAAGTTTTGTCCTGAATTTTGACCTCCTGTCCTGAATTTGTGTCCTGAATTTTGACCCTTTGTCCTGAATATTTACACTCACCGTCCTGAATTTGCACCAAGGTTGAAGGGGCGGGGTGGGCTTCCGAGGAATGTGGAGGAGGTGGTGGGTTGCAGTGCCAGGCTCTGGTGAGCGCTACACCCACGGCTGGGCCCCGGGTGACGGGGGGGGGAGGGGGGAAGGAGGAATAGGCGCTATACAGGGAGCAACTACTTGGCGTTATGCAGAGGGCCCTGGGAAGCGGGCGATATGAAGGACACACTGGGAGGCTGATGCAGTCCTGTGGGTGGGGGATGTGTTTATGCGTTTTTATCTTGCGCGGACTTTACCCGAAGGTGTCCGAGGCTTCACAATAGGAACAGAACTGGTATATGAGGAGAACATTACACGTGAACAAATTACAAAAGAAAACGTTAAGTTACATGAAGCAAAAGTGACAATTGTGAGCAAACAAAATACATGAGGTAGCAAACGGTACATTACAGGAGGAAAAAGTGACAAGTGTACAGGTTACAACAGCGAACAAAGTACAAGTAGAGGTAAAATACTGCAATAAATGGAGGACACTTCAACACAAGAACAAACGTTATGTAGGCAGTGGTGGCAAGTGTGCAAGTATCGAAAGGAAATAAAATGTGAGAGGTAGCAAAATGTGTTACACGACAAAAGAAACGTATGCATGTTACAAAAGAGTAAAAACGCAGGTAGAAGGATAATACTGGTCCTGCAGGGGGCTTGCGGCTGGGCCTTCAGGATTGACGGGTGCACAGAGATATGGTGCGGAGTGTTGGAGGGTAAAGAAAGGTATACAACACCAGTTAGGCAATGTCCTTACCCCCGTTCTCCTTTCTTGGCGTATATGTTTTCCCTTTCTCTTCTCGGAGTACAAGACTAATATCCCCCCTAACACCCATGTTCAAACATCGCCCCCAGGGGTAGCCTTCTCTGTTTGGCACTGACTGGGTGGAAGACACTGCTGCTCTCACTGGGTAATGGCTGCCTGCCACTGCTGAGATCTGCTAGTCCAGGTAGTAATGGCTGCCTGCCACTGCTGAGATCTGCTAGTCCAGGTAGTAATGGCTGCCTGCCACTGCTGAGATCTGCTAGTCCAGGTAGTAATGGCTGCCTGCCACTGCTGAGATCTGCTAGTCCAGGTAGTGATGGCTGCCTGCCACTGCTGAGATCTGCTAGTCCAGGTAGTAATGGCTGCCTGCCACTGCTGAGATCTGCTAGTCCAGGTAGTGATGGCTGCCTGCCACTGCTGAGATCTGCTAGTCCAGGTAGTGATGGCTGCCTGCCACTGCTGAGATCTGCTAGTCCAGGTAGTGATGGCTGCCTGCCACTGCTGAGATCTGCTAGTCCAGGCAGTGATGGCTGCCTGCCACTGCTGAGATCTGCTAGTCCAGGTAGTGATGGCTGCCTGCCACTGCTGAGATCTGCTAGTCCAGGTAGTGATGGCTGCCTACCACTGCTGACCTCTGCTAGTCCAGGTAGTGATGGCCGCCTACCACTGCTGAGATCTGCTAGTCCAGGTAGTGATGGCTGCCTGCCACTGCTGAGATCTGCTAGTCCAGGCAGTGATGGCTGCCTGCCACTGCTGAGATCTGCTAGTCCAGGCAGTGATGGCTGCCTGCCACTGCTGAGATCTGCTAGTCCAGGTAGTGATGGCTGCCTGCCACTGCTGAGATCTGCTAGTCCAGGTAGTGATGGCCACCTACCACTGCTGAGATCTGCTAGTCCAGGTAGTGATGGCTGCCTGCCACTGCTGAGATCTGCTAGTCCAGGCAGTGATGGCTGCCTGCCACTGCTGAGATCTGCTAGTCCAGGCAGTGATGGCTGCCTGCCACTGCTGAGATCTTCTAGTCCAGGTAGTGATGGCTGCCTGCCACTGCTGAGATCTGCTATTCCAGGTAGTAATGGCTGCCTGCCACTGCTGAGATCTGCTAGTCCAGGTAGTGATGGCTGCCTGCCACTGCTGAGATCTGCTAGTCCAGGTAGTAATGACTGCCTGCCACTGCTGAGATCTGCTAGTCCAGGTAGTGATGGCTGCCTGCCACTGCTGAGATCTGCTAGTCCAGGCAGTGATGGCTGCCTGCCACTGCTGAGATCTGCTAGTCCAGGCAGTGATGGCTGCCTGCCACTGCTGAGATCTGCTAGTCCAGGTAGTGATGGCTGCCTGCCACTGCTGAGATCTGCTAGTCCAGGTAGTAATGGCTGCCTGCCACTGCTGAGATCTGCTAGTCCAGGTAGTGATGGCTGCCTGCCACTGCTGAGATCTGCTTGTCCAGGTCAGATCGGTGACTGCGCCGGCAAGCTGAAGTATTCATTGCCTCATGTATCTAGCAGTTAGTGTCAAGTCTGTTTCGTCACTGAACTTCTTTACTAATGTCTCACCACTTCACCAGCACGTCCACCCCCTCTGATACCTCTGCATCCACTTGTTACCTCTCTACCCCTAGGCCCATTAATACTAGAAGGAGGGGGTCCTCTTCGGAAAGAACGGGTTTCGCCAGAACATGTAGGGTCTCAAGGAGGGTGAAATATGCTCTACTCCTTTGTGGCGGCGCATTCGTATTTGTTTTGTTCCCTACATGAGTACTCACGTGGACCGCAGGAGACATTATATAAATAAAGACGCGTAGTACTACTTCCATTTCAGTGGGGAGGAGGGCCAGGCAGCCCGTGAGCACGAGCCCCTGCTAAGGGTCACAGGTGACAAAGTCACACATGCTTCCAGAAAAGGGACAGAAAGAGCATCCTATGAGTCCCACACCCTACCACCCAACGGCGGCCTAGTTGTCCCAGGGGTTCGCCACCCACACATGACCTGGCACCTGTCTCCCCCGGTGGATATATACCAAGCCTGTCCAACCATATTCTTTCGAGACTCATTTGCAGAGTTGAACATTGCCAGTTATAATTATTCACGTGATGTTGGCCATTTGGGGGATAGCATTAAAGTCAAAGGGGTAACACAGGGTCCCTCGCAACATGGGTATTAACAATAAAAACTTTCTGTCGGGGGAAATAAAATTGCTTAGCATGCGCAAACTGGATTAAAAGGATAACGCCAGCAGCGTTGTTATTATAATAGAGGGCGTGGCTGAAATTACGTGAAAAAAAAGGGAGTGCTTGGCTTAGTGTGGTGCATGACTTGTATTTTGTGTCCGTCATTGCACCTATATATATGTCACAAGAAGTAGCAGCATACTGGCAAGAAGTCGGGTCTATGGGCTTTGTCAATGGTGGTTAGTTGCATAAGATAAATAAGCAGCAACTAAGGCTTGAGCTAAAGTATGTGGCAGGGATGAAAAATTATGCGGCCCAAAAAAAAAAAATTACATTAATTATGCAGTATAATGCAGCACATTTGGGTGCATGTGGAGACTAAAGAGGTGCAAGCTGCCGAAAGATAGTGGGAACACAAGTCACACAACTACAGGTGAAATGTAAAGGGACAAGGGGATGAAGGCACAGGGAGATGATACTGCTCACTGGCTAGGGCAATAAAATAACGTACACGGGTAACAACGTATGATGCTAGGCAAAAAATGAATATCTAAATAAAAATTAAAAATAATTAAAATAAATAGCTGCTACACCCGAACGGACGGTTTACAAAAAAGAGCGGAAAAAAAGAGCTTGGGTAACTTTCCATGGACAGGGTTGTCCCCCCTTAAAGGTCACTACAAGGAGGTGTAAAGTAGATCGTTCCCTTCGGAATATTGGCACACGGGGAGGCATCAGGCACCAAAGCTTACAAAATAACTCCGTAGCCGGTCACATCAAAAAGTGTCAGGACAGGAGCGGGCTGAACAGTGGCGGCTAGTGACATTTGTAAGTGGTATGGCACAACAATTCGGAATGAGCACCCTGTGGCGAGTGTACGGGATCGACAGCCATTATAAGGGGGACTTGGCGACAGGTTGGACAAATGGTACATTTTCAAGCGCTGAGAGGGCCGTATCGCTGCTGTCTGGCTGAGGGAGGATCAGGGGCTCAGGATAGAGAATACTGATCAGGGCGCCATTTGGGAAGGCAGGAACATACTCCGAGTTCGAATGAGCTGGTGTAGTAGGCCCTTAAGTAATGTACGCACTGTAACGATCAGCATTTTCTTATTCGAAAGGCCGGGAGCTAAGAGCAATAACATGACGTCATACACCTCTTCAACAAATACCACTGTTAATACAAAGGCCTACGACACTAAGGGCAGGTTTACTCTGTCTTCCAGCCCTTCATTACAGAAGTAAGGGCAGGGGCAGTACGTTTCTCCCACAGGCAGTGTCCTTCGCGTTGAAGTCGCACTACCCATGTTCATATAGAACTGTGGTCACTGCATCGTTAGCAAGTCGAAGGAAATGACAGAGCTACATATTAGGGGGGCTCCTGGCAATACAATTGGGGGTGTGTTGTGGTGAGGGAGGACCTGGGTCCAACTACTGAGGTAGCAGGGTGTGTAAAAGAATGAGTTTGGTATATGGTCCAACAAATGAATGAATTTAAGTATTCCATTGATCGCTTTGTATACTTAGTAATAGAAATGGTAGTATTCAAACACAACAATACGAAAAGAGGCTCTGATTTAAGTACTAGGATTTCACTAAGATTTACGATCTAGTTATTTTCAAATTTAGGGGCATGGATTGCATGACAGGTGGTGGTGCTGGATTACTAGCTGTGGCAAAATGGAAAGGCGACTGCACCCCCGGCCTTGGGGAGAGGGGCAAGGCTCATGCCTGGGGTTTGAGGTGGGAGGTGTTGGGAGAATGACGAGCTCCTAACACCCTCTGCCCCCTTCCTCAGCACGCCTCCAACAATGCCGGAGGGTGGGGGGGGGGGGGAGTACCAGGGTGGCATGGATTTGGTAAAGGGTCATTGAGGAGGATAGCGCGTTCTTGATAGGTCACACGCTGAGAAGTAGTCCACATGTGTTTGGGGTAACAACATAGGGAAGGTACGGCGCACAAGGGTTGTGAATAAGAGATTAGGTACTGGTGGTACATTACAGTGGGAGTTATGCTACCATCAATAGATACGCCTGGGGCTCATCACTAGGGGGGTGCCTGTAAAGGGACAACGGCAAAAAATGTGCCGGCACGGTTAACAAGGGCGTGTGCGACGAAGTCCGGGCACAGGTGGAGCGAATAAGAGGGCTAATATGTTGGTTTTAATTTGGATTATAAGTAAAGGATCAGTGCATTCGGACGGAGAAAGGGGTCAGTAGTGGTGGAGATGACGGACTGGAAAAAAAAATATATATATATATATAGCGAAAAAAGTAAAGGGTATGGCTAAATACTTGTACTTCCAAAACAAAAAGGCACCAATGTGAAATGTCTAGTCGAGATTGCCGGTACAACGTCTTAGTTTGAGGCTAACTACGATGCAGGAGAGAGTATGAATAGATAATTATACAAAAGAAAGACACAGGGACGGGAGAAACGTATAATTTGCACATAATAATATAGAAGGTATATGGGAAGGCGTAAACGGTTCCAGGTTTATACAACAGAAGAAATTTCGCATGGATGGAGTGTCGAGTTAACAATGTGGTTATCGAAAAGGGCAAACACGATAGCTGAGTAAAGGTTAAGCAAGAAGGAGTTTTTCTCTACAGGTTCTTCAATGTTCACATGTTAGGAAAGTAAAAAAAAAAAAGGCATGCAGCACGGAGACAATTAGCTACTACGGGTGAAAAGTGTGAACAGCTGAAGTATGATTTAATTGGTAGAGAAATGAGTAAATTCAGACCACACAACATAGCCTTTTTCATTAAGCCATATAAAAGAGATCAAATGAGCAGGTAACACTGAATAACCGTATATAGCCTACAGGTGGATGGCCAGCATTGCTCAGTTAGGCTCCTGGCTGGGTACAGGTAATAACAGGCGGGAGTCCTTCATTAGAATGCATCCTAACTCAGAAATATGGGATGCCAGAAGCAAGGGAAAGATTGTGTCAAAAAAAACAATGTAATGCTTAAGCGGTATATGAAAGTCATTCCTAAGAGATTATTGGTCACCATTGCTGTGTTTTTGTTCTACTTCACAGAGTGCAGAGCCGTGTTGGGCGATCAAGTACTGTGACCTTTCCAGGGCTACAGACAGAGCTGGCGGCAATAAAGGGGGAATTCAGCATTGCTTTTCAACAGTCAAGAGTGCACTGCTTAAAGATTAAATAATGCTGCAACTAGTCAACAAATTCTAATGTTGTGATTATTGACTTCCTAGGAAATAACTTCCCATCTATAGGAAGGGGCACATTTTTAAAGGGGGTAGGTTTAGGTAGCATCAGGCACACCCTGATTAATTTGCGGCAGCCACACTATTACAGAGCAGATGGTGTGTATCTATCGGACACGGGAACAGATGTCCTTCTACGGAATATGCTAGCCGCATTGAATGCAAGGGCCTGTTGGTAGTTCGTAAGAATGGGGCCGCAGTAATGGCATGGAGGGGGGCCTCGCGGGCAGCGATAGCTTCCAGCGAGGCATGGCGGTACTTACAAAGCGATCCAAGAATAGTACAAAAAGCAGGTTGCGAAGAGGGCACGGACTGCAAACGGGCAGTCAGGACCCATGGGGTCACTGGCAAGCTCCCAGAGCACTCTGTGTTAAGGTGAACCGGAAGTAAACAATTACACAACAGAGGGCAGAGCCTGTGACATGGAGGAAGTTGGGGTACCGGTTACCGGGGCACCTCGCAGAGATGGGTGGGGGAACAGCCAACCAGGTTTGGCGGGCGGGAAGCACATCGGCTTGCCCAGGTAGCAAGAGGGTACGCACCGGAAGGGAAGAAGCCCCGGGCTGGGGTGGGAACAAATGCTTACCCGGAAGGAAGTGTGTGGACACCGGAAGTGAAAGGTCACCCGGCCGGGTGGGAACCGGCTGGTTACCCGGGAGTGAGTGGGCACCGGAAGCGAAAAGGGCCATCCGGTTGGGTTAAAGCAGACGCTTACTCAAGGAGTGCATGGCAACCGGAGGTAAAAGGTTACCCGGTCGGGCTGGAAGCAGAAGCTTGCCTGGAGAGAAAGCAAAGGGTGTGTCCCGGGGAGAGGGTTACCTTGGCAAGGATAGCTGCACTGAATGTAGGGCACAGTGCAGAGCGGATGGTGTAAGGACACAGGCTCGCCGGACAAAATAAATAAATAAATAAATAATGGTGTGTAAAGGATCGCTTGTAAGTTGGAAATGCCTAATAAACTGCGGCCTCAATTCTTCCATAAACAGAAACTTGTGTGGTCTGAATTTATTGGGTTTCGGGTGGTGCGACCATGTGGGGGGTGCCTCTGCTGTGCATTTGGGATCCCGAGAGCGCAAGTCCCCATGGGGCTGCTGCAGGAGCCTTGCTGTCACTGGAGGGGGCGTGGCAAGCCACAAACATTTGCATACCCAGAAGCCTCAGCGGCAAACACTTGATTCATCAGTACAGGCGACACAGGCGTTTGTGTGATAGGAGAAGTAGCACCTCTAGGTGTGCACACAGAGGCACTCATGAGTGTGACTGACACGTCACCGGTGTAAAGTCACCCTACCAGTAGGAAGTTATCGTGATTGTGTGGACAGCACAACTTTCTGTTCATAATCTTAATCTTTTGTTTAATACTCTGTGGGTCACGCGCACTTCGAGGGGCCGTGAGAAGTGGGATTTTGTTGTAATTTTTGGAGGGTTTCTGTACAAGAAGCTCCGTGATTGGTTGAAATGTGAGTCTTCCGGGGGGGGTCAGGCCTCGCTGAGGAGAGGAGCGCCCGCTGCTTCCCTCAGGAAGGCGCCATCGCAGCGCGCGCGTCACCGGGGGACGGGAGGCGTCACAGCGTCACGTGACGCAGAACGAGGCTTCGTGCGTAAGGACTGACGCGCCCCTGCTTGAAGGAGAGGGAGGTGCACTGCTCCTTCCTGCCGCTAGAGGTCGGGATGCTCCAGAGGAACCTTCAGCGCGTCACTCCTAATCTACATACCCACAATCCTGTGCGCGACTCATAAAGCTGCTTTACTTTCATACTGAATGCAGGGCTCTTTGGGGCATTGAAAACGATAAAGAGCAAACATTTAAGAACGAGGGGGCCAGGGTATCAGTCCCCTAATAGGAAGACACGAATCTTAGTAAGGCACACTACTTTTCTAAGGGAAATTCGGTTTATTAGTGTACAGTGCTATAGATTTAAAGAAAGAAAGCAATGGCAAAGTCAATAGTGCCCAACAGAGGGACCTTAATTAATAACTGAAACTGCTCCCCATTTGCTGGAAAACATACAAAAGAAACCGACTCTAGTCACAAATGAAGAGATACATAATATTAATACTAATAAAACTGAAGTTTATAAAGTGCGACAGCTACCCCAGACAGGGGGATACCAAGAGAAATGGAAGATTTCCCTAACCTGACCGATAGATACCAAAGCGAGTGAATGTCAAGAATGTAACCAACGTGGATGCAGAGGACAGAAGCGGGAGGGACCTACCTCAGAAGCGGGAGGGACCTACCTCAGAAGCGAGAGGGACCTACCTCAGAAGCGGGAGGGACCTACCTCAGAAGCACTAGGGACCTACCTCAGAAGAGAGAGGGACCTACCTCAGAAGCGGGATGGACCTACCTCAGAAGCGAGAGGGACCTACCTCAGAAGCGGGAGGGACCTACCTCAGAAGCACTAGAGACCTACCTCAGAAGAGAGAAGGACCTACCTCAGAAGCGAGAGGGACCTACCTCATAAGCAGGAGGGACCTACCTCAGAAGAGAGAAGGACCTACCTCATAAGCAGGAGGGACCTACCTCAGAAGAGAGAAGGACCTACCTCAGAAGCGAGAGGGACCTACCTCAGAAGCGAGAGGTACCTCCCTCAGAAGAGAGAGGGACCTACCTCAGAAGAGAGAGGGACATACCTAAGAAGCGAGAGAGACCTACCTCAAAAGAGAGAGGGAACTACTTCAGAAGCAGGAGGGACCTACCTCAGAAGCGAGAGGGACCTACCTCAGAAGAGAGAGGGACCTACCTCAGAAGCGAGAGGGACCTACCTCAGAAGCAAGAGGGACCTACCGCAGAAGCGGGAGGGACCTACCTCAGAAGCGAGAGGGACCTACCTCAGAAGAGAGAGGGACCTACCTCAGAAGCGAGAGGGACCTACCTCAGAAGAGAGAGGGACCTACCCCAGAAGAGAGAGGGACCTTCCTCAGAAGCGAGAGGGACCTACCTCAGAAGCAAAAGGGACCTACCTCATAAGCGGGAGGGACCTACCTCAGAAGAGAGAGGGACCTACCTCAAAAGAGAGAGGGACCTACCTCAGAAGCGAGAGGGACCTACCTCAGAAGCGAGAGGGACCTACCTCAGAAGAGAGAGGGACCTACCTCAGAAGAGATAGGGACCTACCTCAGAAGAGATAGGGACCTACCTCAGAAGCGAGAGGGACCTACCTCAGAAGCGGGAGGAACCTACCTCAGAAGCAAGAGGGACCTACCTCAGAAGCGAGAGGGACCTACCTCAGAAGCGGGAGGGACCTACCTCAGAAGTGGGAGGGACCTACCTCAGAAGAGAGAGGGACCTACCTCAGAAGAGAGAGGGACCTACCTCAGAAGCGAGAGGGACCTACCTCAGAAGCATGAGGGACCTACCTCAGAAGCGGGAGGGACCTACCTCAGAAGAGAGAGGGACCTACCTCAGAAGAGAGAGGGACCTACCTCAGAAGCGAGAGGGACCTACCTCATAAGCAGGAGGGACCTACCTCAGAAGAGAGAAGGACCTACCTCAGAAGCGAGAGGGACCTACCTCAGAAGCGAGAGGTACCTACCTCAGAAGAGAGAGGGACCTACCTCAGAAGAGAGAGGGACATACCTAAGAAGCGAGAGGGACCTACCTAGGAAGCAGGAGGGACCTACCTCAGAAACGGGAGGGACCTACTTCAGAAGAGAGACGCCGTTGTCCTCCCCATTCTCAAAAAACCCGGTCTAGATCCTTCCCTCCCTGCTCATTTCCGTCTCATTTCCCTCCTCCCCTACCTAGCTAAGATCCTCGAGACCCATGTCACTTCTTGCCTCTCCTCGTATATCGAGGACAACGGCCTTTTAGCCTCCCATCAAGCAGGCTTTCGCCCAGGCCATTCTACGGAGGCAGTGGTTCTCGCGGTTCTAGTTGAACTTAAGGGGAAGGCAGATTCCAACCTCCCCCAAGCCCTGGTCCTTCTTGATTTGTCCGCTGCGTTTGACACGGTTGACCACTCCATTCTTCTCGACCGTGTCAGCGCAGCGGGCATCCGGGGTGCGGCCTTCTCCTGGCTAGCGTCCTTTCTTCAAGATAGGTACCAGGAGGTTCATCTTTCTGGCTTCTCTGCCCCCCCCCGTCCGGTCACCTGTGGTGTTCCCCAGGGCTCCTCTCTTTCCCCTCTTCTCTTTAACCTTTACATCTCTCCCCTCGTCACTTCTCTTCTTGAGCTGGGGGTCTCGGTGTATAACTACGCAGATGACCTCCAGCTCGTCTTTGATCTTTCCTCTTCTGCTGATTCTCTCCCTAAATTCAGTTCCACCTTAATTTTCATTTCCGAGTGGATGAGCGCCAACCATCTTAAGCTCAACCCCGATAAGACGGAACTTGTCCTCACGGGTGGTCCATCTAACCCTTGGTCCCCAGCACACTGGCCCCTTTCTTTTGGTCCCCCTCCCACACCTTCCTCCTCTGTTCGCACTCTTGGCATCAAAGTTAGTTCTGACCTAACAATGCACAGTCAGATTAGCTCTGTTGTGTCGTCCTGCTTCCTGTCTCTCCGCCTCATCCGGAAAATCTCACGTTTTTTCACTACTGATGCACTCAAAACCATAGTCCTGGCCTTAGTCATCTCCCGACTTGACTATGGGAATGGCCTGTACGTGGGCATTCCAGCCTACGAGTCCCGACGTCTACAGGCCATTCAAAATCAAGCTGCTCGTCTCATTCTCTCCCTTCCTAAATCCTCCCATATCACTCCTGTTCTCAAATCTCTGCACTGGCTCCCTATCCGTTTCAGATCTCTCTTTAAGTTAGCCTGCTTTGCCTTTCGAGCTCATTCCCGCTCTGCCCCTGTCTACATCTCCTCCCTAATTACATCTCACGCCCCCAGCCGCATCCTTCGCTCTTCCTCTCTCTCTCTCTTGCACATCCCCCGCTTCCGCAAATCCAGAACTGGTGGCACCCGCCTCTCTGTTTTGGCCCCCCAGTTCTGGAACAGCCTCCCACTTCACATTCGTTCCATCCCCATCTATACCCATTTCCGAAAAGCCCTTAAAACCTTTCTTTTCACCCAGGCCTTTCCTTCTTAGGTTCCCCAGATTCCCTCTGTGAGCCCTGACCAGGTCCCCAGCGCCAGGAAGCCGCTTGGCCGCAGTGCGCTTTATTAAATATCTTTTTCATTTCATTTCATTTCAGAGGGACCTACCTCAGAAGAGAGAGGGACCTACCTCAGAAGCAGGAGGGACCTACCTGAGAAGCGAGAGGGACCTACATCAGAAGTGGGAGGGGCCTACCTCAGAAGTGAGAGGGACCTACCTCAGAGGCAGGAGGGACCTACCTCAGAAGCAGGAGGGACCTTCCTCAGAAGCAGGAGAGACCTACCTCAGAAGCGAGAGGGACCTACCTCAGAAGCGAGAGGGACCTACCTCAGAAGTGAGAGGGACCTACCTCAGAAGCAGGAGGGACCTACCTCAGAAGCGAGAGGGACCTACCTCAGAAGCAGGAGAGACCTACCTCAGAAGCAAGAGGGACCTACCTCAGAAGCATGAGGGACCTACCTCAGAAGAGAGAGGGACCGACCTCAGAAGCAAGAGGGACCTACCTCAGAAGCGGGAGAAACCTACCTCAGAAGCTGGAGGCGACCTACCTCAGAAGCAGGAGGGGCCTACCTCTGAAGCAAGAGGGACCTAACTCAGAAGCGGGAGGGGCCTACCTCAGAAGCAGGAGGGGCCTACCTCTGAAGCAAGAGGGACCTAACTCAGAAGCGGAAGGGGCCTACCTCAGAAACAGGAGGGACCTACCTCAGAAGCAGGAGGGGCCTACCTCTGAAGCGGGAGGGACCTACCTCTGAAGCAAGAGGGACCTACCTCAGAAGCGGGAGGGGCCTACCTCAGAAGCAGGAGGGACCTACCTCTGAAGCAAGAGGGACCTACCTCAGAAGTGGGAGGGGCCTACCTCAGAAGCGGGAGGGGCCTACCTCAGAAGCGGGAGGGGCCTACCTCAGAAGCAGGAGGGGCCTACCTCTGAAGCAAGAGGGGCCTACCTCTGAAGCGGGAGGGGCCTACCTCAGAAGCAGGAGGGGCCTACCTCAGAAGCGGGAGGGGCCTACCTCAGAAGAGAGAGGGACCTACCTCAGAAGCAAGAATTTGAATTTGAATTTAAAATTATTTGTTCAGCGCACTTTTACCCAGCGGTTTCATGGCGCTATGTGTAATGCAGTGGACGACAGCAGCTGGGAGAGGTTTAGTCAGTATAGGCTTTAGCAAATAGGAAGGTTTTAAGGTCCTTCCGGAACTATGGGTAAAAGGGAGATGTTCGGAGGGCAACAGGGAGGGAGTTCCAGAAAGCTGGAGCAAGGACAGCGAACTTTGCTCTACCCGCCCTCTGTTTTTTAAATCGAGGAGTAACTAGGAGGGCCAAGTGAGTGGAGCGGAGTTCTCTGCCTGGGAGATAAGGCTTAATAGCAGAGCATATAAACTCGGGGGCGGTGCCCGACCTTGCCTGGAAGGTGAGGCAGCCAAGTTTGAAAAGGGCGCGCTCTTTCACCGGCAGCCAGTGCAGTGCTTTAAGTAATGGAGTGGCCCGGTAGAATTTAGGTAGGCCATAAATCAGGCGAGCGGCCTGGTTCTGCACCAGCTGCAGGTGGTGGATCGCATAGGCGCAGGCCCCATTATAGATTATGTTGCCATAATCGATGCGGGATAGTACCATGGCCAGCATAATAATTTTTAGAGCAGAAGGGAGAAAAAAACGAGAGACTTTCCTGATTACTCTGAGGGAGAAAAAACAAGAGGAGACCACTGAACCAACTTGTGAATTGACAGAGAGTTGTGGGTTTAAGAAAATCCCAAGGGTTTTAACTTTGGGTACCGGGAGTGGAGGGACACCAAGGGACGGGGGCCAAAAAGAAGGGGACCACGGGCTGCAACCACCTCCGGTCAAGACCAGCTCGGTCTTGTCCGGGTTGAGTTTAAGGTGGTTGCAGTTCATCCAGTCCTGAATGAGCTTCATGGTTGTCTGAACATTTTGGGCAGATGAAGGTTAGTGGGAGAGGTTAAAGATTAGCTGAAGGTCAACGGCGTAATTAAACACCGTGACCTCCAGCTGCTGTAACATAAAAATGAGGGGGTAAATGTATAAATTAAACAAAAGAGGGGAGAGCGACGATCCTTGGGGGACCCCGCACTCTACCTTACGGGAGGCCGCGGCGAAGCCAGCCAAATGGACCGCTTGAGCTCTCTCAGCTAGGAAGGACTCGAGCCATGAGAAGGCCAAGCCCTCTATGCCCGCCGCCCTGACACGGTTGAGGAGGATGGAGTGGTCCACCGTGTCAAAAGCGGCGGACAAGTCCAGGAGTATCAGAGCTTGCGGAAGGTTGATGTCAATACCTTCTCGCAGCGTGTCCATTACTGAAATCACCACCTTCTCCGTAGAGTGCAGGGGGCGGAAACCGGCTTGACAGGGGGAGAAGCAATGATTTGCCTCTACGTGAGTGCTAAGGGTGGACGTGATATGGGTTTCAAGGATTTTTGCTAAATAGGGCAGAAGGGAAATGGGACGGTAGTTGGAAGGGGAAGCTGGGTCGGCGTCAGGTTTTTTTATGATGGGAATGACAACCGCCGATTTATGAAAGCTGGGGACTGTGCCGTGTTTGAGCGAGTCATTAAGAAGGGTCAAAGGTGGGATAGGGCAAGCCAGATAGATTTCCCTAAGGATATGAGCTGGGGCGAAATCCAGGGGGGAGCCTGATTTTACCCGACAGAGCAGCGGAGGGAGTGTATCGTTGGTTAGCAGCGGGAAGGTGGTCAGTTTAATGGCCGTTGGGGGTGGGGAGGGATTGACAAATGTAGGGGAGGGCAGGGCAATGTTAAGTTTTGATTTTAGCAACTTTATCAATGAAAAACTCGTTGAGCGAGTTGCAGAGGGTCTGGGAGGGGGAGATGGTGGCCGTGGTTCTGCTAGATGATGCCAGTTCATGGACGGTGGAGAAAATTTCCTTCGAGTGAGACTCTGCTGCCAATATCCTGTTCGTGTAGAACTCAGTTTTAGCCTCGAGGATGCCTTTTTTATAGGTTTGTAAAACAGACAGATAGGTAGTCTTAAGCTTGGGGCTGTATGTTCTTCTCCAGGCTCGCTCGGCTCTCCTTGCAGCTAATTTCTTTACTTTTAAGTCTGGGGTGAACCAGCGATTGGCCGCATGAGCCCGCTTGACTGTAAGTCGCCTTAGGGGGGCGAATTCGTCACCTGCCAGGGTCAGCCAGTTGTTAATGGCCGTCAGCTGGGAAGTAGCTGCAAGGCCTGAAAGGTCAGGGCTGGTTTTGGCCAAGGTCGAGCAGAGAGAAGGCAAGTCGGTTTTACAAGAGGGACCTACCTCAGAATTCAGAGGGACCTACCTCTGAAGAGAGAGGGACCTACCTCAGAAGCGAGAGGGACCTACCTCAGAAGCAGGAGGGACCTACCTCAGAAGCGGGAGAGACCTACCTCAGAAGAGAGAGGGACCTACCTCAGAAGAGAGAGGGACCTACCTCAGAAGCGAGAGGGACCTACCTCAGAAGCAGGAGGGACCTACCTCAGAAGAGAGAGGGACCTACCTCAGAAGTGAGAGGGGCCTACCTCAGAAGAGAGAGGGACCTACCTCAGAAGAGAGAGGGACATACCTGAGAAGCGAGAGGGACCTACCTCAGAAGCAGGAGGGACCTACCTCAGAAGCGGGAGGGACCTACCTCAGAAGAGAGAGGGACCTACCTCAGAAGAGAGAGGGACCTACCTCAGAAGCAGGAGGGACCTACCTCAGAAGCGAGAGGGACCTACATCAGAAGTGGGAGGGGCCTACATCAGAAGCGAGAGGGACCTACCTCAGAGGCAGGAGGGACCTTCCTCAGAAGTGAGAGGGACCTACCTCAGAAGCAGGAGGGACCTACCTCAGAAGCGAGAGAGACCTACCTCAGAAGCAGGAGAGACATACCTCTGAAGCAAGAGGGACCTACCTCAGAAGCATGAGGGACCTACCTCAGAAGAGAGAGGGACCGACCTCAGAAGCAAGAGGGACCTACCTCAGAATCGGGAGAAACCTACCTCAGAAGCGGGAGGGGCCTACCTCAGAAGCGGGAGGGACCTACCTCAGAAGCATGAGGGACCTACCTCAGAAGAGAGAGGGACCGACCTCAGAAGCAGGAGGGACCTACCTCAGAAGCAGGAGGGACCTACCTCAGAAGCGGGAGGGGCCTACCTCAGAAGCAGGAGGGGCCTACCTCTGAAGCAAGAGGGACCTACCTCAGAAGCGGGAGGGGCCTACCTCAGAAGCGGGAGGGACCTACCTCAGAAGCGGGAGGGGCCTACCTCAGAAGCGGGAGGGACCTACCTCTGAAGCAAGGGGGACCTACCTCAGAAGTGGGAGGGGCCTACCTCAGAAGCATGAGAGACCTACCTCAGAAGCGGTAGGGACCTACCTCAGAAGCAGGAGGGACCTACCTCAGAAGCGGGAGGGGCCTACCTCAGAAGCAGGAGGGGCCTACCTCTGAAGCAAGAGGGACCTACCTCAGAAGCGGGAGGGGCCTACCTCAGAAGCAGGAGGTACCTACCTCAGAAGCGGGAGGGGCCTACCTCAGAGGCGGCAGGGGCCTACCTCAGAAGCAAGAGGGACCTACCTCAGAAGCGGGAGGGGCCTACCTCAGAAACAGGAGGGACCTACCTCTGAAGCAAGAGGGACCTACCTCAGAAGCAGGAGGGACCTACCTCAGAAGCGGGAGGGGCCTACCTCAGAAGCGGGAGGGACCTACCTCCGAAGTGGGAGGGACCTACCTCAGAAGCAGGAGGGACCTACCTCAGAAACAGGAGGGACCTACCTCAGAAGCGGGAGGGGCCTACCTCAGAAGCAGGAGGGGCCTACCTCTGAAGCAAGAGGGACCTACCTCAGAAGCGAGAGGGGCCTACCTCAGAAGCAGGAGGGACCTACCTCTGAAGCAGGAGTGGCCTACCTCAGAAGCGGGAGGGACCTACCTCTGAAGCAAGAGGGACCTACCTCAGAAGTGGGAGGGGCCTACCTCAGAAGCAGGAGGGACCTACCTCTGAAGCAAGAGGGACCTACCTCAGAAGTGGGAGGGGCCTACCTCGGAAGCAGGAGGGACCTACCTCAGAAGCGGCAGGGACCTACCTCAGAAGCAGGAGGGACCTACCTCAGAAGCGGGAGGGGCCTACCTCAGAAGCAGGAGGGGCCTACTTCAGAATCGGGAGAAACCTACCTCAGAAGCAGGAGGGGCCTACCTCAGTAGCAGGAGGGACCTACCTCAGAAGCCAGAGGGACCTACCTCAGAAGCAGGAGGGACCTACCTCAGAAGCAGGAGGGGCCTACCTCAGAAGCAGGAGGGGCCTACCTTTGAAGCAAGAGGGACCTACCTCAGAAGCGGGAGGGGCCTACCTCAGAAGCAGGAGGGACCTACCTCAGAAGCGGGAGGGGCCTACCTCAGAAATGGGAGAGACCTACCTCTGAAGCAAGAGGGACCTACCTCAGAAGCGGGAGGGGCCTACCTCAGAAGCAGGAGGGACCTACCTCTGAAGCAAGGGGGACCTACCTCAGAAGTGGGAGGGGCCTACCTCAGAAGCATGAGAGACCTACCTCAGAAGCGGTAGGGACCTACCTCAGAAGCAGGAGGGACCTACCTCAGAAGCGGGAGGGGCCTACCTCAGAAGCAGGAGGGGCCTACCTCTGAAGCAAGAGGGACCTACCTCAGAAGTGGGAGGGGCCTACCTCAGAAGCAGGAGGTACCTACCTCAGAAGCGGGAGGGGCCTACCTCAGAGGCGGCAGGGGCCTACCTC
The DNA here is from genome assembly GCF_964263255.1 of Lissotriton vulgaris. NCBI lineage: Eukaryota > Metazoa > Chordata > Amphibia > Caudata > Salamandridae > Lissotriton > Lissotriton vulgaris. Next base: position 151,861,027 of record NC_141685.1, on the reverse strand, counting down.
TGAAACAGGAGGGACCTACCTCTGAAGCAAGAGGGACCTACCTCTGAAGCAAGAGGGACCTACCTCAGAAGCAGGAGGGGCCTACCTTAGAAGCAAGAGGGACCTACCTCAGAAGCGGGAGGGGCCTACCTCAGAAACAGGAGGGACCTACCTCTGAAGCAAGAGGGACCTACCTCAGAAGCAGGAGGGACCTACGTCAGAAGCGGGAGGGGCCTACCTCAGAAGCAGGAGGGGCCTACCTCAGAATCGGGAGAAACCTACCTCAGAAGCGGGAGGGGCCTACCTCTGAAGCAAGAGGGACCTACCTCAGAAGCGGGAGTGGCCTACCTCAGAAGCAGGAGGGACCTACCTCAGAAGCGGGAGGGACCTACCGCTGGCTCTAATGAAGATAACGAAGAAATGCAAAGCTGGAGCTGGGCTCCCCTGCTGCACCTTGGTTAGATGAGATAAAGTATTCACCATTCACGCTCTTACAACTCCCAAATAGTTTCAAAATGTATTGCCAGTCACTGAAGGAAAGAAAAGTTAACTTTAACATTTGATCTACGCCCGGCCTTTAAAGTGTCTAGGGCTGTTGATTTGCAAAAACAACTATTCAATATACGGTTAAAGTATGCAACACCAGCTGGACAGAAGAATCATTGATGTCCTCAGCAGACTAACACCAGCTGGACTGGGTCTGGAAAAGAACAATGTGCAGCACAGAAAGAGCAGAAATGTTTGTTGCTGCACACTGACATCCCTGCGTGCACACACAAATAGCCCAAAAGACTACATTTGAAGGAACCGTTTGCACAAAATATGTTATTGCGGTAGGCGGTTGGATTGGTCATGCAAATGATCTTGACAGTGGGGGAAATGTGGCCACCACTATGGCTTAGCAATCCATGTAGCTGACTCGCCGAGCTGTAGTCCATCCGTCAAACTTTTCATTACTAGATTCACACACACTGAGGGGCATATTCACAAGGAGCTATCACCGAGTTAACTGCACTTTATCGCAGCCAAACTCGCGATAAAAACATCATCCCATTCACAAGCTGGTGCAAACTGCACCTAGCACCAGTTTACCAGCAATAGCAGCCGCAATAAACATCACCACAGATGACCACAGCAACAGTTGCTAATGAGATGCAGAGTAAGCGTTCCCGTGCCAAAAGCCACGACAACACCACTCCTCAACATTCACAACGAACAGCCCGATAGGCCCTAAGAACACAAAACAGGCGATAAAGCACGCTAGCACCAGGAAATTAACACCTGCTTTGACCTGGTGTAAAGTTGGACCACAGCCGGCACCACAAAAGGGAGCCCAGCCCAGGGCCACACCTGAAGAACAACAGATGACATGGAGCATACGATCATGCAGCTCAGACCACCAAGAGGACCACAACACCCACCACCACCCCCCCCAGGACCCCAACCCCCCGAACACCCCCGGACCACTACAGAGGCAGTGCAGACAAAGACAGCGGATCCCCAGGAAATGCATCTGCATTGCAGACCAAACCCCTGACAATGTCATTGCCCCATACAGACCCAAAACAACAACCATCCTAGGCATCCTGACCATCATCGCACAACAGGCTGATGGCACCAACACAGCAGACATCCAACATCCCACCACACACAAAGCTGCTGGCTGTGCTGCACATGTTGGCCTCTGGTACCCCCCAAACAACACCCGCCAAAGTCTGAGGAGTCACACAGCCAGCCACATCCAAGTCCACACACCTATCCTGGACAACACCATCAGCCTGGTACCCAGTCCCTATACTTACAACACAATGCGCAGGATCCGCCGGAGACCAAGCAAGGACCATATGCCATAGCTGGATGCACGCACGTGTTGGTGGCTATCAACAGCACACATGTCATACTCGTGCCCCCTAGTGACACAGCACAGAAGCACCGCAACAGAAAGCACATGCATTCCATCAATGTGCAAGCAACAGTTGACCACCGTATAAATGCCACCAATGTTGCAACAAAATACCCAGCCAGTGTGCATGAGTCCTTCATCCTCCAACAGTCCATCATCAACCAGCGCGCACAGGATGGTACAAAGGAAAATGCACATCCCGTGGCAAGTTGCTGAGGAACACCCCACACAACTCAAATCAAAAACCATGCACCTAACAACTCTGGAAATGCACACGTCAAAAAATCTCAACCAACATGTAAAACAACATGCCCACCCACCAGACACGACAGAACAACTTACAATGGTAACCTGGGCTAGCCGTGAACATGAGCCATCAACGGCATGGCACCTCAGTCACACAATTGCGGAATGTGCGGAGAGGTGGAGCCAGGCATGTGTGAAGGCGGTTGGAGAACCATGTTGTGGAAAGTACACAATGCCAAGATTTGGCAGGGTGCAGTAAACACCCATATCCATGGCGACATACACGGCTGGTGTATGGAGTGTAGTGGACAGTGGACGCAACCATGTCACACCAGCCAGTGGGGGAGTTCGCAGAAATGTTGCCTGTGACGCCCCCCTAAGCTTGAGTGGAGTGGGATGGCCCTGCGTACGCCAGGCCAGCGCAGGGGTGTGAATAAAAAGCATGTAGCCCTGGGCGTGGTTCTCTTCGGGAATGCTCAACGTCTCTGCCAGGGCGGCACCTCTCACTCCGCCACTAGGCCAAAGCCGTCATCATGAGTGGATGTCCTTTGTTAGGGGTAGGTGATCCCTGAAGGGTAATGGATACCCACTTGTGTGTTCTGGTTCGCCTTCCATGGTTTTGGACCACACCCGCACCTGTTCGGCCACCTCCTCTTGGCGTTCTGACACCTGGCATTGGGATGCCATGTGTGGGTCAGTGAAGTGTTGCGAGCCAGCCGTGCTTGCGGAGGCTTCATGCTGTGTGGTCTGTTGCGGGGGGCTGTGTTCTCCTCTGAGTAGCTGGTCTGCCCTGGTCCTGGTGGTGGGTTGCTTGGGATGACCAACGGCTGTTGTAGGGCGTCGGTGTCGATGGTCTGATGGTCATCTCCGGCATCACTGATGGGTTGTCTGTTCTGACCTGCTGGAGGTGTTGTTTGTCCCTCTGAAATGTGAAGGGGAGATGCATGTTGACATTGTGTTTACATTAATGTTTGCAAATTTTCCTTGTAGACATGCAGACTGTGTGACAATGTACATTGTGACTGGGCGGTGCTGTCAATTTGATTTGCTTCAGTGGACATTTGGCCTAAATGAGGAATGTGAGGTTGTACCCGTACATATGTATTTCGCGGTTCCCTGCTCTGTCCAATGTGATTGGCCTGTTTCTGCGCATGGGCGGACCAAGTTGTGTCCCCTGTTCTGCAGTGTGGGTGTTGCACTTTGTGCCACATTGTCATGGGATGTGCTGTGATTGCTATGTGTGTGTTCTGCAGCATGCTACGGGGATGGGGAACATGTCCCTGGGTAATTGTGGGTGTTTAGTGTGCTACACATCGTTGTGCAAGTGTGCCATTGTGCCCATCTCCCCCCGTCCCCCGAGTCCCTGTTGGGTCCTCACTCCCGTTGTTGTTGTGTCAGGTCCTATCGAGCTATGTCCGTACTCCTGCCTTGCACCGTCTCCACACTAAGGAGTGCCCTCCATTTCCTCTAGCTCCTCCTGTGGCGCAGGACTCCCACCTCCTGCCGCCATTGCTGCCTTCCTGTTGGCAGCAGCATTGTGCCTGGTTTGTAGTTCCATGGCATCCCAGCGCCTCTTGGCCTCCTCCATTGGCCTCTTCGGCACTCCATCCACATTCATGATTGTCGGATTATGTGTCAGTTGCTGGTAGCGTTCTGTGATCTCTGTGACGCTGGTCTTGTTTTCCTGCAGACTGCACCCTGTCTTCCTCTCCCTCTTCTCCTTTGACTTTTCCCTGCAGAGGTGAGGGATTTGCAGGGCTACCACTGGTTTTCGCTGCTTTTTGTATCGCGCTTGGTCTCATCGCAGCTTTTTGGGTATTCGTGCATCACATTTTTTGGGGTGTCTCGTTGATTTTATCACGGACATTTGCTGCGTTCTCTGGTGACTATCACATGGTACCGCTGTGTTGTGAATTCCACGTTGACACAGGATTATTTTCCCGCGATGTGTAAAGTTGCGTTAGCATTTTTGGCTGATATTTAGCACATGTTCTTGTAAATATACCCCTGAGTTTTGGAGAATCAGGAGTAATCCACCGACTGCCAGTGGCTAGGATTTTCTGGATTAAAATGGACAAAAACTAATGTCAGATATTACACCCTTAGATAACAGAAGCATTTCTGACATCATTAATTAAAGTATGGCAATTAGGGATGGGTTGAACTGGGACCCCAATGGCACAGAACTGGATGGTGCCTCGGGCCCCAACTGGAAAAAGAATGTGTGTATGCGAAGGGGGGATTATAAGCCTCAATAGCATCTTGAGTTCTCTTGTTTAGGACTAGAGTGACAAGGTAAGGATACAACACACATCCGTAACTGTGGTATGCACAAGGCACTCCTCCACACTGACAAGAATAACATGAAAGACGAGTGTAATAAGACTACACCTAGTAAGACCTCAGTCACCCAACTGAACTCATTCAGCACCAAACAGAGCTAGATAGGTGCGCACTGATCAAACCGAATTGAGAAAATGCACTTTGTGCCCTCTTGGTGTCGTTTGATATGATGAGCACGAGACCTGGTCTCAATGCCTCACACCGGCCTCCAAGACTCTGCACCACTAGGGAATACCAAGGTCTCAAAGAGGTCTCAGGAACAGGAAAGAGCTGCCAAGGGCGAACATCATGCCCAACCTTCCAGACCTTCCTCCACCTTAAGGCCTGGCATTGATGGAATGGTCTCAATGCCTCACACCTGCCTCAGGACTCTGCACCACTAGGGAATACCAAGGTCTCAAAGAGGTCTCAGGAACAGGAAAGAGCTGCCAAGGAACAACCTCATACCCAACCTTCCAGACCTTCCTCCACCTTAAGGCCTGGCATTGATAGAATGGTCTCAACGCCTCACACCTGCCTCAGGACTCTGCACCACTAGGGAATACCAAGGTTTGAAAGAGGTCTCAGGAACAGGAAAGAGCTGCCAAGGGCCAGCCTCATGCCCAACCTTCCAGACCTTCCTGCACCTTAAGGCCTGGCATTGATGGAATGGTCTCAACGCCTCACACCTGCCTCAGGACTCTGCACCACTAGGGAATACCAAGGTCTCAAAGAGGTCTCAGGAACAGGAAAGAGCTGCCAAGGAACAACCTCATACCCAACCTTCCAGACCTTCCTCCACCTTAAGGCCTGGCATTGATGGAAATGTCTCAACGCCTCACACCTGCCTCCAAGACTCTGCACCACTAGGGAATACCAAGGTCTCACAGAGGTCTCAGGAACAGGAAAGAGCTGCCAAGGGCCAGCCTCATGCCCAACCTTCCAGACCTTCCTGCACCTTAAGGCCTGGCATTGATGGAAATGTCTCAACGCCTCACACCGGCCTCCAAGACTCTGCACCACTAGGGAATACCAAGGTCTCACAGAGGTCTCAGGAACAGGAAAGAGCTGCCAAGGGCCAGCCTCAGACCCAACCTTCCAGACCTTCCTCCACCTTAAGGCCTGGCATTGATGGAAATGTCTCAACGCCTCACACCGGCCTCCAAGACTCTGCACCACTAGGGAATACCAAGGTCTCAAAGAGGTCTCAGGAACAGGAAAGAGCTGCCAAGGGCCAGCCTCAGACCCAACCTTCCAGACCTTCCTCTACCTTAAGGCCTGGCATTGATGGAATGGTCTCAACGCCTCACACCTGCCTCAGGACTCTGCACCACTAGGGATACCAAGGTCTCAAAGAGGTCTCAGGAACAGGAAAGAGCTGCCAAGGGCCAGCCTCATACCCAACCTTCCAGACCTTCCTCCACCTTAAGGCCTGGCATTGATGGAAATGTCTCAACGCCTCACACCGGCCTCAGGACTCTGCACCACTAGGGAATACCAAGGTCTCAAAGAGGTCTCAGGAACAGGAAAGAGCTGCCAAGGGCCAACCTCATACCCAACCTTCCAGACCTTCCTGCACCTTAAGGCCTGGCATTGATGGAATGGTCTCAATGCCTCACACCGGCCTCCAAGACTCTGCACCACTAGGGAATACCAAGGTCTCAAAGAGGTCTCAGGAACAGGAAAGAGATGCCAAGGGCCAACCTCATACCCAACCTTCCAGACCTTCCTGCACCTTAAGGCCTGGCATTGATGGAAATGTCTCAACGCCTTACACCGGCCTCCAAGACTCTGCACCACTAGGGAATACCAAGGTCTCAAAGAGGTCTCAGGAACAGGAAAGAGCTGCCAAGGGCCAGCCTCAGACCCAACCTTCCAGACCTTCCTGCACCTTAAGGCCTGGCATTGATGGAAATGTCTCAACGCCTCACACCTGCCTCAGGACTCTGCACCACTAGGGAATACCAAGGTCTCAAAGAGGTCTCAGGAACAGGAAAGAGCTGCCAAGGAACAACCTCATGCCCAACCTTCCAGACCTTCCTCCACCTTAAGGCCTGGCATTGATGGAATGGTCTCAATGCCTCACACCGGCCTCCAAGACTCTACACCACTAGGGAATACCAAGGTCTCAAAGAGGTCTCAGGAACAGGAAAGAGCTGCCAAGGAACAACCTCATACCCAACCTTCCAGACCTTCCTCCACCTTAAGGCCTGGCATTGATGGAAATGTCTCAATGCCTCACACCTGCCTCAGGACTCTGCACCACTAGGGAATACCAAGGTCTCAAAGAGGTCTCAGGAACAGGAAAGAGCTGCCAAGGGCCAGCCTCATGCCCAACCTTCCAGACCTTCCTGCACCTTAAGGCCTGGCATTGATGGAAATGTCTCAACGCCTCACACCTGCCTCAGGACTCTGCACCACTAGGGAATACCAAGGTCTCAAAGAGGTCTCAGGCAGGAACAGGAAAGAGCTGCCAAGGGCCAGCCTCAGACCCAACCTTCCAGACCTTCCTGCACCTTAAGGCCTGGCATTGATGGAAATGGCTCAACGCCTCACACCGGCCTCAGGACTCTGCACCACTAGGGAATACCAAGGTCTCAAAGAGGTCTCAGGAACAGGAAAGAGCTGCCAAGGAACAACCTCATGCCCAACCTTCCAGACCTTCCTCCACCTTAAGGCCTGGCATTGATGGAAATGGCTCAACGCCTCACACCGGCCTCAGGACTCTGCACCACTAGGGAATACCAAGGTTTGAAAGAGGTCTCAGGAACAGGAAAGAGCTGCCAAGGAACAACCTCATACCCAACCTTCCAGACCTTCCTGCACCTTAAGGCCTGGCATTGATGGAAATGGCTCAACGCCTCACACCGGCCTCCAAGACTCTACACCACTAGGGAATACCAAGGTCTCAAAGAGGTCTCAGGAACAGGACAGAGCTGCCAAGGAACAACCTCATACCCAACCTTCCAGACCTTCCTCCACCTTAAGGCCTGGCATTGATGGAAATGGCTCAACGCCTCACACCTGCCTCAGGACTCTGCACCACTAGGGAATACCAAGGTCTCAAAGAGGTCTCAGGAACAGGAAAGAGCTGCCAAGAAACAACCTCATGCCCAACCTTCCAGACCTTCCTCCACCTTAAGGCTTGGCATTGATGGAAATGTCTCAACGCCTCACACCTGCCTCAGGACTCTGCACCACTAGGGAATACCAAGGTCTCAAAGAGGTCTCAGGAACAGGAAAGAGCTACCAAGAAACAACCTCATGCCCAACCTTCCAGACCTTCCTCCACCTTAAGGCCTGGCATTGATGGAATGGTCTCAACGCCTCACACCTGCCTCAGGACTCTGCACCACTAGGGAATACCAAGGTCTCAAAGAGGTCTCAGGAACAGGAAAGAGCTACCAAGGAACAACCTCATACCCAACCTTCCAGACCTTCCTGCACCTTAAGGCCTGGCATTGATGGAATGGTCTCAACGCCTCACACCTGCCTCCAAGACTCTGCACCACTAGGGAATACCAAGGTCTCAAAGAGGTCTCAGGAACAGGAAAGAGCTGCCAAGGGCCAACCTCATGCCCAACCTTCCAGACCTTCCTCCACCTTAAGGCCTGGCATTGATGGAAATGTCTCAACGCCTCACACCTGCCTCAGGACTCTGCACCACTAGGGAATACCAAGGTCTCAAAGAGGTCTCAGGAACAGGAAAGAGCTGCCAAGGGCCAACCTCATACCCAACCTTCCAGACCTTCCTCCACCTTAAGGCCTGGCATTGATGGAAATGTCTCAACGCCTCACACCTGCCTCCAAGACTCTGCACCACTAGGGAATACCAAGGTCTCAAAGAGGTCTCAGGAACAGGAAAGAGCTGCCAAGGGCGAACATCATGCCCAACCTTCCAGACCTTCCTCCACCTTAAGGCCTGGCATTGATGGAAATGTCTCAACGCCTCACACCTGCCTCCAAGACTCTGCACCACTAGGGAATACCAAGGTCTCAAAGAGGTCTCAGGAACAGGAAAGAGCTACCAAGGGCCAGCCTCAGACCCAACCTTCCAGACCTTCCTCCACCTTAAGGCCTGGCATTGATGGAATGGTCTCAACGCCTCACACCTGCCTCAGGACTCTGCACCACTAGGGAATACCAAGGTCTCAAAGAGGTCTCAGGAACAGGAAAGAGCTGCCAAGGAACAACCTCATGCCCAACCTTCCAGACCTTCCTGCACCTTAAGGCCTGGCATTGATGGAATGGTCTCAACGCCTCACACCTGCCTCAGGACTCTGCACCACTAGGGAATACCAAGGTCTCAAAGAGGTCTCAGGAACAGGAAAGAGCTGCCAAGGGCCAGCCTCAGACCCAACCTTCCAGACCTTCCTGCACCTTAAGGCCTGGCATTGATGGAAATGTCTCAACGCCTCACACCTGCCTCCAAGACTCTGCAGCACTAGGGAATACCAAGGTCTCAAAGAGGTCTCAGGAACAGGAAAGAGCTGCCAAGGGCCAGCCTCAGACCCAACCTTCCAGACCTTCCTGCACCTTAAGGCCTGGCATTGATGGAAATGTCTCAACGCCTCACACCTGCCTCCAAGACTCTGCACCACTAGGGAATACCAAGGTCTCAAAGAGGTCTCAGGAACAGGAAAGAGCTGCCAAGGGCCAGCCTCAGACCCAACCTTCCAGACCTTCCTGCACCTTAAGGCCTGGCATTGATGGAAATGTCTCAACGCCTCACACCGGCCTCCAAGACTCTGCACCACTAGGGAATACCAAGGTCTCAAAGAGGTCTCAGGAACAGGAAAGAGCTGCCAAGGGCCAGCCTCATGCCCAACCTTCCAGACCTTCCTCCACCTTAAGGCCTGGCATTGATGGAAATGTCTCAATGCCTCACACCTGCTTCCAAGACTCTGCACCACTAGGGAATACCAAGGTCTCAAAGAGGTCTCAGGAACAGGAAAGAGCTGCCAAGGGCCAACCTCATGCCCAACCTTCCAGACCTTCCTCCACCTTAAGGCCTGGCATTGATGGAATGGTCTCAATGCCTCACACCGGCCTCCAAGACTCTACACCACTAGGGAATACCAAGGTCTCAAAGAGGTCTCAGGAACAGGAAAGAGCTGCCAAGGGCCAGCCTCAGACCCAACCTTCCAGACCTTCCTCCACCTTAAGGCCTGGCATTGATGGAAATGTCTCAACGCCTCACACCGGCCTCAGGACTCTGCACCACTAGGGAATACCAAGGTCTCAAAGAGGTCTCAGGAACAGGAAAGAGCTGCCAAGGAACAACCTCAGACCCAACCTTCCAGACCTTCCTGCACCTTAAGGCCTGGCATTGATGGAAATGTCTCAACGCCTCACACCTGCCTCAGGACTCTGCACCACTAGGGAATACCAAGGTCTCAAAGAGGTCTCAGGAACAGGAAAGAGCTGCCAAGGGCCAGCCTCAGACCCAACCTTCCAGACCTTCCTCCACCTTAAGGCCTGGCATTGATGGAATGGTCTCAACGCCTCACACCTGCCTCAGGACTCTGCACCACTAGGGAATACCAAGGTCTCAAAGAGGTCTCAGGAACAGGAAAGAGCTGCCAAGGGCCAGCCTCAGACCCAACCTTCCAGACCTTCCTCCACCTTAAGGCCTGGCATTGATGGAAATGTCTCAACGCCTCACACCTGCCTCAGGACTCTGCACCACTAGGGAATACCAAGGTCTCAAAGAGGTCTCAGGAACAGGAAAGAGCTGCCAAGGAACAACCTCATACCCAACCTTCCAGACCTTCCTCCACCTTAAGGCCTGGCATTGATGGAAATGTCTCAACGCCTCACACCTGCCTCCAAGACTCTGCACCACTAGGGAATACCAAGGTCTCAAAGAGGTCTCAGGAACAGGAAAGAGCTGCCAAGGGCCAGCCTCATACCCAACCTTCCAGACCTTCCTGCACCTTAAGGCCTGGCATTGATGGAAATGTCTCAACGCCTCACACCTGCCTCAGGACTCTGCACCACTAGGGAATACCAAGGTCTCAAAGAGGTCTCAGGAACAGGAAAGAGCTGCCAAGGGCCAGCCTCAGACCCAACCTTCCAGACCTTCCTCCACCTTAAGGCCTGGCATTGATGGAATGGTCTCAACGCCTCACACCTGCCTCAGGACTCTGCACCACTAGGGAATACCAAGGTCTCAAAGAGGTCTCAGGAACAGGAAAGAGCTGCCAAGGGCCAGCCTCAGACCCAACCTTCCAGACCTTCCTCCACCTTAAGGCCTGGCATTGATGGAAATGGCTCAACGCCTCACACCGGCCTCAGGACTCTGCACCACTAGGGAATACCAAGGTCTCAAAGAGGTCTCAGGAACAGGAAAGAGCTGCCAAGGACCAGCCTCAGACCCAACCTTCCAGACCTTCCTGCACCTTAAGGCCTGGCATTGATGGAAATGGCTCAACGCCTCACACCGGCCTCCAAGACTCTGCACCACTAGGGAATACCAAGGTCTCAGGAACAGGAAAGAGCTGCCAAGGACCAGCCTCAGACCCAACCTTCCAGACCTTCCTGCACCTTAAGGCCTGGCATTGATGGAATGGTCTTAACGCCTCACACCTGCCTCAGGACTCTGCACCACTAGGGATACCAAGGTCTCAAAGAGGTCTCAGGAACAGGAAAGAGCTGCCAAGAAACAACCTCAGACCCAACCTTCCAGACCTTCCTGCACCTTAAGGCTTGGCATTGATGGAAATGTCTCAACGCCTCACACCTGCCTCAGGACTCTGCACCACTAGGGAATACCAAGGTCTCAAAGAGGTCTCAGGAACAGGAAAGAGCTGCCAAGGGCCAACCTCAGACCCAACCTTCCAGACCTTCCTGCACCTTAAGGCCTGGCATTGATGGAAATGTCTCAATGCCTCACACCTGCCTCAGGACTCTGCACCACTAGGGAATACCAAGGTCTCAAAGAGGTCTCAGGAACAGGAAAGAGCTGCTAAGGAACAACCTCATACCCAACCTTCCAGACCTTCCTCCACCTTAAGGCCTGGCATTGATGGAAATGTCTCAATGCCTCACACCGGCCTCCAAGACTCTGCACCACTAGGGAATACCAAGGTCTCAAAGAGGTCTCAGGAACAGGAAAGAGCTGCCAAGGAACAACCTCAGACCCAACCTTCCAGACCTTCCTGCACCTTAAGGCCTGGCATTGATGGAAATGTCTCAACGCCTCACACCTGCCTCAGGACTCTGCACCACTAGGGAATACCAAGGTCTCAAAGAGGTCTCAGGAACAGGAAAGAGCTGCCAAGGAACAACCTCAGACCCAACCTTCCAGACCTTCCTGCACCTTAAGGCCTGGCATTGATGGAAATGTCTCAACGCCTCACACCTGCCTCCAAGACTCTGCACCACTAGGGAATACCAAGGTCTCAGGAACAGGAAAGAGCTGCCAAGAACCAACCTCATACCCAACCTTCCAGACCTTCCTGCACCTTAAGGCCTGGCATTGATGGAAATGTCTCAACGCCTCACACCTGCCTCAGGACTCTGCACCACTAGGGAATACCAAGGTCTCAAAGAGGTCTCAGGAACAGGAAAGAGCTGCCAAGGGCCAGCCTCAGACCCAACCTTCCAGACCTTCCTCCACCTTAAGGCCTGGCATTGATGGAAATGTCTCAACGCCTCACACCTGCCTCCAAGACTCTGCACCACTAGGGAATACCAAGGTCTCAAAGAGGTCTCAGGAACAGGAAAGAGCTGCCAAGGGCCAACCTCAGACCCAACCTTCCAGACCTTCCTCCACCTTAAGGCCTGGCATTGATGGAATGGTCTCAACGCCTCACACCGGCCTCCAAGACTCTGCACCACTAGGGAATACCAAGGTCTCAAAGAGGTCTCAGGAACAGGAAAGAGCTGCCAAGGGCCAGCCTCAGACCCAACCTTCCAGACCTTCCTCCACCTTAAGGCCTGGCATTGATGGAAATGGCTCAACGCCTCACACCGGCCTCAGGACTCTGCACCACTAGGGAATACCAAGGTCTCAAAGAGGTCTCAGGAACAGGAAAGAGCTGCCAAGGGCCAGCCTCAGACCCAACCTTCCAGACCTTCCTCCACCTTAAGGCCTGGCATTGATGGAAATGTCTCAACGCCTCACACCTGCCTCAGGACTCTGCACCACTAGGGAATACCAAGGTCTCAAAGAGGTCTCAGGAACAGGAAAGAGCTGCCAAGGGCCAGCCTCAGACCCAACCTTCCAGACCTTCCTGCACCTTAAGGCCTGGCATTGATGGAATGGTCTCAACGCCTCACACCTGCCTCAGGACTCTGCACCACTAGGAATACCAAGGTCTCAAAGAGGTCTCAGGAACAGGAAAGAGCTGCCAAGGGCCAGCCTCATACCCAACCTTCCAGACCTTCCTGCACCTTAAGGCCTGGCATTGATGGAAATGTCTCAACGCCTCACACCTGCCTCAGGACTCTGCACCACTAGGGAATACCAAGGTCTCAAAGAGGTCTCAGGAACAGGAAAGAGCTGCCAAGGGCCAGCCTCAGACCCAACCTTCCAGACCTTCCTGCACCTTAAGGCTTGGCATTGATGGAAATGTCTCAACGCCTCACACCGGCCTCCAAGACTCTGCACCACTAGGGAATACCAAGGTCTCAAAGAGGTCTCAGGAACAGGAAAGAGCTGCCAAGGGCCAGCCTCAGACCCAACCTTCCAGACCTTCCTGCACCTTAAGGCCTGGCATTGATGGAAATGTCTCAACGCCTCACACCGGCCTCCAAGACTCTGCACCACTAGGGAATACCAAGGTCTCAAAGAGGTCTCAGGAACAGGAAAGAGCTGCCAAGGGCCAGCCTCATACCCAACCTTCCAGACCTTCCTCCACCTTAAGGCCTGGCATTGATGGAATGGTCTCAACGCCTCACACCTGCCTCAGGACTCTGCACCACTAGGGAATACCAAGGTCTCAAAGAGGTCTCAGGAACAGGAAAGAGCTGCCAAGGGCCAGCCTCAGACCCAACCTTCCAGACCTTCCTCCACCTTAAGGCCTGGCATTGATGGAATGGTCTCAACGCCTCACACCTGCCTCAGGACTCTGCACCACTAGGAATACCAAGGTCTCAGAGAGGTCTCAGGAACAGGAAAGAGCTGCCAAGGGCCAGCCTCAGACCCAACCTTCCAGACCTTCCTGCACCTTAAGGCCTGGCATTGATGGAATGGACTCAACGCCTCACACCTGCCTCAGGACTCTGCACCACTAGGGAATACCAAGGTCTCAAAGAGGTCTCAGGAACAGGAAAGAGCTGCCAAGGGCCAACCTCAGACCCAACCTTCCAGACCTTCCTGCACCTTAAGGCCTGGCATTGATGGAATGGTCTCAACGCCTCACACCTGCCTCAGGACTCTGCACCACTAGGGAATACCAAGGTCTCAAAGAGGTCTCAGGAACAGGAAAGAGCTGCCAAGGGCCAGCCTCAGACCCAACCTTCCAGACCTTCCTGCACCTTAAGGCCTGGCATTGATGGAATGGTCTCAACGCCTCACACCTGCCTCAGGACTCTGCACCACTAGGAATACCAAGGTCTCAAAGAGGTCTCAGGAACAGGAAAGAGCTGCCAAGGGCCAGCCTCATACCCAACCTTCCAGACCTTCCTGCACCTTAAGGCCTGGCATTGATGGAAATGTCTCAACGCCTCACACCTGCCTCAGGGCTCTGCACCACTAGGGAATACCAAGGTCTCAAAGAGGTCTCAGGAACAGGAAAGAGCTGCCAAGGGCCAGCCTCAGACCCAACCTTCCAGACCTTCCTCCACCTTAAGGCCTGGCATTGATGGAATGGTCTCAACGCCTCACACCTGCCTCAGGACTCTGCACCACTAGGGAATACCAAGGTCTCAAAGAGGTCTCAGGAACAGGAAAGAGCTGCCAAGGAACAACCTCATACCCAACCTTCCAGACCTTCCTCCACCTTAAGGCCTGGCATTGATGGAATGGTCTCAACGCCTCACACCTGCCTCAGGACTCTGCACCACTAGGAATACCAAGGTCTCAAAGAGGTCTCAGGAACAGGAAAGAGCTGCCAAGGGCCAGCCTCATACCCAACCTTCCAGACCTTCCTGCACCTTAAGGCCTGGCATTGATGGAAATGTCTCAACGCCTCACACCGGCCTCCAAGACTCTGCACCACTAGGGAATACCAAGGTCTCAAAGAGGTCTCAGGAACAGGAAAGAGCTGCCAAGGAACAACCTCATACCCAACCTTCCAGACCTTCCTCCACCTTAAGGCCTGGCATTGATGGAAATGTCTCAACGCCTCACACCTGCCTCAGGACTCTGCACCACTAGGGAATACCAAGGTCTCAAAGAGGTCTCAGGAACAGGAAAGAGCTGCCAAGGGCCAGCCTCATGCCCAACCTTCCAGACCTTCCTCCACCTTAAGGCCTGGCATTGATGGAATGGTCTCAACGCCTCACACCTGCCTCAGGACTCTGCACCACTAGGAATACCAAGGTCTCAAAGAGGTCTCAGGAACAGGAAAGAGCTGCCAAGGGCCAGCCTCATACCCAACCTTCCAGACCTTCCTGCACCTTAAGGCCTGGCATTGATGGAATGGACTCAACGCCTCACACCTGCCTCAGGACTCTGCACCACTAGGGAATACCAAGGTCTCAAAGAGGTCTCAGGAACAGGAAAGAGCTGCCAAGGGCCAACCTCAGACCCAACCTTCCAGACCTTCCTGCACCTTAAGGCCTGGCATTGATGGAATGGTCTCAACGCCTCACACCTGCCTCAGGACTCTGCACCACTAGGGAATACCAAGGTCTCAAAGAGGTCTCAGGAACAGGAAAGAGCTGCCAAGGGCCAGCCTCAGACCCAACCTTCCAGACCTTCCTGCACCTTAAGGCCTGGCATTGATGGAATGGTCTCAACGCCTCACACCTGCCTCAGGACTCTGCACCACTAGGAATACCAAGGTCTCAAAGAGGTCTCAGGAACAGGAAAGAGCTGCCAAGGGCCAGCCTCATACCCAACCTTCCAGACCTTCCTGCACCTTAAGGCCTGGCATTGATGGAAATGTCTCAACGCCTCACACCTGCCTCAGGACTCTGCACCACTAGGAATACCAAGGTCTCAAAGAGGTCTCAGGAACAGGAAAGAGCTGCCAAGGGCCAACCTCAGACCCAACCTTCCAGACCTTCCTGCACCTTAAGGCCTGGCATTGATGGAATGGTCTCAACGCCTCACACCTGCCTCAGGACTCTGCACCACTAGGGAATACCAAGGTCTCAAAGAGGTCTCAGGAACAGGAAAGAGCTGCCAAGGGCCAGCCTCAGACCCAACCTTCCAGACCTTCCTGCACCTTAAGGCCTGGCATTGATGGAATGGTCTCAACGCCTCACACCTGCCTCAGGACTCTGCACCACTAGGAATACCAAGGTCTCAAAGAGGTCTCAGGAACAGGAAAGAGCTGCCAAGGGCCAGCCTCAGACCCAACCTTCCAGACCTTCCTCCACCTTAAGGCCTGGCATTGATGGAAATGTCTCAACGCCTCACACCTGCCTCAGGACTCTGCACCACTAGGGAATACCAAGGTCTCAAAGAGGTCTCAGGAACAGGAAAGAGCTGCCAAGGGCGAACATCATGCCCAACCTTCCAGACCTTCCTGCACCTTAAGGCCTGGCATTGATGGAATGGTCTCAACGCCTCACACCTGCCTCAGGACTCTGCACCACTAGGAATACCAAGGTCTCAAAGAGGTCTCAGGAACAGGAAAGAGCTGCCAAGGGCCAGCCTCAGACCCAACCTTCCAGACCTTCCTCCACCTTAAGGCCTGGCATTGATGGAATGGTCTCAACGCCTCACACCTGCCTCAGGACTCTGCACCACTAGGGAATACCAAGGTCTCAAAGAGGTCTCAGGAACAGGAAAGAGCTGCCAAGGAACAACCTCATACCCAACCTTCCAGACCTTCCTCCACCTTAAGGCCTGGCATTGATGGAATGGTCTCAACGCCTCACACCTGCCTCAGGACTCTGCACCACTAGGAATACCAAGGTCTCAAAGAGGTCTCAGGAACAGGAAAGAGCTGCCAAGGGCCAGCCTCATACCCAACCTTCCAGACCTTCCTGCACCTTAAGGCCTGGCATTGATGGAAATGTCTCAACGCCTCACACCGGCCTCCAAGACTCTGCACCACTAGGGAATACCAAGGTCTCAAAGAGGTCTCAGGAACAGGAAAGAGCTGCCAAGGAACAACCTCATACCCAACCTTCCAGACCTTCCTCCACCTTAAGGCCTGGCATTGATGGAAATGTCTCAACGCCTCACACCTGCCTCAGGACTCTGCACCACTAGGGAATACCAAGGTCTCAAAGAGGTCTCAGGAACAGGAAAGAGCTGCCAAGGGCCAGCCTCATACCCAACCTTCCAGACCTTCCTCCACCTTAAGGCCTGGCATTGATGGAATGGTCTCAACGCCTCACACCTGCCTCAGGACTCTGCACCACTAGGGAATACCAAGGTCTCAAAGAGGTCTCAGGAACAGGAAAGAGCTGCCAAGGAACAACCTCATGCCCAACCTTCCAGACCTTCCTCCACCTTAAGGCCTGGCATTGATGGAAATGTCTCAACGCCTCACACCTGCCTCAGGACTCTGCACCACTAGGGAATACCAAGGTCTCAAAGAGGTCTCAGGAACAGGAAAGAGCTGCCAAGGAACAACCTCATACCCAACCTTCCAGACCTTCCTCCACCTTAAGGCCTGGCATTGATAGAATGGTCTCAACGCCTCACATCTGCATCAGGACTCTGCACCACTAGGAATACCAAGGTCTCAAAGAGGTCTCAGGAACAGGAAAGAGCTGCCAAGGGCCAGCCTCATACCCAACCTTCCAGACCTTCCTCCACCTTAAGGCCTGGCATTGATGGAAATGTCTCAACGCCTCACACCTGCCTCCAAGACTCTGCACCACTAGGGAATACCAAGGTCTCAAAGAGGTCTCAGGAACAGGAAAGAGCTGCCAAGGAACAACCTCAGACCCAACCTTCCAGACCTTCCTGCACCTTAAGGCCTGGCATTGATGGAATGGTATTAACGCCTCACACCTGCCTCCAAGACTCTGCACCACTAGGGAATACCAAGGTCTCAAAGAGGTCTCAGGAACAGGAAAGAGCTGCCAAGGGCGAACATCATGCCCAACCTACCAGACCTTCCTCCACCTTAAGGCCTGGCATTGATGGAATGGTCTCAACGCCTCACACCGGCCTCCAAGACTCTGCACCACTAGGGAATACCAAGGTCTCAAAGAGGTCTCAGGAACAGGAAAGAGCTGCCAAGGGCCAACCTCAGACCCAACCTTCCAGACCTTCCTGCACCTTAAGGCCTGGCATTGATGGAATGGTCTCAACGCCTCACACCTGCCTCAGGACTCTGCACCACTAGGGAATACCAAGGTCTCAAAGAGGTCTCAGGAACAGGAAAGAGCTGCCAAGGGCCAGCCTCAGACCCAACCTTCCAGACCTTCCTGCACCTTAAGGCCTGGCATTGATGGAATGGTCTCAACGCCTCACACCTGCCTCAGGACTCTGCACCACTAGGAATACCAAGGTCTCAAAGAGGTCTCAGGAACAGGAAAGAGCTGCCAAGGGCCAACCTCATACCCAACCTTCCAGACCATCCTCCACCTTAGGCATGGCATTGATGGAATGGTTTCAACGCCTCACACCTGCCTCAGGACTCTGCACCAGTAGGGAATACCAAGGTTTGAAAGAGGTCTCAGGAACAGGAAAGAGCTGCCAAGGGCGAACATCATGCCCAACCTTCCAGACCATCCTCCACCTTAGGCATGGCATTGATGGAATGGTCTCAACGCCTCACACCTGCCTCAGGACTCTGCACCACTAGGGCATACCAAGGTCTCAAAGAGGTCTCAGGAACAGGAAAGAGCTGCCAAGGGCCAGCCTCATACCCAACCTTCCAGACCTTCCTCCACCTTAAGGCCTGGCATTGATGGAAATGTCTCAACGCCTCACACCTGCCTCCAAGACTCTGCACCACTAGGGAATACCAAGGTCTCAAAGAGGTCTCAGGAACAGGAAAGAGCTGCCAAGGGCCAGCCTCATGCCCAACCTTCCAGACCTTCCTCCACCTTAAGGCCTGGCATTGATGGAATGGTCTCAACGCCTCACACCTGCCTCAGGACTCTGCACCACTAGGGAATACCAAGGTCTCAAAGAGGTCTCAGGAACAGGAAAGCGCTGCCAAGGGCCAACCTCAGACCCAACCTTCCAGACCTTCCTCCACCTTAAGGCTTGGCATTGATGGAAATGTCTCAACGCCTCACACCTGCCTCAGGACTCTGCACCACTAGGGAATACCAAGGTCTCAAAGAGGTCTCAGGAACAGGAAAGAGCTGCCAAGGAACAACCTCATACCCAACCTTCCAGACCTTCCTGCACCTTAAGGCCTGGCATTGATGGAATGGTCTCAATGCCTCACACCGGCCTCCAAGACTCTACACCACTAGGGAATACCAAGGTCTCAAAGAGGTCTCAGGAACAGGAAAGAGCTGCCAAGGAACAACCTCATACCCAACCTTCCAGACCTTCCTCCACCTTAAGGCCTGGCATTGATGGAATGGTCTCAATGCCTCACACCTGCCTCAGGACTCTGCACCACTAGGGAATACCAAGGTCTCAAAGAGGTCTCAGGAACAGGAAAGAGCTGCCAAGGGCCAGCCTCAGACCCAACCTTCCAGACCTTCCTGCACCTTAAGGCCTGGCATTGATGGAAATGTCTCAACGCCTCACACCTGCCTCCAAGACTCTGCACCACTAGGGAATACCAAGGTCTCAAAGAGGTCTCAGGAACAGGAAAGAGCTGCCAAGGGCCAGCCTCAGACCCAACCTTCCAGACCTTCCTCCACCTTAAGGCCTGGCATTGATGGAAATGTCTCAACGCCTCACACCTGCCTCCAAGACTCTACACCACTAGGGAATACCAAGGTCTCAAAGAGGTCTCAGGAACAGGAAAGAGCTGCCAAGAAACAACCTTGGTTGCAGAGGATAATCAGAACTTTCCTTTCCTTATCAAACACAGGAACTGTTGAGGCCATTTTAGAGACAAGATTATAAAACTGGAGAATTGATTTTTGCTTGAGTCGCTGCATCCTTTGATGTGCTTATGTCCTTGAATGAGACAGGAAGTATGCGCTGAGTGAGACAGGAAGTATGCAGAGTGAGTCAGGAAGTATGCGCTGAGTGAGACAGGAAGTATGCACTGACTGAGACAGGAAGTATGCACTGAGTGAGACTGGAAGTATGCACTGAGTGAGACAGGAAGTATGCACTGAGTGAGACAGGAAGTATGCACTGAGTGAGATGGGAAATATGCACTGAGTGAGACGGGAAGTATGCACTGAGTGAGATGGGAAGTATGCACTGAGTGAGACAGGAAGTCTGCACTGAGCGAGACAGGAAGTATGCACTGAGTGAGACAGGAAGTATGCACTGAGTGAGACAGGAAGGATGCACTGAGTGAGACAGGAAGGATGCACTGAGTGAGACGGGAAGGATGCACTGAGTGAGACGGGAAGGATGCACTGAGTGAGATGGGAAGCATGCACTGAGTGAGACGGGAAGTATGCACTGAGTGAGACACGAAGTATGCACTGAGTGAGACGGGAAGTATGCACTGAGTGAGAAGGGAAATATGCACTGAGTGAGACGGGAAGTATGCACTGAGTGAGACGGGAAGTATGCACTGAGTGAGACAGGAAGTATGCACTGAGTGAGATGGGAAATATGCACTGAGTGAGACGGGAAGTATGCACTGAGTGAGACGGGAAGTATGCACTGAGTGAGACAGGAAGTATGCACTGAGTGAGATGGGAAATATGCACTGAGTGAGACGGGAAGTATGCACTGAGTGAGATGGGAAATATGCACTGAGTGAGACGGGAAGTATGCACTGAGTGAGACGGGAAGTATGCACTGAGTGAGATGGGAAATATGCACTGAGTGAGACGGGAAGTATGCACTGAGTGAGACGGGAAGTATGCACTGAGTGAGACAGGAAGTATGCACTGAGTGAGACAGGAAGTATGCACTGAGTGAGATGGGAAATATGCACTGAGTGAGACGGGAAGTATGCACTGAGTGAGATGGGAAGTATGCACTGAGTGAGACAGGAAGTATGCACTGAGTGAGACAGGAAGTATGCACTGAGTGAGATGGGAAATATGCACTGAGTGAGACGGGAAGTATGCACTAAGTGAGTCGGGAAGTATGCACTGAGTGAGACAGGAAGTATGCACTGAGTGAGAAGGGAAGTATGCACTGAGTGAGACGGGAAGTATGCACTGAGTGAGACTGGAATTATGCACTGAGTGAGACTGGAATTATGCACTGCCTGAGACGGGAAGTATGCACTTGGGGGCAGATTTATGAAGGACTTGCGCCGCCGGTGCGTCACGTTTTCCCATGTTAAAAATGACGCACCGGCGGCGCAAGGCCTTCATAAATCTGCCCCTAAGTGACACAGGAAGTATGCACTGCCTGAGATGGGAAGTATGGACTGAGTGTGACGGGAAACATGCACTGAGTGAGACGGGAATTATGCACTGCCTGAGACGGGAAGTATGCACTGAGTGACACAGGAAGTATGCACTGAGTGACACAGGAAGTATGCACTGAGTGAGACGAGAAGTATGCACTGAGTGAGACAGGGAGTATGCACTGCGTGAGACAGGAAGTATGCATTGAGTGAAACAGGAAGTATGCACTGAGTGAGACGGGAAGTATGCATTGAGTGAAACAGGAAGTATGCACAGGCTAAGCAGGCTGCGGGAGGGCTACCCCCTGCAGAATGTAATGAGGTGCCCCAGAGTATCCCGTATTTCACATCTATTTATTTAACTTGGCTCAGTAGGGGCCTCCATGACAGTAGAGGGTCCTGCAGGAATGTGGGACCCCATGAGCCACAGGGGCTTGTGTTAGGGCCGCAGCAGTTTAACCTCTTCTCCCATCACTCTCACACAGTAACCCAAGAGATGCAGAAGAGAAACAGAGCTAAGTTGTGGGTCTCCCAGTAAAACGAATAAACCTCCCCATCCCACTGAAGAGTAAAATCAAGAAGCACCGACTATCCAGGCCTCAAGGACGTTACAAGAAGCAGCTGAGGCACCACCTTATAACACGCAACACAGCGGCACACGCTTAAAAGCCTTCACTGAGCCAAGGCTCAAAAGTAATACCCAGTGAAGCTTCTCCCCCATTCTACTTAAAAGGGTTCAAAGGTGAACAAGCAGCGTGAATTCTCTAAAGTGGACGGAAGTGTGAAGGCAGCGGGAAGCTTCGCCCCGGGGAACTTTTTGGGGCAATAAAGTCAAACGGAGTCAAATCAGTTTTATCATGTTTTCCGTTCTGATAAAAAAAAACAGAAAAAATGATGGGGCATTAGTCAACGCTATTCAATATAATATTGCATTTTCGGACAAACTTGCTGGTGGTCTTATGTTTGACAATTCTCACATTGGTCTCCTCAAAGAAAAAGCAACACATTTCTGAAATTATCTAAAAACGCCTCTTGTCCTTCTTTCTGCGCCTTAATGCTCGCTCAAAAGGAAACTTAAAATGCTTCTGAAAGATTTTACATATTTTTTTCTTCTTTTTTTTAAAACTTGCTGCCACATGCATCAACATTAAGATTTGCGATTCCTAAATAGCGATTTTTAAGGAATGGCTATTTGAGAATCACAAATCCTTATGCATGTAGGAATCGCAAAATAGCGATTCCTCAATATTACCTAATAGCGATTCACAAATTGCCACTCGCTATTAGGTAATGTTACTCCATTGATTCCTATGGGCATATTGGCCCATAGGAATGAACGGCAATACATTCGCAAATTGTGATTACCAAATTGTTAATCCAAATTTCGAATACATTTCCAAGGGTGCCCGGGGTCCTAAGGCTCCCCTGATGCCCCCCCCCCAAAAAAGTAAGTGTGCACATGTTGATAACACACATGCCCTAAGGTCACTTTGAAAAATGCATTTTTGTGCATTTTTCAAGGAATGCCCAAATTACCATCAACTTGAAGGTGAAGGTAATCCGCGTTTTCTTAATGCACAGTTCGCATTTAGGCTACGTGCATCGGCATTAGAGAATGACAAATTGCAATTCCCCTAATGCATTCACAGTATAGGTGATCGCAAAACATTGCATTACCTAATTTGCAAATGCAAAGCTTTTCATGCTTCAGAAAAGTCCTTTTTGCCCTCACGAGGGCAAAAATGCTTGATGCATGTGGCTCTTGGTCTTCTAAAGCTATATCAAAGATGCTTGATGCATGTGGCCCTTGGTCTTCTAAAGCTATATCAAAGATGCTTGATGCATGCGGCTCTTGGTCTTCTAAAGCTATATCAAAGATGCTTGAAGCGTGTGGCTCTTGGTCTTCTAAAGCTATATCAAAGATGCTTGATGCATGTGGCCCTTGGTCTTCTAAAGCTATATCAAAGATGCTTGATGCATGCGGCTCTTGGTCTTCTAAAGCTATATCAAAGATGCTTGAAGCGTGTGGCTCTTGGTCTTCTAAAGCTATATCAAAGATGCTTGATGCATGTGGCCCTTGGTCTTCTAAAGCTATAACTCTGAGGCTTGACCTGTGTGATTTCCGACAGGTCCATTGAGAGTGTTTTAAGTCAGTGGTTCCTAAACTTTTAACTCCTGAGGACCCCCATTGAGTCACCAGTGGAAGCCGGGGACCCCCAAGCAATTTGTGTGATTTAAATTTCAAATATTAAAACAGTCCTTCGAAAAAAAACACACATGTGCACACAAAACAAATACTCAAATTACTAAGGATTTTGGAGCCAGATGTACGACCATTTCATTTAGCGCCTCACAATTGGTGACACATTGCGAGTCGCTAAAAGAAATGTACAACAGTGTGTTTAACACTGTTTGGGATTCCCAATGGGGTCGCAAATTGCGAGGCTCATTAATATTAATGAGCCTTTCACAATTTGCGAGCCCATTTGGAATGCCTGCCCTCCCAGGGATGGTGGCCTGCTGGGCTCAGCAGACCACCATGTCTGGGACTGCTTTTAAATAAAGCATTTTTCTTTTTTTTTTTTAAATGCAGCCCGTTTTCCATGCATTTAAAAAAAAAAAAAGAAATCAAACGTTTTCGGTTCATTTTTTAAGGGCAGGCAGTGGTCCCACTTGGTTTTGAGACTCGCTATTTGAAAGGGAATGGCTCTTCCAAATAGCAAGTCGCAAAACCTATTTAGAGAGTCGCAAAAAAATTGCGACTCGCAAAATAGGCTGTGTACATGGCCCAATAGGTGTTTGCATTCGCAAACGGGTTCGTGAACCTGTTTCCGCATATATAAATGGGTTGTACATCTGGCCCTTAGTATTTTATATTGAAGGAATTTGCAAAAAAGGAAGCAATGTAATGGGAAGGTTGGTGCTGCATCTCCGTGACTAACTTTTACATTGTTGGTTTTATTTCGCAGTATGAGGCTCTTGCTCCTGCCAGGGCCAGACTCGAAACCCAAAGCAGCCCTGCAAATGTTTTCAGACCAGTCCCCATAGGGTGCACCCATGTGCGTGGAGTGAGCCTGACCACTACAATGGGGCTTCGGAGACTCTCCCCTCAAAATATTTAGGAAACCATGGTGCATTCTACAACACATGTTTCATCATATATTGGATTGTATTAACTTCTAAAGAATAGTAAATGAAGGCCTTACTATGCACCAGGGTGCAACAATCTTTGTTGGGGTACGTCAATGATTCCCTTATTATCACCCTTCAACAGCGCCTCTCATCTCTCCATAGCTCCTCTCTCACATGTATTTCATTTGTCTTATAGCATCTCTCATACCATTGTAGGATGCCAGAGCACTTCACATCACACACATATAGAGACATTGAATCATACCGGTAAATCAGTGTATAGAAAATAACACATAAGGTAACGGAGACTACGATGTGTCGTATTCACATGTCATTCATACTGGTGGGCATTTTTAAAGAGTGCTTGTTCTAGAAAAGCACAATCTCAGGATTCAGAACATAACACAGTGGCTAGCATTGACTTTAACATCAAAAATGTATTTCCACCAAAATAAACCTTTTTAGCAGCATCAGGATAATGAATGACTGGGAAAAAAACATAAGTAACTAACTGGTACCAATCAGTTTGCAAGCAGCTCTTTGATGACAGTTTATAGGCCCCTCTGTTGGATTACCATTGTCACTTATGAAGTGCACAGTAACGAAAGATTCTCTGTGACATAAGCAGTAACCACGGACCTATGCCCATAAAATACTCCATTTTAAAATGCATGTTACACGTTCTTTGCAGGAGGCATATTAACCCTCTGTGCTACATTAGTTAAGTCAAAGTTGCCACTGAACAAAACTCTCATCTCTCTCCAGCAGTTACATTAATCACTGGCATTCTCGTGACACTTTTAATGTTGCTCGAAAGCTGCTAATTATACAAGAAACTTTGTTATGCTTTTAAAACTGATGCCTATGGACCCCCTGGGAATGTGTCACGGACCCCTTGGGATCTGCGGACCCCAGTTTGGGAAACACTGTTTTAAGTAGCATCAAAGGTAATTATCCACAACATGATGTTCAGAAAAGCAGTAAACTGCATGTTTTCATGTGTGCTCGAAGTGCTATTCCCAAAACGTGCTCACGGAAAATAACAAGAGACAAAAAAGGGGTTCCAAGTCCCCATATAGCAAAGAAAGCTTTGGGGATTCGTGGCTTGGTTAACAATACAACACTTCAAAATATAAGCTCTTCGTAAGGAAGAAAGGAAAGGAGATAAAAGCATTTAAGCAGCAAGCAAGGCGTGGCTGGTTCCAGAGGCAATACTCCATGGGAGTTAACTTGCAAGAAAAGGTGGGGCATGTACCAACCATTAACCTATTGTAGACTATGATTTTGGAATGACACAGGCATAAGCCAATCCAAACCAGTGGGATGGGTCAGACCCCACAAAGTACATACAACAGATCACCTGACAGCTGCGCTGCCTAGGATCGACCTAAAAAACGGCGGGATGTCAATAACTCACAGCCGAGACAAAATAGTAACCTTTAGAAGAAGCACAGCCGCCTAAGGAGACAAGCATTTGCAACGCAATAGGTCAATCGTTTGCGAGAGTTTGAGCTATAGGCATTGTAAATGACAATACTTTTTATTTATGTGTTGGTTTTTAAAACATAAATTAAAGGCATTGTCGCTTATAATGCCAGTAGCTTAAACTCTCGCAAATGCAAGACCTATTGCATTGCAAATGCTTGATTTTAGTACTGGAGTCCACCAGTGCCAGTATCAGTGGGTTATTGATTATCAGAATGGAGGGAGAGTAAAGGCATGGGAACCATGCCCGAAGTCTTAGGCCGTCCCATACCCATTGCACACAGTCAGTCGTGGTAACTTCTGTTCTTCTGTACGGGTGATACACGTGGAGAAGTGTGGCTCAGGGGTTAGAGGCGGCAGACCCGGAAGCTGAGATCGGCCCTGGACCAGGGTTCAATTCCCGCCTCGGCGGGTCTTGGGCTCAAAAATTCCACGGACTCGATAATTCTCGCTCCGGTGCCTTCTCAACTCACGGGTTCACACTCTGCGACTATGGGCAATAGCTTGCTTAATCTCCACAACGGCCCCTCGCGGCGGGATGCCTGGCTTTCACCTTGTGGATACCCTGCCGGGGTTATCTCACAGGGGAATACCAGGACGGGTTCCCTAAGCAAGCGCCGGGAAACCCTATGTGGGTAGCTGTGTGCTATATAAGCTCAAATACATTTACATACAAAATACATTTACATACAGTGCCGTGGATAGGAGGGTGCGATGTACCAGGTCTGCCTCCACCGTCACGTGCGGTTGAAATTTGATGGGATATGTCCAGTAGTGGGCATATAGAGCCTGCGCACATATTGCATATAATAATGATAATAAAGTAATTTGTAAAGCGCCTGGCTGCACCGACTGGTGTGTCCCTGCGCTATGGAAATGGTTATAAGCGGGAGTCAATCCGAGAGGCACGGCTTAAAACTGGTAAAGCCAGGTTTTTAGACCTCTGTGAAAGATGTTCTCAGATTTTTATGCACGGAGCAAAGGTGGCAGAGTGTTCCAATGTGTGGCTGCTGGATATCCAAATGAGCGTGCACCCATCCTTGCCCTTTTAATTTTCGGTACTTTGAGCAGATGTGCTCCTGTCGATCTCAACTACCGATTAGGCTTGTAGTGGGTCAGGAGATCATACAGGTAGCTAGGGCCTTTCCCCTGTAGACTCCGGTGACAGAAACATAAAGCTTTAAAGAGAATTCTTTTACTGATTGGCAGCCAGTGAAGGGAGTCCAGGGCTTTCGTTGCTGAAGCCCGTCTAGGTAAATTGAGAACTAGGTGTACCGCTGCATTCTAAATGTGTTGCAACCGTTGCAGACTTCATTTGGATGCTCCCAATTATAGGACATTCCCATAGTCCAGCTGCGAGGTCACCAGAGTGTGGACTAGAGTTTTGCTTGCAGAGGCGGAAAGATTGTCCATTTTAAGGGTGCCAAAACATATATTGTCAGATCTGGGGCATTTAATCCACCCTGCCGGAGGGGCAGGTGAGGACTTCTCATGCTATTATGGGCTGTTTCCCAGACCATGCAAGTGTTATTAATAATGATATTAGGCGCTGTCGGAATTTGGAGGATACAGTCAGGTTGACAAATTGATACAGGAATTTTGGCAGAACCACCATCTTGGCTATTGCCAACATTCCCGAGAGGGAGAGTGGTAGATATTGTGAGTCGCTCCTCTAGACAGCTGATTGCCCTACCGTAGTTTGCTGTCAAGAGGTCCCCACTGTCGAGGCTGAGCCATATCTCCAGATATTTGACTGGTTCCGTCACCCATGTTAGTGAGTATTCTGATTTAATTTGTTGGGTGTTTTCCGTGAGGGGGAAGATAATGGACTTAGTCCAATTAATTTTGACACTCGACAATTCCCCAATGTGTATGACCTCCCAGATAACCGTGTAGTGTAGTTCCTATTTTCCCAATAGGCCCTGCGCATTGGAATAACATAAACAGTAGTATCGACGTAGAAGTGCGGATCTTCCAGGCCTCCACTGACTATGCTAAACTTAATTGGGTTTGTTACTAACTAGCTCAGAGGTCACTGGAAACTTTCTTGACTGAATAGGAAGTGATCAGCTTCCCTGGTACAGACAAGAAGGGATTCAGTTTTCCAACAACCGTGCAACATGACAACTTTGCTCCTCAGATAAGAGTCAATCTCTAGGGTCGTGTGAAACAATAGACAGTTATTTTACTCAGTCAGTTTGTGCATCTTATTTTCACAATATGTAGAGAATAGAGAGACGGGGGTCTTCAATAAAGGGTAACATTTATTGAACAGTCTTTCTTCTCATACTAGAGAAATGAATTGCCATAATTGCAAGACTTGTTATTATAAAAAGTACGTACAGTAAAATGAGTATTGCGAAATAATACTGTAAAAGCATTGATATGGTTTCTTAGCCATACAATGGTTTAAAATGAATAAAACATATATACATTCATATATACATTAGGCTAAAATACTCAACTGGTGCTTCTAACTACGCCTACCCCAGTGTACCTGACCTAAGCCTAATACTTGGGAGGGGAGTAAGTAAGTAGCTTTAAGTTAAGTTGGTTTTGCCAAGGTTTGCTTCAAGAATTCTCTCTAAGGGTTTAGTCAACACCATACCTCTGGAATAGAATGATGGAGGTCTGGTATCTCCTTCAGGGAACTCGATATCCCAGTCACTCGCAAGAGTGGGCTGGAAACGCTGGAGCTGGATTTCTCTGCAGGAGAAAAGACAGCGTCTCTCTCAGCGCGTCGAGGAAGAGGAGGGGCAGCGTCCGCGGGCAGCTTGCATCTGCTGGGCTCTTGCAGGGGGGGGGCTGTTCAGCTCCTAAGTTCACCACACCATCGTTCGCTAGTCAGCGGTGATAGCAGAAGCGATAGTAGCTTCAGCAGCAGCTTCAGTATCAGCGAGACAGCAATGGTATCATCAGCATAACAGCAGCAACTTCAGCGTTTGCTTAAGGCAACGTTGGTAATATTTATACATGAAAGGTGCCTTGTTTGACGTAAGTTTTTGGACATAAGACGTCAATAAAGATGTCTCTAGGAAAAGATCGTCTATCAGTGCTCATTAGGGTTCTATTACTAATCAAAACATAGCAAGCGGGGCTTTCCCAGGTTGCTGAGTTTTTATCTTGTTGAAGAACTCGGAGTGTTAATCTAGGAATCTTAGATAGTAACTTCTGCTATGTCATTGCACTAATTAGCTGCAAAAGAAGTGGCAGAGGAAGCGATTCTGAAATGTGGCTCTGTTCGTGTGAGGCCAGAGACGAGTTTCTGAATATTGCATTTGATCGGTTATGCCAATATAGGGGAACAAGGGGATTGTAGCCGTATAGGGGCATAAGGTCACAGTATCGATCAGGGTCCTAGATTAGAACACAACACCCACTCCACGAATTCATGACAATCAAATTACTAAAACTAGAGCAATAGGATGCATGTGTAACATTGCCCACCCCAAAATACATATATGCATTCGAAATAGGCGTATTTGTAATACGTGAAAATATAGGTACTGTACGTTTTTGAATCATAGAAATCCTTCAAAATTATAGCATATGCAATAAATGAACGATTTTGCAAAAAGAATTACACATGAAATATCTCTGAATACAGAAAAGAAGGGCGAGATAATTTCCTCACATATAAATGCATTTCAGTTCATCACATATAAATGCATTGCAGTAAAGTGTGCTAGAGGCTGGTGTAGAGTTATCATGTCTCTAGATTCATTTAAAAAATAGAAGTAAAAACTTCTGTTCTCTATGAATAGTTCTACTTTAAGCAAAGAATTTTCGTGCCAAAAATAAGGTGAATATTAAAAAGTGTTCAATTCAAAAGAATTCTTACTGAACGGGGAAAATAGAGTTCCAACGCTTTTAGCAGTTTTTGTTGTTCAAGACTGAAGGCCGAATTCAGAGTTCATGGGAACGCTGTGTGTCGGAATGCTTCTCTAAAGTTATTGTTTCTGTTCGGGTGAGAACATCATATCAGACAGGCTCTCAAAGAATTGGTCAACAAAATCAGGTGACAGTTCGACCAAATTCGATAGTGCTGTAACTTGGCAGGTGTGAGAATGATTGCTATCATCGGTGTCTGGATCAGCAATGCTCACAGAAGGTCGTACCTGGGTGATGTTGCTTTTGTCACTCGCTCCACTGTTACCACCTAGTCGTAGTACAGGAGTCTCTACGAATCCCGTCATCAGGATTGGTAGCCGCTCGGGACAACACAATGCGTGAGCCGTTATCGGACTGAGCAAAGTATTGATATCCATTGGTACTGCTGATGGAGGTGCAAGACAGGTGTCCAACACGCACTCATCTCCGCATAGCATACATCGTAGCACAGGTAAGATGCAGTTTTGCCATATAGGTCTGAATGAAAGGAACCAGGTCATGTTTAGATCTCTCAGCCTGGCCAATCCAAGGACTTTAGTTATTCTGTCCCGGTAGCGCATTGCTAGGATTGTTTCTTCCATCCTCGTAGGAGTCATGTCTGAGCTTTGGCTTGCCATATCGGATCAGGAGGGTCAAAAATAAAATGCCTGCTATAAGTCCCAAAAATAGGGGTATGCCGCCAAAGACTGAATGGACAAAATTGGGAATGATTCCCAGAATTGCTTGAAAAGGTGTTAGCAGTCCCGTAAAAATCGTCTTAAATATGCCTGGGATGCCTGTGGCACTAGACATGTTAAGGAGTTGGCTAAGCATTTCTACGAAATGCACGGGGCAATTTGTTCCGTAGCTGTCCTTGCAACTAGGAGATCATACGTCTCTTTTGATGACGTGATCGGCACTGTTGTCTGCAAAAGCACAGACTTCATTTTGCTTAAAGTATCAATTCGTATAGAAGAGAAATTCAGATGAGGCCAGATGGGAGTCTCTATGTCTCCAGGGCCGCTCGGAAACAATGCTTGCATACAGCATTTGACCATGGAAGTTACGCTCACGAGATATGCTTTCCCTGGCAAAAGGCCACAACATCTGTGATCCGTTCTTTGAATGTAACTCCCATTCGCGAGTTGCATAAAGAAAGGCTCTATCTGCGTTGCAGGTGTGACAAGCTGGTGGCATGAAAGGTTGTTAGAATTTCCTTCACAGGCTCCGTGTAAATTAATACCCTGGCACAAAAGTATACCACTTAGTGAACGTTTACAGTTTTCACCACTAAGAAATACATTTTTGTCGCTGTCACTGTAGCATGAATTTGTGTATGGTAATTTCCATGTTGACTTATTGTATTTTTTACCCAATCGTTCATACTGGCCAGTAGATATGTATTCAAGGCAATTTTTAAATTGGAAAGTTGTTATCGGAATTGTGATAATCCTGTGTATTATCCATTCAATGACAGGACTTTCTGACATTGTCAATGGTAATCTCTCAAGTTTTTCAATGCTCAGGATTGTATAGTCTGCTCCTTTCTGTGCCAAGCTGATTTGTTTATCAGTAAGGTTAAAAATGGAAAACAATGACGTAGTGTTGATTAAACGCCAAGACACATAGCCTGAACGAAGATTTTGCAGCGTCCAACCTAATTGTACAATAGAACGTAATTGCGACTGGCCATGCTGTAACATTAGCAAGTCTCTGTCTATTATATCAAAAGCAGAGGATACAATATTATCCAACGAATATATTCTGGAGGACAGAGTCATTAAACCATTGTCCACTACAGAAAGTGATTTTTCCAAATTAATACGATCAATTTCTCGTATTTTTTCAGCTGTTTCAATTTGTGTGACTTTCCAAGCCTCGTTGTATGCAGCATAGATACTGGTCGCTATGAAACGCTTTTGACGCTGTTTGCGTGGTCTCATAATAAAATCGCGCAAATCAGCACCCTCTTTAAGTAAAGACAAGTGTTGCTTAATTTCAGCCAGTGTGGATGATCCTAGCCATTCAAAGCAGAGTTTTCCTACACTGTATGTTGTTACTATCCCTGGATGTTGTCTCTGGGAGTATCTAGGGTCTTGTCTGGACATTGTTAACCCCTGTGTTTTGTTCAGGAATCTATCTTGACAGTTGTTTGTGTCAGTAGGCCAGATTAACCACTTTTTCCAATCAGGATGTGTTCTGTTAAAATGTAAAATTTTAGATACGTCTATCTCAATATCTGTAGTTGCATTATCAGGTATTGGCTTCGGAATAGACGGTTTGTTTAGGTCTTTAATCTTAGCTAGGCCAAGACAGGATGTTTGATGAATTGTGTCATTTAAAAACATCATTTGTTCTGGTATCATGCATGTTCTGAATAATGCTTCTAGGCCTTGTAACTGCCAATCTTTTGTACCCCAAATGGTTTTTGTTTCAATGTTATTTTTCCAATAATCAGTTCAAAAACTTTATTTCGATTTCATGTAGAAACCATAAAAGTATACATAGGCAATTTTAAAAAAGACATTAGAATTAATCAACCATAAAATCACAATACATGTTTACATAATGTTTTAAAAAGAAAAAACCAAATTCCATCAATATCTATTTCTAATTACCAAAGCTGATCTAATAAAGTTTAAAACGGCATTACAAATACGTGCAGTTGACAAGGATAACAAGTGATCATACGCTTCTTTATAATAATGCGTTTCAAATGATTCCAATAATGGTTTAAGGAAAGTGTTTCTTGGCACTTTGTACAGAGTGCAAAAAAGCAGAAGGTGGAGAGTATTTTGTGAAACCCTATTGTTACAGGGGCAATAGGGTAACTTCTCCCACCAACCCCCCTGCTTTGGGAAAGCAAACAAAAAATGTAAGGTGCCAAGGCGAAATCTTGTGAGATAAAAACGCCATTGCGTGTTCGTAATATATGACAAATAAAACTGGCGAACTGGTTTTCCCCGTACAGTTAATACATGGTTATTTGTCTTAAAAGAACCTAAACTAATACTGAAAGCATTTTTAATAATCTCCTTGGCATCCCTACCAAGCAGTTCGGGATTTGTGAACATCTTACCTAAACCTATATTATTAAAAGTTTCTCTAACATATCGTAGCCACGGAATTTGGGTGTAATAATCAAGCTTAAGGCAATCTTGAATAATGTCTTTCGTTAATTTCAGTTCTTCAGATTGCCAAACCTTAGCCCATAGTGTTAAAGGGGCAACGTGAATAATATCACTTATAAACTCGATTCCGACTTCTCCATGGCAAAATACATTAGATGTGCTTATTGGGACAGATAATAAACGTTTAACAAACTTGTTTTCCACAATTTGTATTTTTTCACAATTATACGAACCCCAAACCCCTGCACCATAGGTCAAGGCAGAAACACACTTGGCTTTATATAATGATGCAATTTCTGCTACACGTCGCTGGCCTAATTTTCTAGCAAAGCGGAAGAGAGCTTCAATTAACTGTGCAACCTTCTGAACCCGTGCTATCAGCAAAGGTTCCCAGCTCAATTTTTTGTTAAAGAGGTTACCCAGGTAACAGAAGTTATCCACTTTCTCAATAGTAGCGTTCTTCACCACATATTTCCGTGTTTTAACATTTTTTTGACCACAGGCCATGGCAAAAGATTTAGTAAAATTAACACCTAATTCTAATTTGCCCATAAATGTATCAAAAGCATTCAGGGAAATCTGCATGCTATTGGGGGTAAGTGCCATTAAAACAGTGTCATCTGCATAAGACAACATTGGGATTCTTCTTCCATTTATCTTTGGAAAATCAGCAGATGTTTCTAACAAAAAGCCCTCTAAGCCGTTTGTATAGACCAGAAATAAGAAGGGTGCTAAAATACATCCTTGTCGGACACCTTCAGTGGATAATATAGATTTTGATTTCTCTCCACTACGGCCATATCTAACCCTAACCGTTGTGGCAGTATGTAACCTGCGGAGCAGGGTGACCAATGGTTCTTCAAAACCCATAGAGTCCATCATGCGCCATAATTTGTCCCTACAAACTGTATCAAAGGCGCTGGACAAGTCCATAAATGCCAAGTGTATAGAACTATTCTTGGCACCCATGTACTTGCCCATAATCAAAGCAAGGTTCAGGCACTGCTCATTAGTTCCTTTCCCTTTCCTAAAACCATATTGCGATTCTACAATTACCCCAGATGACTCAGCCCATGTTTCCAGCCGTGCCAATATCACCCTACCCATCAACTTACATGTTGAGTCTATTAGTGATATTGGCCTGTAACATCTTGGATCATACTTATCACCCTTTTTAAAAATCGGAACCAAAACGGCCTCTTTCCAAGAAGTCGGAATAGGGCCAAGTATTAATGCCTTAAAAACATTCATAAGTAGAGGGAACCAAAACTCTCGGTTACATTTAAAAAGGTCTGAAGGTATTGAGTCAGCGCCTGGGGCCTTTGAGGATGCCCCCTTAGTCAGAGCTAGCTCTACTTCTGCAAGCATTATTGATTCACTAAACTTCTTAGCTGATTCCACATTAACATAACGGGAATCGTCCTCCTCCGAGGTAGCAGTATGTGATATCTCTTTGGGATTAAAAATTTTGTTGTAATGAGTTACCCAGGTGTCCTCTGGTAAATGAACTCGAATGGTATTTTCATCCCCTGATTTTAAAAAGGGCCTATTTATTACTTCCCAAAAGAGTCTATTGTCCCTTAAATCAACTGCTTTATCTAAATCTTCCCATGCTTTGGACTTCAATTCATTTTTCCTTTTTCTAATTGCCTGCCCATATTGTTTCCTAGCTAGTATAACCATATTTCTATCTCTAGGTTTTTGGTGCAAAGCTTTAGTTAAGATAGTTTGGGCTGCAGAGCATTCAGCATTAAACCATTTGGGCCCCTGATCTTGATTCTTCCCCCCTACCTTTACTAGTAAATGTGTAGCAACATTTTCCAATAGCTTCTCAAAACTAGTGATTATATGGACTGGGTCAGGATTGGATGATAGGCAGATATCTATCTGAGCCACATTTTCCCTAAAAATATCCATCTCCAGTTGCCTCATGTCTACTTTATTCCATTTCACAGTAATACCCTGATTCATAGTATATACTATGGGGTGTTCCTGATACAATTTTGGGTCAGAAGCAATGGTAAAACTCAGGGTTAGGGGGTTATGGTCGCTAGCCGGGTTTACCTCAATTTTAAAGTCTTTTAAATAATTAAAAAGTCCCATGGATACTATTGCAAAATCAATTGTGCTTGTTCTACCCCTTGTGCCCTGAAAAGTGGGTATATTCACATTACCCGAAGAACTGTTCATATTGAGAATGCATAAATTATTATTTATTAGAATACTGTTTATAGCCTCGCCTTGTTTTGTATGGGAAAAATGGGCCATAGGATGGTTATTTAAGTCCATCATCCCACAGGCTCTGGACCCACTAAATTTACACAACTCACAATTAAAATCACCTAACCACATAATAAGGAGGGGGAAGACTCTATTTCTCACATTGGCAATCTCTTCCTGCAAATTATTAATAATTTCCGTTTCATTAGGATCAAATATGTTGTAATACCAATTAATAAGAAGGACAGTTTCTATGAAAAGGTTCTTAATAATAAATAATTGGTACCAAGGTCTTTCCACCACTAAGTTAACGGTTCTTAGATTATGTTTTACAGAGATTGCTGTCATAAGTCCACCTTTAGCTCGCCCTGAGTTTGATGGTATTGCTGGGGTGTTAAATGCTTGAAACCCATCCAAGCTCAAATCCACTATGCTCCAGGTCTCCTGTAAGCAGGCTAGATCAAAGGAGTCTACAAATTCTACCCAGGCCGGATCCTCCAACCTGTGGGCAAAACCCGCTATATTCCAAGAAAGTACACAGAAATTGCTAAGCTTCTCACAAGTATTGCAAACCTTCTCAGAATTACCCTCTTTTTCAACTTGCAATCTATCTGGGAGAAGGGCTTGGGCACATTGATCTGCTTTAGTTCCTATAACATTAGTTCCCAGATCAGCAACCTCATGTACCTCTTTTACCTCTTTTATGTGGGTATCCTTATCAACATTTCCCACATCCAAATCATCGCCTGTGTTTGTGGCTCTACAAGTGACTGTGCTGTCCCCCCATCTTGGGTCAAAATGGCTTGTTTGATGTTCAGTTAGAAGGAGTCAATCATTTAAGTTCAATGGAGTCAGGGGGTAGAACAGTGGCAGTGTCTGCCCGTTCTACTTGAGGACAGTCAGCCTGTACCAAGTCAGGTACATAGGAACGAGATACTAACTGTCTGCAACCAGGAAAATTGAGGTTTTAAATATATTTTAACTGTGTCATTTGGTTGATCTTAAAACCATTCGTTTGACCTGCACATTGAATAAGAATCTGTGCGCATGCTATTTAGTGTATTGGGGGTGATTTTAAATACTTTCCTGCACTCTGCAGTCAGTGCTCGATGTTGTAGCCTGCCCGCCCCGGTCCGACTCGGCAATTATTGCCGTAGAGCGGAGGGCGGACAGGTAAGAGCCTGACAAACTTCCTCACTTCCGCTAGTGGATCAGGTAGCGGTCTAGCCTCCCACAAGGAGGGGCTATTTAGGCAGCGAGGAGCTGCGCGCTGTCCGTGGATAGGGTTGACAGTGGCAGTGTCTACCCGTTCTACTTGAGGACAGTCAGCCTGTACCAGGTCAGGTACATAGGAACGAGATACTAACTGTCTGCAACCAGGAAAATTGAGTTTTTAAATATATTTTAACTGTGTCGTTTGGTTGATCTTAAAACCATTCGTTTGACCTGCACATTGAATAAGAATCTGTGCGCATGCTATTTAGTGTATTGGGGGTGATTTTAAATACTTTCCTGCACTCTGCAGTCAGTGCTCGATGTTGTAGCCTGCCCGCCCCGGTCCGACTCGGCAATTATTGCCGTAGAGCGGAGGGCGGACAGATAAGAGCCTGACAAACTTCCTTACTTCCGCTAGCGGATCAGGTAGCGGTCTAGCCTCCCACAAGGAGGGGCTATTTAGCCCTCTCGTCGCCCTGAGCGAGCAGCAGTCGCGCGCAGGGGAGTGCCTAAGGACGCGCCTGAGACAAGCCAGAGAGAAGCCCGTCTGTGCCCGTCCGTTCCTGGACGGGGCTAGGGGCGGGGTACCATGGCTGTTTCATCAATCTTCATGAGGATTCCTGATGTCGCCCGCATTACATATCCATCAAAGGTACTACGGGATTTATGTCCCAGTATGTCCTATACATGTGCCGTTACCCTCCCTTGGAAATTAGAAGGCTCTTTTACTTGCCCTAACTGTTCTATACATTTCAGCTCTGAGTTAGTGGCCAAGAGCTCCTTGCGAGTGTCACCCGCAAGGTCTTGTCTAACATCTAATACCGGCCCAGTAAAGATTATCAAGGATCCCAATCCTATAGGAAGCAAACATTTGTTATGTAATGTACGTTCACTATCAAAGCACGCTTCACAGGTGTGGGACCTGATATCTACAGAGAAGCCTGATCTCTGTTTTTTAACGGAGACCTGGCTCAAGCCTCATTCTGCCCCAGCTGTTACTTTAGGCATCCCGATGGGCTATAAGATCTCTAGACTGGACCACCCATATAAAATAGGTGGAGGAATAGCAATTGTATATAGGGAGGAGCTAACTGTTACTACACTGGAGGAAATTAGCACTCCCCTGATGGAATTAATGATTTTTAAACTTAGCTCTACCTCCGGGGAGAACAGAAGGGGTGCGGTTCTATATCGACCCCCTGGCTCGAGTGTGGATTTTTCGATCGCACTTATGGAGGTCCTGGCTCCATTCATCTTAAACAATCAGATTTTCCTATTAGTTGGGGATTTCAACTTCCACAGTGAACTGGAGACCTGCATGGAGGCCAGAACACTTCTCACTGATATGGAACATTTAGGTCTGAAAAAAATGAATCAGGGACCCACACATGAGGCAGGCCATACGTTGGATTTGGTGTTCTCCAACTCATTTTTAAATATGTGCCCATCCCCCATTCAAGCAGAATGGACTGATCATTTTATTTTAAAATTTTACACTAAGCCCATGTGTAAATCAAGTGTACCGACTGCTTTGCCGACCAAAAGAAGACCATGGCACAAACTGACACAGGACACCTTTCGAGAGGCTTATCAAGC
Source organism: Lissotriton vulgaris (assembly GCF_964263255.1). Taxonomy (NCBI): domain Eukaryota; kingdom Metazoa; phylum Chordata; class Amphibia; order Caudata; family Salamandridae; genus Lissotriton; species Lissotriton vulgaris. Next base: position 151,823,396 of record NC_141685.1, on the reverse strand, counting down.
CCCTATAATTAATGAGCATGAGGGAATAATGCCAACTGAGCTCTATCGCTTTACAAATGCCATAAATGAAGCAATTGATGGTACTATACCACTTAAAACGTATAAACCCCGCCAAGCAGCCAGACAAGAAGTCTGGTACTCCGAAGACCTGAGACACATGAAACAAAAGACCAGGAAGCTTGAAAAAGTGTGGAGACATTCTCGGAAGCCGGAGGATAAACAATGCTACCTAACATCCCTTAGATCCTATCATAAGGCAATAAGGATGGCTCGGAAAAGCCACATTGCGATGCAACTTGCAGAGGCTGGGAAGGACTCTAAAGTTCTTTTTCAAATCCTGCAAACTTTTACCAAGCCTGTAGCATGCGAGACGGCGGAGATTGCTTCCCAAGAATTATGTGATAGGATTTCATCCTTCTTTATGAATAAAATTGACACGATCTATGCTAAGATATTAGCCACTAAATCAATGGAAGTGGCCGATCCTAACAATCTCCCTCATAATAGTATTCAGCAGAACACACTGGCCAATCGTTTAAAAAACTTTCCCCCTATTTCTTTGGAAGAAGTCATTTGACTTATAAAAGTAATTAAGAGCGGTAGTCCGCAGGATACTGTTCCCGCCCGGATCATGCCTATGCTGGCTGATATTCTTGGTCCAGACATACAGAAACTGATTAATCTGTCATTAAGCACGGGAGAAGTCCCGAGAGATTGGAAACGGGCATTGGTAAGACCACTAAGGAAAAATACCACCATTCCTTGGACGGATCTTGCCAACCTGCGACCCATCTCTCTCCTCCCCTTTATGGGCAAGATGATGGAGAAGTTTGTTAATGGACATCTGTCCAGATTTGTTGAGGAGACACATGGACTGGATCCCTCTCAGTCGGGCTTCAGGCCGAGACATAGCACCGAGACCACCTTGCTGTCAGTCGCAGACGATCTACGTATGTACCAGGATGGGGGTTATTCCGTCATCCTGGTTCTGCTGGATCTGTCTGCGGCGTTCGTCACCGTGTCTCATGACATCATGACCACCAGACTTGTTAACATCGGTCTGGAAGGTGTAGCTCTGGCATGGCTGAGGAGTTTCCTGACCGACCGCACCCGGACTGTCACCTTGGGTGCCTACTGGTCAGAGGAGTTGGGGATCTCAAAGGGGGTGCCACAGGGGTCTTGCTTAAGCCCGACCCTGTTTAATATCTATGTGGCCCCCCTGGCAAACATCATGAGATCCCATGGGTTCATCCCTATGTCATACGCGGATGACACCCAACTCCTCTTCCCGTTTAAACATCTTACGGATACGGTCAGGAACTCTTTCTCCTTGGGGATGAAGGCAGTAGCCCACTGGATGGCATCAAACTTCCTGCAATGCAATGTGGCAAAAACGGAGGTGATGCTGTTCGGTGAGGCAAAGCTCCTATGGTCCCCAGACTGGTGGCCGCAAGACCTTGGCCCAGTCCCAGAGCCAAAGCAGGTGGTAAAAAATCTCGGTGTACGTCTGGACCAGGAGCTGTCTTTAAAACAAAACAGCAATCAAGTAGTGGGTTCATGTTTCCATGTGATCGCTATGCTGAGGAAAGTCTTCCCCTTGCTCCCTGATACAACTAGGAGAACGTTAGTGCAGGCCCTTATACTGAGTCGACTGGACTACTGCAACGGGATGCTCCTGTCAGTAAACGAGGGAGTTATCGCGAGATTGCAGGTAGTCCAGAATACGGCGGCCCGTCTTGTCCTAAATCAGCCTCCCCGCACACCATCGAAGCCTCTTCTGAACACCCTACATTGGCTGCCTATCAAACAAAGGGTGAAATACAAGATAGGGTGCACTATACATAAAAGTCTCCAGAACAAAGGCCCAGAGTATCTAAACAATAGATTCTCTCTCTATAGGCCCGCTCGATCCTTGAGATCCAGTGAACAAGGTCTCTTACAAGTTCCAAGAGCCAGAAAGACCAGACAAGGTGGAAGAGCTCTGTCCATTGCCGGACCAAGATTGTGGAACAGCCTTCCTCTCTCTTTGAGACTCTGTCAGGAGTATCTCTTATTTAGGAAACAGTTAAAAACCTTCTTATTTCCTAATTAATTACTACCATCTGCCTACCTATTGTTACAAGCTGAAAAGGTTCTCAAAGGCGCGGAGATACTCCTCCGGGAGATGATCCTAGCGCGATATAAACCCGCAATAAACATGTTTGACAAAGGGATATTCCAGAATTCCCTAGGATCAGTCGGATAATGACTATTTGAATCAGAGTACAAATTTGGGTAATTTACTCTATGGTGGAATCTGGAGTTTCTATTTGGATAGTTGAATAATAATCAAAACCAAATGTCATCATTTTTTCATAAAATGCTTCTGAATATATCAATTTAGTATTTGTCAGCATAGTTTTCAATCCTGCTTTTTCTAACAGTTTGTAATAAAATGTTTCTGCATCACTGGTGTTGAACCCTGAGAAGTACTTGAATTTCTCAAAAAATGTTTTAGAACTGCTTTTAGGTGGTGTAGCACAATGTTCCCATTGATTATACTTAAAAACATTTCTAGGCTGTGCAGATTTATGCAAAAAATGATCGCCATAATGTGTGAAACAGAACATATGTTCATAACTAGACGAACCTTGTAAATAATCATGTTCTGTGAACCTAGCTGACATTACTAAATCAGAGATCATGTTATTAATACTGTCAAAGTCCCAATCATCAGAGAATGTACTAGGTTTTACAAAGTCACTTAAGGAAACCTTCAGTTGATGAGGATACTTCAGGATCTCGACCGGACCATAGATTTCATAGTCAGTTTTTTCCCATACTACCCCACCCGGTATTGGAATGGCTGTGACATTTACTGTTGACAGTTCTCTTTTCTTCACGTGGGATGATCTGTGTGGTTTGAGGACTAAGTTGATGTTCTGACTTGCTGTGTCCATTGTATTGTAATAAACTGTCCTAAAATTAGGCATAGTAGGAGTATAAATACCCCTGAAATAATCCAATGCTCAATCAATGGTGCATCCAGATATACTTCTTTGATTTGTTGAAAGAGTTCTGTTGCTTTTTCTTTAAAAGTCTTTTTTGTTTCTGGCGTTACTTCGGGGTTGCTTTGATCCTCGGAAAAGTTGTCGAAGTTGATGAAATAGCCAGAGGCAGTTCTGTCAATTGTTGGAATTGTTCTTTCGATTTGTCTTCCGGTAGCACATTCTGATGCCACATCATTGTAGACTGGTGTTTCTTGACGAACTGTTTCAATCTGTGTTTCAAGAGGCACGAGTTCCATGGCATCATTGCATAGTCCTTCTCTGTGCACTGCAGGCTGATCGAATGTGATTAGTTTTTCAGTTTGAACCTCTTGGATTGTTGCAAGTTTGGGTATTCTGTTGTTTCTTGGGAGTCCACTGGGCCTACTGTTGATTATAGGCCACATGCTTGTGGTTTTACCAGGTCGATAGATACAACTCTGTTCTCCTTTTTACCAGCAAGGGGTGGTAGTACTACTGATCTTGTTCCGGTGACTGCCAAGACAGGTACTGCTTTTCTGTAAGAAGGCCCAAATTCCTTCTTCACCGCTATTTTCTCTCTGACTAGATCCCCAATCTTTGGAATCCAGACAGGCCTTGCTGGGGCTGTTGTTGGTGGTGCCTCGTCAGTGGTAGCTGGCTGTTGTTTTAACTTTATGTTGCTTAAGGATTTTCTTGTTTCGTTCAAGTCCTGTAAAACAGCCAAACGATCTTTGATGTCAAAGTCTGTTTTCTTATCTTGTACCACTGATACCTGACTATCTAAGTCCTGAACTCGCATTCTAGTTCCGAACAATAGTTCGTATGGGCTGAAACCTTTTAGAGAATTTCTTGGCAAATTATTAAGACTGATTTGGACACTTATTAGATGTTTGACCCACCCGCACCTGAACCTAATACCTTCGCTGTTATAGATTGCTTTATGTCCCGGTTTTTTAGGTCTCGCCTAGACGAAGCAAAAGCGAGACAACTTATGCAATCACTTTTGGGGGAATGTGGACAGCAGACTATCACGAGCTTCTCCTGCCGGAGATTGTAGCTTGTGAGCGCGCACGTCGCCGTGCCTCATGCAAAGAAAGGCTCCTGCACGCATGCGCACATACACACACTGCATACATGCACACACGCACCCCCTTAAAGAAAGGCTCATGCACGCATGCGCACATACACACACTGCATACACACACACACGCACCCCCCCTTAAACAGACACACGCGCAGACAGACGCATGCACACACAGACACACTACAACAGACACACGCGCGTACACCCCACCCCCACTCACCCCTCCTCTCTCTCAACACACTCACCTGTTCTGGCGGTGCTCGGCGGCGGTTCTGCCTCTCGGGCGGCGGTAGCGCTTTGCGGGGCTCTCTCACCACATGAGAGCCCCGCCTTCCCCATGCGCCCGGCCGCTCTTCACCCGGTCCCCCATCTCGGGACCGGGACTCGATCAGGAGCCCTCGGGGCTCCTCGGACAGTGGCTTCCCTCTCGCGCCGCGATGGGGGCGGGACTTCCGGTTGGGGCCACGCTGCGATTGGCCGGCTGCCCAACCGCTTCCGGGTCGTCGCAGGCAGCGCGGCGGCCCGGCGGGAACTTGTTGATCCTAGTTTCCTTATTGGAGAAAGGCCCATGCAGGTCTCAGGTGTACAACAGTTGTGTTGAGGGCCCCTTTTCACTCACTGCGTGTATTTGGTACGCTTCTTGCTGAATACGTTTCAGGCCTCAAAGCCATCAACTTTAAACGTGAAAACGAGCGCTCGGGTAAAATGGCTGATATGTGGGTCAGGTCAGAGTCCAGCATCCGCCCAGCCGCGGCTGTCACGCGCTCCTTTTGCGATAGAGGGGCCACGCAGTGAAAGGGAGAGAGAGGTGACTAGATCTGCTTGCTATCGGCTGCGGCAGCTGTGCTTGACTACAAGGAAGGAGTGTGGCTGTGGCCTATCGGCTGGTCGCAGTGTGCGGAGGGAGGGCCGCAACGCCTGTTTGTCCTCGTCTGCCCAGCAACAACTTTAACCTCTTGAACGTTTTTCTGCCGGCAATTTTTGTTCCTCAAGTGTCGATTACGTGCAGTCAGAATCCGCCCTTGGGCTACACAAACCTTCCTTTAGAAAAGAACCCGACTGCACTGGTAAACGGATGTTTCCCCATTGTCTATTAGAAGGGCCTTCTAAGGAACCTATGTGCCCCCAATGTGCATGCCTAACTCAGCATGTTCTGTTTCCTCATCGGAGATTTGGTTCATCCTTTAAAGACCGGGTGTAGACTTGAATGAATTCCAAGTTTCGCAGTTAAAGTTTTGTTCACTTCTTGTTTGTGAATAATCTGTGCAGTAACTTCAGGCTATATCACTCTCGCAAAGACTTTTTTTTCCGACGCCTGGGCTAAACATTATATATTAAGCAGTGGGGTTCTAGGGACGGACGAGATAAACAAGTGTTTATAATCTAGCATAACATCTTTTTTCCCTTCCTCCCGTTTCTCCCTCTACTCCTCCTCCTTTCACTGCCTTATATCCCTTATCGCTCCCTAGTTCTGGTACTCGCTTTTTCCTCACAGCGCGCCGCTACCACAATACAGCATGTCACTACTGGGCTGAACTAGAAGTCCTTTTCAAATATTCATGAGAGGTTATTTAAATACTCCTCCCACCACACCCTGACCCCGCCTTCCATCCGCCCTCTACTCCGTCCATCCTTTCCCATCTCTCCCCCCTCCCCGCCCCCTTGTGACTGATTTTGTAACGCAATATAAAGCACGGGATTTATTTTCCGTTAGTAAACAGACACGTGCTGCCTCCTGCGTATTTCTTTAACATAATGGTCTCGACCCTCCGCTCTTTCCTTGCTACCTGGACACCTCCCTCTCTTCATTCACCCCTTGCAGCCTTCCGAACCCTCCTAGCCCAATAAACTCCTCCCCGTCCCGCCTGGTCCTCCCCCGACGGTCCTCTGTCTATCCAGTTATCCCGGCTCAACCTCGGCCATTCCGCAAAATATTTCACTGTCTTCCCTCTCCGTGCCTGTTTCTCCCCTCTCTCAGCCTGCTGCCACTCCGCCTGCTTCTCCCCCTACCTGCTTCCCCTCCCTCTGTCTGCTTCTCCCTCTCTCTGCTTGCTTCCTCCTCTGCATGCTTCTCCCCTATCCCTGTCTGCGTCTACCCTCTCTCTGCTTGCTCCTCCCCTCCCTCTGCCTGCTTCTCCCCAATCTCTGCTTGCTTCTCCCCAATCTCTGCTTGCTTCTCCCCTCCCTCTGCCTGCTTCTCCCCAATCTCTGTCTGCTTCTCCCCTCTCTTTGCATGCTTCCCCTACCTGCTTCTCCTCCTCTGCCAGCTTCTCCCCTCTCTCTGCTTGCTTCCTCCTCCTGCCTGTTTTCCCTCTCTCTGCTTGCTTCCCCCCTGCCTGCGTCTCCCCTCTCTCTGCCTGCTTTTCCCCTCTCTCTGTTTGCTTCCCTGCTCTGCCTGTTTCGCCCCTCTCTCTGCCTGCTACCCCTCCTCCTGCTTCTCCCTTCTGCCTCCCCTGCCCTTTTCTCCCCTCTCTTTGCTTGTGACCCCCTCTGCCTGATTCTCCACTCTCTTTGCTTGTGACCCCCTCTCTCTGCCTGCTACCCAGGGCACAAGTCCTAAAACAAGCATTACAAATGCAATAGGTCTTGCCTTTCATTAAGTTAAAGCCATTTGCTTTGCTATACAATACCATTAGCAAAGCAAATGGCTTTAACTTAATAAAAGGCGAGACCTATTGCATTTTCAATGCTTGTTTTTTCTACCACACTGTTCCCTTCCGGGTGTGACGGACAAGAATACCGCAGCCCAACTCCCATGCTGGCCATGGCCTCCTTATAAGCTCGAGAGCTGAAAGCAGGACCCTGGTCAGAATGGAATATGGCAATGGCGTAAGTGCCGATAAAGACTCGCAGATATTTTATAACCGTTCTGGCATCAGCCGAGCGCTGGGGCCACATCTTTTAAGTGTGTTTAGTTTTAATGATTAATAGGACGTAGGATGGCTGGTAGACAGCGTTACGCCGTTTCTGATTGGTAGCCGGTAGCGTAGTTCACTACTGCGATCCCTGTCACAATTGGGACAGTTCATCACATATATTTTATGTTGCACGCTCATTCCTGGCCACCAGTATACTGATTGTAATTCAGTCAGAGATTCCTTGATCTTTTTGTGCCTAGGACCCAATCCCATGTGTGCGTCTGCTATTAAAAATATTCTCCTGTTCATGTTTGGAATTACCCTATCCCCCACTCCAGGGATTCTAGCAAAAGGAACGGAGTTTGCATCGATTACGTATGCATAATTGAGTGGATAGTTCACGGGTATTGCTACACATTCGCCTTTTACGGTCGTCTTTACTGCCAGCATGTTTTCCCCGTCTATGTATTTTTCGGCACGCTTTTTTGTCGCTACGGTAGCCGGTTTAGTTGCTTCCGCTGTGGCTGTATAAGCCAATGAATTCCCTGCAACGTGAACGCCATCACGTTGATGACTCAGAGTGTGTATCACGTGAGTCTTTTGTAGTTCTTTCTGTAAAAGAGCTACCTGTTTCCAGAGCAATTTATGCTTTATTGTGGTACCTGTGTCATCTTTGTAATCATTTTGAACCCAGCTCTGCAACTTATTATTGTAAGAGTTGACGCAAAAATGCGAATCGCACACGATTAGTGTCGGGAATTCACGTTCTGCATTTTCAAGCGCCATCTTTAAAGATCTAATTTGAGCTCTCTGAGCCGAACAGTTTCTTACTGATTCCGTTTTTGTTATTTTCGGTCTGAATTTACCGCTCAGCCAGCGACCTTTAACAATTGCACAGGCTGTATCGTAGGATTTGTTCTCTACGTTGAAATGCTGTACAAATCTATCTGTATAGATTATACAGGCGTACTGTGGAAGAGGCAGAAGTTCGATTGGCAGAGGATATTCTTCTTCATATTCTAAATCATTCAGTTCTTCGAATTGCGGGGCGAAATAGTATTTCACATCTTCCGCTCCTAGAGAATCCACACACTGTATCCATTTTGGATCCAGTGACACTGTAGGCAGGTTTACTGGGCTGAATAGCGCCTCGAAGGCGGATTCCGCTGTGAGGATATTAATCCTTTTACCATGTGCTAGTTCTCGTTCATTTGCTAATGCAGTTTGCACTGCTTTCACAGTATTTTCTGTGTGACTGAATGTTTTTTCTGCTTGTGTGTACAAGTGAGATTTGTAAGCTATTGGTACCTTTTCTCCCTCATTAGAGGTCAGGTACGTGAATCCGCATCTTCCTGGGATGACTCGGATTACAAGATTGCGTGTGTTGTCACGTGTATCTAATTTTGTTTTTGCTAACATGTCTGTTTGCAGCGATCTCAAAATTTCTGTGTGTTTTTGAGTCCAATTGATTTGTTTAAAATCAGGTTTAATTAGTTCGTAGAGAGGTTTAACCCTCTCCGCGTAATTTAGAATGTAAGTTCTACCGAAATTCAGAAAGCCTAGAATCGATTGTAAATTCTTCAGCGTTTTTGGAGCTTGGAGTACAGCGCACTTCTCTTAGAAGTTGTCCGCTAGGCTTTTCCCTTCACTTGATAATTCGTATCCTAAAAATAATACTGTCAGATGGGCAATTCGAGACTTTTTAAAGTTGAATTTGTAACCCTCTGCTGCGAACCCAAGTATAATGGTGTTTACTCTTTTCAAGTGAGTATCCAAGTCGTCATCTGTGAGATAGATATCATCTACGTAAGATAATGCCTCATCATCATATATTTGCAGTAACTCTGTTACTCTAGCTGAGAATAGTCCTGGGCTGTTCTTGAATCCCTGTGGGAGCCTACAGAAATTTTTCTGAGACCCCATTACTGAGAAAGCGGTCAAGTATCTGCTTTCTGGTGCAATGTTTTGACAAAAGAAACCATTAGATATGTCTAATGTTGTTTTATATTTTTTCCTAACTATGTTGTTCATTAGTGCAGCACTATGCGAATTTTATACTGCAAAAGTTTTGCAACATGCATTAAGGTGTCTGTAGTCCAAAACTAGACGATATGAATTGTCTGGCTTGGAGACAGGAAACAAAGGATTGTTCATTTGAGAGGTGCATGTTTCAATCACCCCCTGGTATTCAAGTTGATCTAAGATCTCCCTGACTTGTTTTTTAGCTTCTTGCTTAATGGGACACTGCCTTTGGGCAGTTGGTTCATTTTTTAATTGGATTTTGTGAGGAGGAGAGTCCTCATCCCATCCTACATGATTTTTATATAATGCCGGTGCCTGGGCTACTGCCCATTTCCTTGCATAAGTATATTTTTTGTGAATCGGAATGTGATTCGAGAAGGCAGGCATAATCATTTCTTCGCCATGAGGGCACTCCCTGACAAACTCCGGGGGCCAATCTTTTTCAGCTAACAGGATGTCATAGCCTTTTGAGAGTTTATCCCAAAATAGACCCTTTATTTTCCTAGTCTTATCACCCTCTATACGCAATGTTATTTCGTATATCTTATGGGGCTCGCTAAGTCTGGTGTCGGCAGTTTCAACCTGAATGTATTCATTCGTGTCCACTGTCTCCAGATGACTCATCAGGATCTTGCGGGCTACACTGATTTCTGCTGCACTGTCTAGCATTGTCTGTGCCCACTCCCCGTTTTTCAACTGTGTCCTCAGTATTCTCGGCATGGTTGATTACTCTAATACTGGCTACCTTCTTTTTTGGAAATTGTGAATTTTTACTTTGAGCAGGTTCCTTGTCTTTGGACTTGGTGTGCTCTCCTGGGTCTGACCGTCCTCTTCTTTCCGATTTCTGCGAAAAAGATCGAGAGGGACGTGTATCAATACTTTGATATCTATCAGGCTTCTTTAAATTATCCCTATTTCTAAGGTTATATCTTTTCTCAGAGGGGTCCCTCTGGGGAGACTGGTGTTCTCGAGTCAGAGTTCTTTCGCGAAGGAGACCTTCCTCTGGACTGGAAAACTTTTTCCTTGGGAGTGGATTGTTTATTTCCATCCCAGTTCTTTTTAGTAGTATTTGAATTATTTTTAATAAATAATTTTTCAGGATTTTCGAGTAGTTGGGGTTTTACTGGTTTCCCACCCAAGCTGTCTCTACCTAATTCTTCATAGCATTTCTCTATGATTCTGGCAAGCTCAATTGGTTGATCTGTTATATCTGTTTCCCTCAACTACTGGCGGATCGCCACAGGTGCTGCTTCTCCCTTAATGTTGGCTAATAATATAGCCGAGACCTGCTTGAAGTCTTTCAGTAATTTCATACCAAGAGTTAAAGCAGGTTCTGGACCGTAATCATTCTGAATCTGTTTTAGCACTTCTGGTATTACAGCCATAGACGGAACACCTTGTGTTTTTGTGTAGATTGAAGCAAAGACTGTACCCCAAGTGTCACAGTCCTCTATGTGTGGTGCGACCCCCATAGGAAGGCAGATGGTCAGAATCCTGTGTTTCTCAATAGGGGTAGTATTCGGAAATACTGCCTCTATTTGAGTGATTTTCTGCGCTAACCAGAAAGGAATTTGTTCCCATTTTACGGGTGTTTTACCAAGACATGACTGTATGTTCTGTGGTGTAATTTTATTAGTGTTCCCCTGATGAGGGGGCAGCTGTGGTACATTAACAGCTGTTTGGACTGTAGCAGTCCGCATTACATATTGGACTAATTGCCTATGTATTTTAATTAATGTTTTTAGCTGTGCTAAAAGTTCTTCTCTAGACATTTTATCAATGTGCGGATGTGGTGTGTAGCTGGCTAGAACCGGCCTCGTTTCTCCTGGTCTACCTAGTGGACCGAGCCTGGTAATATGATCATTGTGTTTTAGGGCGCCTTTAAACCAAAGTAAATGTTCTTGGTATTTTAATTGGATTTCAATCTCCTCGAAAGGAGCGTACTCCTCCGGTGGATCCTCTATTTTGTAATAGTGGAACTCTTGTGTTGCAGCGTTTGCCGCTGGAAATGTTATCCATGAATAGAATACCTCTGTCTGCCGATATTCGTGTGCCTCTATCACTAAGACGACTGTGCCACCTTGTGTGGTCAGTCCATTATCTATAAGTTTTGACGTTATAGATTTTCTTAAATGTGCCGGGATGATTATCGCTTCCGGTTCATTATTTCCATCGGGACCCTGCTGAGTCGCATTTACTGCTGGTGCAGCGGTTCCGTTCTCTAAGTCTGACATTTTATGAAATGCAGGTTTTTTGTAGAGCAGGTCTCCAAGGAGACAAAGATTAGGTGCACAATATTTTGGAACACTGTATCCTTCAACATTGAATAAACCAGAGCTTTACATAGGAATCTCTTCCTACTAAGGTCGGGCGGATTTTAACCTTTCACCCACTCCAGACGTCTATTGGAGTATTTACGGGAGAAAGTGCTTGTGTGAAAGGTGCACGACTGAGTTACTCTAACGTCTTGCGTTAGTTTATCGCCTTACCAAACGTTTGGGCGCCATGTAGTGTAGTTCCTATTTTTCCAATAGGCCCTGCGCATTGGAATAACATAAACAGTAGTATCAACGTAGAAGTGCGGATCTTCCAGGCCTCCACTGACTATGCTAAACTTAATTGGGTTTGTTACCAACTAGCTCAGAGGTCACTGGAAACTTTCTTGACTGAATACGAAGTGATCAGCTTCCCTGGTACAGACAAGAAGGGATTCAGTTTTCCAACAACCGGCAACATGACAACTTTGCTCCTCAGATAAGAGTCAATCTCTAGGATCGTGTGAAACAATAGACAGTTATTTTACTCAGTCAGTTTGTGCAGCTTATTTTCACAATATGTAGAGAATAGAGAGACGGGCGTCTTCAATAAAGGGTAACATTTGTTGAACAGTCTTTCTTCTCATACAAGAGAAATGAATTGCCATAATTGCAAGACTTGTTATTATAAAAAGTACGTAGAGTAAAATGAGTATTGCGAAATAATACTGTAAAAACATTGATATGGTTTCTTAGCCATACAATGGTTTAAAATGAATAAAACATATATACATTCATATATACATTAGGCTAAAATACTCAACTGGTGCTTCTAACTACGCCTACCCCAGTGTACCTGACCTAAGCCTAATACTTGGGAGGGGAGTAAGTAAGTAGCTTTAAGTTAAGTTGGTTTTGCCAAGGTTTGCTTCAAGAATTCTCTCTAAGGGTTTAGTCAACACCATACCTCTGGAATAGAATGATGGAGGTCTGGTGTCTCCTTCAGGGAACTCGATATCCCAGTCACTCGCAAGAGTGGGCTGGAAACGCTGGAGCTGGATTTCTCTGCAGGAGAAAAGACAGCGTCTCTCTCAGCGCGTCGAGGAAGAGGAGGGGCAGCGTCCGTGGGCAGCTTGCATCTGCTTGGCTCTTGCAGGGGGACGGCTGTTCAGCTCCTAAGTTCACCACACCATCGTTCGCTAGTCAGCGGTGATAGCAGAAGCGATAGTAGCTTCAGCAGCAGCTTCAGTATCAGCGAGACAGCAATGGTATCATCAGCATAACAGCAGCAACTTCAGCGTTTGCTTAAGGCAACGTTGGTAATATTTATACCTGAAAGGTGCCTTGTTTGACGTAAGTTTTTGGACATAAGACGTCAATAAAGATGTCACTAGGAAGTGATCGTCTATCAGTGCTCATTAAAGTTCTATTACTAATCAAAACATAGCAAGCGGGGCTTTCCCAGGTTGCTGAGTTTTTATCTTGTTGAAGAACTCGGAGTGTTAATCTAGGAATCTTAGATAGTAACTTCTGCTATGACATTGCACTAATTAGCTGCAAAGGAAGTGGCAGAGGAAGTGATTCTGACATGTGGCTCTGTTCGTGTGAGGCCAGAGACGAGTTTCTGAATATTGCATTTGATCGGTTATGCCAATATAGGGGAACAAGGGGATTGTAGCTGTATAGGGGCATAAGGTCACAGTATCGATCAGGGTCCTAGATTAGAACACAACAATAGCTTCAAGGTTAATATGGGGTTCTAGATCGTAAAGGGCTATGTCATCTGCATACATGGAGATCAGAACTCTGTGGAGTCTGAAGTTAAGACCTCTTTGCTCGTGGTGTTGTCGTAATTGGGATGCTAGTGGTACCATTGCCATGGCGAACAGAATTGGAGAAAGAGGACATCACTGTCAGGTCCCTCTTGGAATGGGGCTGATGTCATTCCGTTAAGGCGTAAGGGTGCCATCGGGGACTGATGTAGAAAAGTTATAAGGCGGATGAATTGGGAGTAAAATCCTAATCGCCGAGGAGACCAAACAGGAAAGCCCATTCCAGTGAATTGAGTGTGGTGCCCGCCGCTAATGTGGGCTCCACACTTTGCATGACTGTGAACTGTGTTCTGAGATTATGTGCTGTCGAACGGACTGGGACAAAGTTATCAATGTTAATCACTGACAAGGGGTGATAAGAGTCACATAAATGTGGTGATTTCCTGGGTTTCGGTATGTAAATGATCATTGCTTCTCTTAAAGAGGGTGGTAGCATTTGGGCCTCTAATGATGCTTGGTACATAACTACCATATGGGGGTCTAGCAGGGTGGCATATTCTTTTTAAAAAGAGGCAGATATGCCTTCTAGACCAGGGGCTTTGTTGTTCTGGAGACTGCGGTTGACTTGCAGGACTTCCTCCTCAGTGAAGGGTGAGTCCAAGTACTGTCACCTCACATCGTCAAGCCACAGCAGTTCAATGGTATCAAAGTATTCTATTAGCATTTCCTCAGTAATCTCTCCCATAGTATGGTAGAGATTAGAGTAGAAGGAGGTCATTGTGTCTAGTACGGCCTGTGGGGAAGTCTGGTTTGTTGATTGCTCATCCTGGAGTTCCATAATATAGTGTTGCGCTCTAGGTCTGCGTAGCAGCTCCAACACCCACGGACCACGCACGCAACCTAGGATTCGTCCTCGACTCCTCCCTCTCCATGTCGAAGCAGGTCTACGCCATCTCCTCCTCCTGCTACAGCACCCTCTGCATGCTGCGCAGGATCTACAAGTGGATCCCGACCTAAACAAGAAGAACAGTGACCCAGCCCTTCTCAGCAGCAGGCTGGACTACGGCTACGCACTCTACGCAGGAATCCCTGCCAAACACCTCCGATGACTACAACGCATCCAAAATGCCTCAGCCCGACTGCTCCTCAACGTCCCCCGCCGCAGCCACATCACCTCCCACCTAAGAGACCTGTACTTGGTCCCCGTCAACAAGAGGATCACCTTCAAACTCCTCACCCACGCACACAAAGCACTCCACAACACCGGACCAGCCTACCTGAACGACAGACTCAATTTCTACACCCCCGCCCGTCAGCTCCGCTCCACCAGCCTCGCCCTTGCCACCGTCCCGCGCATACAAAGAACCACCTCCGGTGGCAGATCATTCTCCTTCCTAGCCGCCAAAACCTGGAACACCCTCCCCACCCATCTACGGCAGACCCAAGACCTGCTCATCTTCAGAAGGCTCCTCAAGACCTGGCTCTTCGAGTAGTAGCAGCACCCCCCAGAGCGCCCTGAGACCCTCACTGGTAAGTAGTGCACTTTGCTAGTACCATCTCCTTCCCTGTACTGTCTCGCTTGGGATTCTCATGTTAATTAGTAAAGTTAGCGGTTTGCTTCTTCCTCGTATTCGGTGAGTTTCTCTTTTATTGATGCTAGTGTAGCAGGGGATCTCATGTCCCAGAGAAGCGTTTCGTTTTCCCGCAGATCGTTTTCCAGCAAGTCAGGAATGGATTGCTTTTAGCACCCCAGTCTGTTTTGGGAATACGAGCCCCTCTTACCACAGCCTTGAAAGCCTTCCATAGTATCTGGGGGGAGCTGACTGAGCCCTCATTGACTGCAACATTTTCTGTGATGGCCTGGTGTATTTCAGCCTAGAATACCTGATCATGCAGTGCGCCGCTGCGTGTGGCGCCATGTGAAGGCGCAGTTTGTGGTCGAGCGAAGAGTGAGCTCTAGAAGCACTGGAACATGGCCAGACAGTGTCCGATGGTGACATGTCATGGCTGTTGCTGTTGACCATGTAGTCACGTCTCTGGTGGTCAGCCAGCAGTCTATACGTGACCAGGCTTCATGTGCTAATGTCACGCATGTTCCCTCCCTATGGGTCCCGTTTTTATATCTACATACATCATTTATGTTGAAATCTTGCATTAAAGCATGGAGTTGCTCCACTGCTTTAGGATGGGGCCGCTGAGCAGCTCCTGATCTGTCTAGTTCAGGATCTAGGATTACATTAAAATCTCCCCCCCAGAATATAGCTCTGTGGCCCATTTTCACTATTTGGTGCCAAATCTCAGTGTAAAGTTCTGGGTCATCTATGTTAGAGCCACATACACAAACCAGTATGAGAGATTGCTGTTGGAGTTGTCCTGCCGCTGTAACATGCTGCCCCTCAGTATCCTTTTTAATCTGAGTGAGCATCCTTGGGGTACCTTTCCTTATAAGCATTTCAGTGCCGCTGGCATAGTTGGAATTCAGGGACTGGTGTACCTCTGCACACCAGCGTACCTCTAGGCGAGTGGAGGTGGGTGGGGTCAGGTGAATTTCCTGAAGGAAGCAGATATCTGTGTGGTGTCTATTGAGGTATGTGAGGACAAGGCGAGCTTTCCTGGGGTTGTCGAGCCGTCTAACATCCCACGTTAGAAGCCTAAGTACTCTGGGTGCCATTGGTATGTTATGGGTATCTGGGTGCTGGTATGTAGGGGTCATTGTGAGCTCAGTCTGGTGCCTACCGTGTTACAATAGGGCAGAAGTATGGGATCTGTCCTATAGACTGTCTGCTTCAGTGTCTTACCTATGTGTATTTGACAGGGGCCTCCTCTAAAACATAGACAAAATCTAACACTCTCAAAACAGTAGAATAATGAAAGACCCCTCCCTCCCCCTCCATTCACCCTCCAATCCCTGAACTTGGTTTAGTAATCAATCCCCACCGCCTCCCCGGTCTGAATAGAAGAGCGTGGGACTCATTTCTGAGGGCGAAGAAGAGCCTCGCGTACACACCAACCTTCCTCCAGCTTCGTGAAACAGTGGCTCACGCCTTGTGGATGGCTCCATCGGCTGTAGATCACATAAACTGTGTTGAGGAACCCTGAAGAGTGCTCTGCACAGGTCTTCCCCGCCACTTACAGTGCCGCTTTGTACTGCGGTGATTGAAGTGGATCAGAGAGGTTTGAGTTTAAAGTTCAGTCATTTTCATCCAGATTCCCATGATCTTGATCCCTTGGAGAGTGTCTAGACAACTTTGCAATCAGCAAATCAGGAAATTTGAGCGCTGCTTTGGCGTCAGTGAACTGATGAGCTCTGTCACAATGCGTTATGCGAAGTTTGGCTGGGTAGAAAGGAGCAGATTTTGTCACAGTTTTTAGAGTAATTTTTTAGCTGCTAAAAATTCCTTACGGGCAGTCTGAACTATAATTGTGAAGTCCGGGTAAAAGGAGTTATAAGAGGCCTTGCCCGTCCCGCCTCGGCTTCCGCTTCGGCCCGTCTCTGGTCTTTGCGAGACCCAACCTCATCAGGCCTGTTGCTCATCCTCAGCTTCAAAGCCCCTCGTGTGCTCTTTTTATGGTGGTCCGGCTTGTATGTTAGTATAGCATGTCGTCTCTCCCGGCACCAGTGTCGGGGGGTATTCAGTGGGTTCTCAATAGAATGGGGTGGGTAGCCGCAGCATCTATCTGAGGGACATATTCTCAAGGAGCTATTGCGGTGTTAACATCACTTTATTGCTGCCATAGTAGTGATACATTTATCTCCCCATTTATAAGCCGGTGTTAACAGCCCACAGCACCAGTTCAACCACGATAGCAGTCACAAAAAACAACGACACAGATGACTCCTGCAACTATCGCTAATGAGATGCAGAGTAGGGGTTCCCGTGCCAGAAGCCGTGACAACACCACTCCACAACATTCACAAAGAACAGACAGAACTGCAATAAGAACACAAAACAGGCGATAAGGTGCGTTAGCACCTGGAAAATAACACCTGCTCTGACCAGGTGCAAAGTCGGACCACAGCCTGCAGCACAAAAGGGAGAACAGCCCACAGCCACATCGGAAGGGCAACAGATGCCATGGAGCCACTGGCCATGTGGCCCGGACACCCAAGTGGGCCACAACACCCACCGCCACCACCCCAGGACCCCAACCCCCACCCAGAACATCCCCCCAGAACACCACAGAAGCAGCGCAGACAAAGACAGGTGACCCCCAGGAAACGCACCAGCCTCACAGACCCAACACCTGACAATGTCATTCCCCACTACAGGCCCAAAAGGACAGCCATCCTACGCATCTTGACCAACAAGGCCCAACAGGCCGACTGAACAAACACAGCGGACAACCAATATCCCACCCCACCCCACACAAAGCTGCTGGCGGTGCTTCACCTGTTGGCCCCTGGTATCCCCCAACCAACATCCACAAGAGTCGGAGAAGTCACACAGCCAGCCACATCCAAGCACCTCACACCTGTCCTGGACATTACCACAGCCTGGTACTCCTGTCCCTATAAGTCCAACACAATGCGCAGTATCCGAATGGACACCAAGCAGGGACCATACACCATAGCTAGATGCATGCAAGTCTTGGGGGCAATCCACAGCACACATGTCATACCTGTGCCCCCTGCCGACACAGCACACAATAGCCGCAACAGAAAGCACATGTCTCAAATAAATGTGCAGGCAACAACAGAACACTGTGGAACCTCCTCCAATGTCGCCTCCAAATACCCAGCCAGTGTGCATGATTCCTCCATCCTACGACAGTCCATCAGCAACCAGCGTTCCCAGGATGGCACCAAGGGAAATGCACAGCCCCTTGGCAAGTTCCAAATGAACACCCCACTCACTGAAACTCCACAACCATGCAACTCGCAACCCTGGCAATGCACACGTCACAAATTCATAACCAACATGCAAAACAACATGCCCACCCACCAGACATGACAGAACAACTCACAATGGTAACTTAGGCAAGCCCTGCACATGAGCCATCTACGGCATGGCACCTCAGCCTCACACTAGCCAAATGTGGAGAGAGGTGGCAACCAGGCATGTGTGAAGGGGGCAGAAGAACCATGATTGGGAAAGTACACAATGCCAAGTGTGGGGGAGATGTGCTAGGCAGACCGCAGTATGCAGAACACACCCATATCCATGGCAACATACACCTATGGTGTATGTAGTGTAGTGGACAGTGGACGTAACCATTGTAGGAGAGTAGGGTCTGCAATCCCATGATCACCCAGATTTTTCGCTTTTGTTTCACTGGTTTACGACTTTCTCTGGCTGTGGGCCTGCTAATCAGACCCACAGCCTGGCTGTTCTCTTTCTAAATTACGATATGTACCCTAGGTGCATTCACCAATTGGTACTGGGCCACCTTATCAGACCCTGTAACTCAGGGCATAGGTGTACCCAGGGCCGCCAGGGGCTGCAGCATGTATTATGCCACCCCTGGCTGGCCTCCTAAATTTGACACAACTGGCTGCATGACAGCTGGGGCGAAGTCGTGTAATCACACTTTGCTTTAGATATAGTAGCCCTATATCTAACCATACAATGGACACTCGAGTTCCTATCAGTCACTCCTATGGCAGGCCTTGACAATCCTGAAGGCAGAGTGCATGGGCTCGTGTGAACTAGGCTCTGGCCCGAGCCGAGCCCGGTTGCAGCTTGCGGAATCCAGACCCAATGGCTGTTCCATGATAACGCGTACCACATCGGTAACTTTGGTGTCGCGTTATCAAGACATGTCGAGTAAGGTGTCATACGAATCGGGATGCTGCCCTCTCACCAACTCTGGCGACGAGGTTAGCATTCCGCCCTTCTAGAGGGACACGACATGTACATAACTGTGAACCCCGGTTAAAGTTAACTGAAGCCTCAGCTCCACAAAATGGATGCTGCCACCACAGACACGGGTCTGACCTCCTGCTGCTGGGAGTCCTTCCAGCGAGGAGAGCTTGGACAAAGGGTTTCCTGTCGAGGGCGGTGTTCGCACCGTCCCAGACAGGGTTTGTGTATTCTGGGTAGGTAGGGCTTTTGCGAGAAGGTGACTGCGGAGTGGCACCCCGGTGCTCACTACGCATCTGCCGGTCAGAACCAGTTCCAGGGGCACCAGCCCTGGCCTGGGGAAAGTCCGGCAGGGGAGAGGGGTGTAACTACCTCCCTTCCTGGTCCCACCCTTAGGGCAGGACCTAGTCATGTACCCACCCCTTTCTTTAGAATAAAGGCCGGAGCGGGGACCCTTCCAAATTAGATCATCTTTGAATCAAGAACTACTTTCTACGAAAGGACACTCAAGACTCTTCTCAAGATTTCTCCCTTGTGACTAAGGAGTAGTCACCCTGCATCAGCGGGCACCATCTAAGAACTCTGCGGTTTGCTGCAAGTCCTTCCTCAAGGATCCGACGGCCCAGCTCGACGAGAACCGGCTTCCCTGGCACCTCTGACCTCTACCCACGTCATCAGCTCAGCTGTGATCGGTGGGTGCGACGAGACCTCGAGGGACCGGCCATCATCAGAACCTGCACGCTCTTAACCAGCACGACCATCGAAGCGATTCCCTGGTGAGTGCTCTGGGGTCCGAGAAGCCCCGACCCTGAGCCGCTCCAGCACCGAAGTGCAGTCTCCCAGCATCTCCACGATCTGCGTGGGGCCCTTCTGCTCGCTGCTCAGCACGTTGTCTGGTCACTAGCCGCTGGCTTGTGCCCTTCTGTGACGACATCCGACAATCAACACTGCTGGTCTGGTTGCTCCAGACTGGCCCTTGCTTCCATCTTTGCGAGAAGCACCCCGGACCCTCCTGGTCCACTCAAGACGCCATCTTAGGCCCACCACGTGGCCCTGAGATCTGCCAAGGCTTGTTGCCCCATCCTGGGCCCAGCGACGCCGACAGCATCATCCTTCGTGGGTCAACTCGCACCTCCGCCGTGGTCGCCGACAACGCCTCCTGGTCCGTGAGACTGCAGAGCCTAGCGTCGCCCACTCACCTGGTCGAGGTGACGGCCAACCGGTGCCATCCTGGTACCCTCTGACTACTGGCTAGTAGTACGAACTTGGTCCCCTCTGCTTTCAGGTATCAACAATCTCTGATCCAGGCTTGGATCTCTACGAACTATTCATCACTGGTCGCCGGCCAGCAACTCCTTTTCTTCCGGCTCCTGGCTCGTCAGCGAAGACCCCGACGCCTGTAAGACTTGTGCAGCCGCAGCCCTCGTGGCTAGGTAACTCGGCATTTCGGTGCCTGCATAGCCTCTTTACTCTAGGGTCCCGAGTCCCTCGCTTCCGACTTGCCTTATCGGGTCCGCCCGAGACCTTAAACTTTCCGTGTCCTCGGACACTTGTTTTAATTGTGCACTTGAAGTATTTTCCTAAGAGATTTGGTTTGTGCTTAGTACCCTGTCCTCATAAAGAGTCCAGGGCTGTTGTGAATCTTAATAAATATCCTGTTTATTTTCATAACACTTGTGTGGTGTCCTTTCACTGGGTGTTCAAGGGGTACATGTGTGGTAAACAGCTGGCTTAACACGCCCTCTCGAGTCTTTAGCCTTAGACTGCTCGTATCCACGCTACTAGGATAGCTGGTCTATAGGTTGACTTACAACCAAACACCATAAGGGTCGTTGGAACGATACATAGCGGTCGCTAGAATAGCGAACGTTGCATATCGGGCCAACTTCTCACATTGGTGAGCAGCGGTTGGGATTTGAGCTTGCTGTTGTTTTACCACACGTATCCTAAGAATATCTTGTTGAAAGATCGCATAAGTACTGTTAGTACATATAACTAAAGCTTAGAATACTCTGAGTTCTACTGAACCAGCTGTTGCAGCTCCTCAAGGCTTAGCACACCTTGGCTGCAACTCTTAGCAAGGGAACAGTAGGTAAACACGTAGTGTAGGTAGGTGCATCACTTACACCACACTAGAAACAGTATGTCGGACAAAGGAGGAAACTCTGAGTCTCCCCTTGTGTCAGTTGACCCTCCACAGGTCATCCCTTCAAGATATACTGTGCTGAGCTTCAAGGAGTTAAGACAGGTGTGTCACTCCCGGAAGATCAAGCAGGGGTCTAACCCCACCACGTCCTTTCTGATTGGTCTCTTGGAGACTTATGATGCCAGAAAAGCTGAGACCCGTCTTAGCTCTTCTAATCCAGAAGGAGACATGCCTCCCCTCGAGGGAACCAGAGACGATCCTGACCTCATCCACCTCGCAACTGAGAACGAAGATGTGGAGGATGATGAGGATGAGGATCCCTCTGGGGATGAGGCAGATAAGGGACAGGTAGAAGTCGTTAGACTAAGCAGGTCCAACTTAAGCAAACATGATAGTGGTACTGGGGGACCCCCAGCGCTACTGTCAGGTCCGCTTAACATTGGGAATGGACGAGCCCGATCTCTGTCGAGAGACTCTGGCAGATCCCTTCAAACCAATGGCTCTCGAAACTCTTCACAAAGAGGGATGACGTCCCCTCAGCGGAGAGTGTACGAAGCTAAGGAAAGGGCAGCTAATCTGAGGATCGAAAGGGAAGAACTTGCCCTGGCCAAAGAAAGGCTTGCCTTTGCGAGAGAGCAACAGTTAAGTGGGGTAGTCCCCACTGGTGGCAGCAATGTACCTAGCAATAGGGAAAAGAGTTTCGATACGAAACACCTTGGTAAGATAGTGCCCCCCTTTAAACAAGGGGACGACATCCACAAATGGATTACTGCTTTGGAGAGGGCCTGCACGGTGCAAGGTGTTCCCCAGAGTCAGTGGGCAGCTATCTTGTGGCTCTCCTTTGAAGGTAAAGGAAGAGACAAGCTCCTCACCACAAGGGTGGAGGATGCGAACGATTACCAAGTCTTGAAAAATACACTCGTTGAAGGGTTCGGCCTAACCACTGAGCAGTACAGGGTGCTGTTCAGGGATACCCAGAAAACGCAGTCTCAAGATTGGTCTGACTTTGTCGATTGTGCCACTAAGGCTTTTGAGGGCTGGTTGCTGGGCAGTAAGGTTACTGATTACAAAGGATTGTATAATTTGATGATGAGAGAACAAATTTTAAACAATTGTCAGAACCAGTTGTTGCATCAGCATCTTGTCGACTCGGATCTGACCTCTCCCCAAGAATTGGGAAAGAAGGCAGACAAATGGGTTCGTACGAGAGTTAAACAGAACCAGGGCCAGAATCAAGGTGGTCAGAAGAAAGCAGACCAGAAGGGTAAAGATTCTAAGGGGGAACAAAATGACCAGAAGTCTTCGACAGGTCCCCAACAACCCAAAGAGGGAGGGGGTCAGGCTCCCCAAAAGAAGAAAGAAGGCCAATCCAAAAGATGGTGCCAGTACTGTAAAAGTAAATCTCACTGGTTTAGTGAGTGCACCAAGAAAGGAGGAGGGCAGACTCCTGCCACTGCAGCCCCTAAGGCACCTGTGCCCCCTAGTACAGTCAGCAGTGGTAGTGCGCCTCCCAAGGGTTTAGTAGGGTTAACCCTGGGTTCTGAGGGGCGTGACAACTTAGTTGGCACACTCACTCAGGCTGTCCTTGTCAGTACAGGGGACGCGGACGTGTCCCCTGACATAAGTCCCAATACCTTGGGCAAATACAGACAGACGCCTTTCATAAATGGAAAGATGGCTCAGGCCTATAGGGACACTTGTGCCAGCGTCACCATGGTGACGCCTAACTTTGTGGACCCTGGACAGATCATGCCAGGTACAGAATTCCTGGTGACCAATGCAAGCAATGTCACTACCAATCACAGTATGGCAATTGTAGCTTTCTCCTGGGGAGGGGTAACTGGCCAAAAGAAGGTTGTAGTTAGTCCAGACCTCCCAGTGGATTGTTTGTTGGGCAATGATTTGGAGTCATCACAATGGTCAGAAGTGGAGCACCGGACTCACATGGAAATGTTAGGTTTGCCAGCACATGTGTTCGCTGTGACCAGGTCACAGGTCAGGAAATGCCCCACTGAACAGGTGCTGGATCCTGGAACAACGGACCAGACACCTCCCAAGAAAAAGAGCAGTAGGGTTAAGGCTGCGCCTTCCCCCTTGCCCCAGGTCGTGGATCAAGTCTCAGAGGAGGCTGACCTACAGGAATTGAGGGAAACTGAGCCTAGGGAGTTCGAACTTGATCAAGTTGAATTCTTGGGTTCAGGGGGACCCTCAAGGGAAGACCTGGGGAAGGACCAGTTAGACTGCCCTTCTCTTGAACCCCTCAGACAGCAGGCTGCTGCTGAGGCTGCTGGGAACGCCACAGGTACCCACAAGGTATACTGGGAAGATGGACTCCTGTACACTGAGTCAAGAGACCCCAAGCCTGGCATGACCAGGAGGCTGGTTGTACCCTTGTCTCAGCGTGGTTTCCTACTTACCTTGGCCCACGAGATTCCCTTAGCAGGTCACTTAGGCCAGACGAAAACGTGGGACAGGCTTGTCTCACACTTTCACTGGCCTCATATGAACGAAGATACCAAGGAGTTTTGCCGCTCCTGTGTCACTTGCCAAGCCAGTGGTAAGTCAGGTGGCACGACAAAGGCCCCCCTTATACCAATGCCTGTGGTGGGGGTGCCCTTTGAACGGGTGGGGATCGACATCGTCGGTCCCATGGAACCACCAACAGCATCAGGGCACAAGTTTATACTGGTGGTAGTGGATCATGCCACCAGGTATCCTGAAGCTATTCCCCTTAGGACCACTACAGCACCTGTTGTGGCAAGAGCCCTAGTTGGAGTATTCTCCAGAGTGGGCTTCCCTAAGGAGGTCGTCTCCGACAGAGGTGCAAACTTTATGTCGAGCTACTTAACTGCTATGTGGAAGGAATGTGGTGTCAACTACAAGTTCACTACACCCTATCATCCACAATGCAATGGGCTTGTTGAGAGATTCAACAGGACCCTTAAAGGGATGATTCATGGACTACCTGAAAAGCTTCGGCGTAGATGGGACGTCCTGATCCCCTGCCTCTTGTTCGCCTACAGAGAAGTCCCACAGAAGGGGGTTGGCTACAGCCCTTTTGAACTTTTGTACGGGCATCCTGTAAGAGGACCCCTGTGTTTGGTGAAGGAAGGATGGGAGAGACCTCTCAAAAAGCCTGCAGCCAACATAGTGGACTATGTGCTTGGCCTCCGCTCGCGGATGGCTGAATACATGGAGAAGGCATCTGAAAACCTTAAGGCCAGCCAAGAACTCCAGAAAGCTTGGCATGACCAAAAGGCTGTCTTGACTGTTTACCAGCCCGGACAGAAGGTGTGGGTGTTGGAGCCAGTGGCCCCAGCAGCACTCAAGGACAAATGGTCCGGGCCCTACACCATCCTGGAGAAAAAGGGAGAGGTCACCTACCTGGTCGACCTGGGAACTCCCCGGAGCCCCCACAGGGTGCTTCATGTCAACAGGCTCAAGGCATATGTCGACAGGAAGGACATGAGTTTGCTCATGGCCCTAGATGAGGGACAGGAAGAAGAGAGTGACCCTCTCCCCGACCTGCTCACTCAGAATCCTGACGATGGATCGGTAGATGGTGTTGTCTTTTGTGGCAGCCTCTCCGAACGTCAACAGAGCGACTGTAAACAGGTTCTTCAGTCGTTCAGACATATGTTTTCTCTAACACCCAGCCAGACCGATTGGTGCACCCATGAGGTTGACACTGGTGACAGCTTGCCCGTTAAGAGTAAAATCTACCGGCAGCCTGATCACGTTAGAGACTGCATCAAGAGTGAAGTGCAGAAAATGTTGGAGCTGGGAGTCATTGAACCCTCGGATAGCCCTTGGGCTAGTCCCGTAGTTCTAGTGCCGAAACCTCACACCCAGGGTGGTAAGAGAGAGATGAGGTTTTGCGTAGACTACAGGGGTCTCAATGCAGTCACTAAGACTGACGCCCACCCAATACCGAGGGCAGACGAGCTTATCGATAGATTGGCCTCGGCCAACTACTTAAGTACGTTTGACCTGACAGCTGGGTATTGACAAATCAGGTTAGCTGAGGACACCAAGCCTAAAACCGCATTTTCAACCCCTGGTGGGCATTATCAGTTCGTGGTGATGCCCTTTGGTCTGAAAAATGCACCTGCCACCTTCCAAAGGTTGGTGAATCAAGTCCTTACTGGGCTGGATGACTTCTGTGCGGCGTATCTTGACGATATTGCTGTCTTTAGCTCCACCTGGGAGGATCACCTGGTCCACCTGCGGAAAGCGTTAGAGGCTCTGCAAGCAGCAGGCCTCACTATCAAGGCCACCAAGTGCCAGATAGGGCAGACACAGGTTGTATACCTGGGCCACCTTGTAGGTGGAGGCCAGGTTCAGCCACTGGAGAGCAAGATACAGTCAATCAGGGACCGGGCTCCTCCAACCACCCAGACTCAGGTTCGAGCTTTCTTGGGCCTGACTGGATACTACCGGAAGTTTGTCAGGAACTATGGTTCCATCGTGACACCATTAAACGAACTGACAAGCAAGAAAATGCCAAAAAAGGTTCAGTGGACAGCGAGCTGTCAAAAAGCATTCGATGACCTAAAGCAGGCCATGTGCACGGCGCCTATCCTCAAGAGTCCGGACTACTCCAAACCATTCATTGTCCAAACAGATGCTTCTGAGTTGGGTGTGGGAGCTGTTCTTTCTCAACTGAATTTTGATGGTCAAGACCAGCCCATTGCTTTTATAAGCAGAAGGCTGACCCCTAGAGAGAAGAATTGGTCAGCTATTGAGAGGGAGGCCTTTGCTGTGGTTTGGGCCCTGAAGAAGCTGAGGCCATACTCGTTTGGCACTCACTTCAAGATTCAGACCGACCATAAGCCCCTCTTGTGGCTAAATCAGATGAAGGGTGAAAACCCCAAACTGCTAAGGTGGTCCATTTCCCTACAGGGGATGGACTTTACAATGGAACATAGACCTGGTACTGATCATGGCAATGCCGATGGGCTCTCCAGATATTTCCACTTAGAACAAGAAGACTCACCTGGTCAAGGTTAGCTTATTGTTCTGACGTTTGGGGGGGGGGTCATGTAGGAGAGTAGGGTCTGCAATCCCATGATCACCCAGATTTTTCGCTTTTGTTTCACTGGTTTACGACTTTCTCTGGCTGTGGGCCTGCTAATCAGACCCACAGCCTGGCTGTTCTCTTTCTAAATTACGATATGTACCCTAGGTGCATTCACCAATTGGTACTGGGCCACCTTATCAGACCCTGTAACTCAGGGCATAGGTGTACCCAGGGCCGCCAGGGGCTGCAGCATGTATTATGCCACCCCTGGCTGGCCTCCTAAATTTGACACAACTGGCTGCATGACAGCTGGGGCGAAGTCGTGTAATCACACTTTGCTTTAGATATAGTAGCCCTATATCTAACCATACAATGGACACTCGAGTTCCTATCAGTCACTCCTATGGCAGGCCTTGACAATCCTGAAGGCAGAGTGCATGGGCTCGTGTGAACTAGGCTCTGGCCCGAGCCGAGCCCGGTTGCAGCTTGCGGAATCCAGACCCAATGGCTGTTCCATGATAACGCGTACCACATCGGTAACTTCGGTGTCGCGTTATCAAGACATGTCGAGTAAGGTGTCATACGAATCGTGATGCTGCCCTCTCACCAACTCTGGCGACGAGGTTAGCATTCCGCCCTTCTAGAGGGACACGACATGTACATAACTGTGAACCCCGGTTAAAGTTAACTGAAGCCTCAGCTCCACAAAATGGATGCTGCCACCACAGACACGAGTCTGACCTCCTGCTGCTGGGAGTCCTTCCAGCGAGGAGAGCTTGGACAAAGGGTTTCCTGTCGAGGGCGGTGTTCGCACCGTCCCAGACAGGGTTTGTGTATTCTGGGTAGGTAGGGCTTTTGCGAGAAGGTGACTGCGGAGTGGCACCCCGGTGCTCACTACGCATCTGCCGGTCAGAACCAGTTCCAGGGGCACCAGCCCTGGCCTGGGGAAAGTCCGGCAGGGGAGAGGGGTGTAACTACCTCCCTTCCTGGTCCCACCCTTAGGGCAGGACCTAGTCATGTACCCACCCCTTTCTTTAGAATAAAGGCCGGAGCGGGGACCCTTCCAAATTAGATCATCTTTGAATCAAGAACTACTTTCTACGAAAGGACACTCAAGACTCTTCTCAAGATTTCTCCCTTGTGACTAAGGAGTAGTCACCCTGCATCAGCGGGCACCATCTAAGAACTCTGCGGTTTGCTGCAAGTCCTTCCTCAAGGATCCGACGGCCCAGCTCGACGAGAACCGGCTTCCCTGGCACCTCTGACCTCTACCCACGTCATCAGCTCAGCTGTGATCGGTGGGTGCGACGAGACCTCGAGGGACCGGCCATCATCAGAACCTGCACGCTCTTAACCAGCACGACCATCGAAGCGATTCCCTGGTGAGTGCTCTGGGGTCCGAGAAGCCCCGACCCTGAGCCGCTCCAGCACCGAAGTGCAGTCTCCCAGCATCTCCACGATCTGCGTGGGGCCCTTCTGCTCGCTGCTCAGCACGTTGTCTGGTCACTAGCCGCTGGCTTGTGCCCTTCTGTGACGACATCCGACAATCAACACTGCTGGTCTGGTTGCTCCAGACTGGCCCTTGCTTCCATCTTTGCGAGAAGCACCCCGGACCCTCCTGGTCCACTCAAGACGCCATCTTAGGCCCACCACGTGGCCCTGAGATCTGCCAAGGCTTGTTGCCCCATCCTGGGCCCAGCGACGCCGACAGCATCATCCTTCGTGGTACAACTCGCACCTCCGCCGTGGTCGCCGACAACGCCTCCTGGTCCGTGAGACTGCAGAGCCTAGCGTCGCCCACTCACCTGGTCGAGGTGACGGCCAACTGGTGCCATCCTGGTACCCTCTGACTACTGGCTAGTAGTACGAACTTGGTCCCCTCTGCTTTCAGGTATCAACAATCTCTGATCCAGGCTTGGATCTCTACGAACTATTCATCACTGGTCGCCGGCCAGCAACTCCTTTTCTTCTGGCTCCTGGCTCGTCAGCGAAGACCCCGACGCCTGTAAGACTTGTGCAGCCGCAGCCCTCGTGGCTAGGTAACTCGGCATTTCGGTGCCTGCATAGCCTCTTTACTCTAGGGTCCCGAGTCCCTCGCTTCCGACTTGCCTTATCGGGTCCGCCCGAGACCTTAAACTTTCCGTGTCCTCGGACACTTGTTTTAATTGTGCACTTGAAGTATTTTCCTAAGAGATTTGGTTTGTGCTTAGTACCCTGTCCTCATAAAGAGTCCAGGGCTGTTGTGAATCTTAATAAATATCCTGTTTATTTTCATAACACTTGTGTGGTGTCCTTTCACTGGGTGTTCAAGGGGTACATGTGTGGTAAACAGCTGGCTTAACACGCCCTCTCGAGTCTTTAGCCTTAGACTGCTCATATCCACGCTACTAGGATAGCTGGTCTATAGGTTGACTTACAACCAAACACCATAAGGGTCGTTGGAACGATACATAGCGGTCGCTAGAATAGCGAACGTTGCATATCGGGCCACTTCTCATAACCATGTC
The DNA here is from genome assembly GCF_964263255.1 of Lissotriton vulgaris. NCBI lineage: Eukaryota > Metazoa > Chordata > Amphibia > Caudata > Salamandridae > Lissotriton > Lissotriton vulgaris. The sequence goes on along the minus strand of NC_141685.1, from coordinate 151,794,923 downwards.
ACCCCGGCCAGTGGGGGAGTACGCAGAAATGTTGTCTGTTACATCCCCCTCCCGTAAGCGCGTGTGGAGTGGGATGGCCCGGCGTACAGGCCGCTATCTTAATATTTTAGGAGACAGTTGTGCTCTTAAACCAGGAACTCAAAACCTAATTAGAACCTACAATTCAGCCTTGTTTGAGGATATAAAACCGTATCAAATATACGGAATAAGGCACAGACATAGGAAAATTTGAAATAAGCTGTTCCTTTAATTGTCGCTTTGACACATGACCTATGACACATTTGATTTGATCTGGTGTTTAAAACTCCATGGTATTTACCTCTGTTTTCTTTGCTATCTAGCACGTTGTGGATTTGAAAAAATGCAAATAAATTATTTAAAAGAATAAATAAGCTGCCCAGTTTAATATCAAAACTGACCGAAATACTCATATATTCTTTAAAATACCGATATATTAATTGAAATACAGATATATATTCATTAAAATACCGATATATATTCATTAAAATACCGATATATTCATTAAAATACAGATATATATTCATTGAAATACAGATATATTCATTGAAATACAGACTGTCGCTTCCAGTTGTCACCTTTCTGTAAATACTCTTAAGTCCTTTACATCAGTGTTTTGAAGATGCTCATCTGAAGAGAAGCTATAAATACTTTTTTACAGCAGCCAAGTGTGAGGCCCTGTGCTTGAACTGTCAGACCCTTAAAAACATTCACGTCTGTGACATCTGAAATCCCAGGTCTTTACTGGTATAAGTGCTTGTTTGTGTGAAATGTAAGGAGGCGGCGGTTACGTCAGTGACCACCAGAGGGCGCTCCTCGCCTGCTGATGAAACCCACTGATCTGCACACTGTATGAAAGGGAGAAAGGTTTCCTTTTCCGGGTCACCGGCGGCAGAGACAGCACCAGCGGCGGTGACATCACTTCCGGCCTCTCCTCGTGAATGCAGCCTGCTGCAGAGAAGGAAGGAGCCCTGTCTGGTGGGCAGTTACATCATCTTCAGACCTCCCCTCAGGCCCCAGATCTGCCCCTCAGGAGGAGGAGAGAGCCTGGACAGGTTTCTGCTCAGGTAGGAGAGCTGCTAACTCACTTCGCTGCAATTTATTATTCCAAGGATCAGACCCCCTCCCACCCCATCCCCCCCCCCCCCCCCACCCCCTGGCATTCATGGTGAGGTCAGGAGAGCTCAGAGAGCTCAGCTCTAACTGCTGCTGACCATGAGTGGGGAGCAGAATAGGTGAGGCCTGTCCAGGGGTGCAGAGGAGGAGAGGCCTGTCCAGGGGTGCAGAGGAGGAGAGGCCTGTCCAGGGGCAGAGGAGGAGAGGCCTGTCCAGGGGTGCAGAGGAGGTGAGGCCTGTCCAGGGGCAGAGGAGGAGAGGCCTGTCCAGGGGTGCAGAGGAGGTGAGGCCTGTCCAGGGGTGCAGAGGAGGTGAGGCCTGTCGAGGGGTGCAGAGGAGGAGAGGCCTGTCCAGGGGGGCAGAGGAGGAGAGGCCTGTCCAGGGGTGCAGAGGAGGTGAGACCTGTCCAGGGGTATAGAGGAGGTGAGGCTTGACCAGGGGTGCAGAGGAGGAGAGGTCTGTCCAGGGGTGCAGAGGAGGAGTGGTCTGTCCAGGGGTGCAGAGGAGGAGAGGCCTGTCCAGGGGAGCAGAGGAGGTGAGGCCTGTCCAGGGGTGCAGAGGAGGTGAGACCTGTCCAGGGGTATAGAGGAGGTGAGGCTTGACCAGGGGTGCAGAGGAGGAGAGGTCTGTCCAGGGGTGCAGAGGAGGAGTGGTCTGTCCAGGGGTGCAGAGGAGGTGAGGCCTGTCCAGGGGTGCAGAGGAGGAGAGGCCTGTCCAGGGGTACAGAGGAGGAGAGGTCTGTCCAGGGGTGCAGGGGAAGTGAAGCCTGTCCAGGGGTGCAGAGGAGGTGAGGTCCGTCCTGAGGGGTGCAGGGGAGATGCCTGTCCAGGGGGAGCAGAGTAGGCGAGGCCTGTCCGGGGTGCAGAGGAGGTGAAGCATGTCCTGTCCATGGGGTTAAGTGCAGGTGAGGCCTGTCCAGGAGTGCAGAGGAGGTGGTACCTATATATCAAAAAAGGGGATGCCTCTGATACCATAGATACCACAATTAATTTTTCTCAAAATGTCCTATTTATTGACACTGAGTTGCACTTGTGATTAAGCAATTGATCTTACACATTTATACATTGGTAAACACTTGAGGTTCGAACGTTTCTTAGTCGCCTCTCCTTGGTGGAAAACATATAACACATTCAAAATACTAATTTACATAGACATTTCTATACAAAACAAGACACAATAACAATACTTTATATGGACACAACTAAGAGTGAGTCAAAAGTCCTAATTTGACATTGTCGTGCTCCTAAAAAAATATATTTTCAAATTTTCTCTGGGATCCTATCCCCACTAAAGGTCATACTTTAAATCAAAACATTCACTAGTTGGGAGTATAAATGCATCACCCCTCAAAAGTATCGATTATTAAAGTCCAAAAACTAAACCATGCCCCTTACACCTTTACAGGTGTACCTTGATGTCCTACAGATAATACACCTAGCCCTGTAAAAAATCTAGAACCTGTACTGCGATAGAAGGTCGAAACGCGTAGGCACAAGACGGGGGTCTGGAGAAGTGTATGCCCCACGATCCATTTTTTGCAAGGACATTTTGTGAGAGAATTATCTCACGATTCAGCATACACACACAAAAGGAAATCTCCGACCTCATACAAGATTTGTGGGTTCTGCTGCTAACAAATGTGTTTAACAGCATAGTTATAGATGGGCCTCCACCTTCCTGGAAGCATAGTGTAATTATTCTGATATACAAAAAAGGGGACTGGGGAAGCCCAAAGAACTATAGGCCGATCTCCTTATTGGACACAACTGCCAAACTTATGGGCTGGTTCCTTTTATTCAGGCTGGAAGAGTGGACCCAAGAAACATCTTAATGCAGGTGCAGTATGGCTTCCAGAGGGAAAAAGCCATTACAGACCAATGTCTAAACCTATCACTATGTATAGACAAATATACCAGATCGAAAGACGGGAAAATCTACATGGCTTTTATAGACTTATCAGCTGCCTTTGACTGCGTGAGCCATCAGAAACTTTGGTGTTTAATGGAGGAGACGTGAATTGATCCACTTATAATTAACTTTATCCGCCAACTATATGTAAATGCCACTTCATGTGTCTGGCAAAAATGGGAAATGAACCCGCCCCTTTAAGATCGCTAGTGGAGTTAAGCTGGGATGTGTCCTCGCCCCGTTTCTTTTTTTTCCAGCTATACAAACAGGGCTGAGGCAGCCCTCTTGGGCTCATCTCCGGACGTGCCCGTGTTTGACACCAACCCCCTACCAATGTTAGCTTATGCCGAGGATGCAGTGTTAATTGCAAGAACAGGGGTAGCTCTCCAATGGCTCATAACAACATATGCATCATTCATGGCTTCGCTGGACCTTAAAGTAAATGATACAAAATCTTCTGTCATTATAGCAGGGTCTGGCAAAGCTGATAAATCCCCACACTTCCATATGGACTGCCAGAAAACAGAAGTGGTAGAGTCCTTCCTATACCTGGGAGTCTTATTTGATCAAAATCAAACTTGGGAGAACCTGGTATCGGCAAGAGCACTAGGAATGGAAAGAAGTCTGAAAGCTATTAAGACCTTCTCCAAAAGTTAGACGCTGGCTCCCTTGACCCAATTAAAAACATTTCTCAGGCCAAGATGAAGGCAATAGCCACATAAGGGGCAGGAGTCTGGGGTATGGCACCTACCGGCTGTCTCCAAAAACTTGAAGATCATTTTTAAGTCCCTAGTGTCTATACCATCCACTTATTCAAATGATATCTTACATATAGAATTGGGGTTACCTTACATGTTACATACCATTAGACTAGCCCCAATTTAATACAAAACATATTTAAAGATTGTTTAAAATTGGACCATTACAATAAGATCAGATGGCTGAATTATGTGGAATCAGAATTAATGGCAATTTGGTTGTGAGAATTATTTAAGGATTAAACGGCATGCAGGAAGATTTCAAAACAGAAATTAATTGAGATTTTTATGCGGAGGGCTCAATATCTTCGCAGGGAAAGGAATTACAGACAAAAAGACGGTCCTCGCATATCATCTGATTTCCCCTAGACCAGAGGGAGGATATTGTAAAATAAGGATCCACAAATTGAACGTAAAAAGTAGAGGTTTATTTGAAGAATAGATCCCATCCACAAGTGAACATCCAGCCAGCAATAAAGTAGGATAGCAACTGCTTAGTGGTCAAAGGATAACATTCCATCTGAGAATCCAGTGTCTCATGACATCAGCGCAGCTATGTCATGAGGCACAGACACACAGGACCAGGATGCCACACATCTCCCTTCTAACAACAACAAGAAAATTATAAGAGAAAACAAAACAATGCTAAAACATTAATCACACAGTGACGTAGTCTTTTAAATATTTAGGAGAATGAGAAACCCTTGCAGACTTGCGAAGAAGTGAGGAAGACTCAACTCTAGGAGTTTGAGAATGGCGACTGCAAGAAGCTTCCACAAGATCATTGCTAACCACCACCACCCTGTTCAAATTCCAAACACGATGATCAGCAGTTTTGATGGCGTTCTTGAAAACTTTGATGACACGAATAGGCTTCTTAAAGGTAGCAGAAAGAGCCTTATTGTTTTTGCAGGGATTCTTAATAAGTACCCAATCTCCCACTTTAACAGGTGTGACCTTAACAGAATGTCTCGTATCAAACATCCTTTTTCTAGACTCAATTCTAGAAAGTTCACGCAACATCCACTCATCAGAGTCATCACGAGGAGGTGGTTGCAAATCATTGACCCATGCAGGTACCACAAGGGTATTAGGAGTGCGTGATCTAAAAAGTTCAAAAGGGGTCTTTCCAGTAAGGGCATGGGCAGATAACCTGTAAACCTTAACCTTCTTAAAGACATCTGTCCTCCAATCTGTGCCAGCAGACTTAGCCATTCTGATAGTCTCTTTAAGGACACGGTTAAATCTCTCAACCATACCGTTGGTTTCTGGGTGGTAAAGGGAATACCTTTTGTGTTTAACTCCTTGCTCTAACAGAAAATTTTCCATCTCCTTAGAGACTAATTGGGGACCATTATCTGTGAGGATGGCGTTAGGGATGCCCTCTCTAGCAAAAAGTTTGGTTAAAAAATCCACCACATGCCTAGTCTCGATACCACGAGTTATGGCAATTTCTGGCCATCTAGAAAAGAAATCAACAAGAACAAGAACATACCACTCACAACCAGCTGATGTAATAGGCCCCAAAATATCCAAACCCACTTCTTTCCAGGGCGCATCCGGTCTGTCTCTAATCACCATGGGTTGGACTTTAGGTTTTGCTACCTTCTCACTAAGAGCACAGTCAATGCAATCCCTAACTTTGCGCTCTACTTCCAAATCCATATTTGGCCACCAATATGAGCTCCTTAAAATCTCCTTAGTTTTAGAGATTCCTAAATGGCCAATATGTGCTAAAGACATAAGCTCATCCCGAAGAGCTAGGGGTGGAACCAATCTAGTTCCTCTAAAAAGTAAGCCATCTTGTTCAGAAAGCTGATCCTTGACATGCCAAAATTTCTCAAGATCTTCATTACATTTAGGTTTAATCTTCCATCCTGTCATTAGGAGTTTAAGTACCTCTACCAGAGTCGAATCTTCCTGAACCATCTTCAACCACCTCTCTTTATCAATGACAGCCTCTTCTACAACACAAACCATCTCATCATCAACATCACAATCTTCCTCATCCTCAACCTCAGAACTGGGAACAAGGCGAGACAAAGCATCAGCCACTTTGTTTTCTACTCCAGGTAGGTACTTTACACTAAAATCATAATCCTGTAAACCAACAACCCATTTTGTGATTCTACCAGACACCGCATCTATACCTTTTTTCTTTAAAATTTCACAAAGCGGCTTGTGATCTGTCCTGACCTCAAAATTGGTTCCCCACAATAAGTTTTTAAGCTTCTTGACTGACCAGTAAACAGCAAGAGCTTCACGCTCAATCACTGAGTATCGAGTTTCAGCTCCCTTTAAACTCCTTGACAAGAAAAGAATGACCCTCTCAATGCCCTCAAATTTCTGTACAAGCACCGCACCTAAACCTTTCAGGCTTGCATCAGTAATCAAAATAGATTTCTCAGAAGGATCAAAACTGCTCAATTTCGGAGCAGAAGCTAGCCTCTCCTTGATGACCTCAAACTCACGCTGACATTTCTCTCCCCAAATGAAATCTACACCCTTCTTCAACAAATATCTCATATTGGCACACAAAGAGGCAAAGTCTTTCACAAACTTGCTATAATATTCAGCAAGTCCTAAAAAACTCATCAACTCTTCCTTGTTCTGTGGGGGAGACATCTTAGAAATGGTAGAGATCAGATTTTTCTTAGGCAAAATTCCTCCTTCTGTAATAGTGTGACCTAGATAATCAACGGAAGTTTTTCTAAATTTACACTTCTCAATCTTGACAGTCAAACCTGCATCACACAACCTTCCTAGAACAGCAAATAGCCTAAAATCATGTTGAGAATTATCTATGCCAAACACAAGAATATCGTCCTGATAGACTCTAACACCATGTAAACCTTTTAAGACCTTCTCTAATGCCCTCTGAAAAACCGATGCGGCTGACACTAAACCAAATGGTAGTCTAACGAACCTAAAAGTGCCATAAGGTGTCACAAAAGAGGTTAAGTCTTTCGAATCCTCTTCCAACCTAATCTGATGGTACGCGGACCTTAGATCAATGGTGCTGAAAATTCTAGCACCTTTAAGTAGCATAAGCATGTCCGCAATCTTGGGTAGAGGATAATGATCAGTAACCACACACTTGTTGAGTTCTCTTAAATCAACACAGAGACGGAGAGAGTTGTCCGATTTCTTGGCTGCGACAATCGGGGCAACCCACTCCGTTCCCTCTACTGTTTCTATAATGCCTCCCTTGACCAGCTTATCAAGTTCATCTTTAACTTGTTCTCTGACTGCTACAGGTACATTTCGCACTTTGCAGCAGACAGGTACAGCATCCTTCTTCAAGATGATACGATGACAATAGTCATTAAGACATCCTAAATTTTCCGAAAAAACTTTAGGAAATTTGGCTTTCAGTTCACTAGTGAAATCATGAGAAACTAATGAAACAATTTGAGGTGTGCAGGGAAAGGGCTGTTTTAGAAGAATAGGGGGTGTCGAGTTCGGATCAAGCATAACACCCAAATCTTTGAGAGCAAACCAGCTTATTATGCTATCTCCTTTTTGAGAAACATAAATTTTTGCCTTGGCCAACCTATTCTTATAATTAATCATACCTTCAAAAACCCCAAGTAGTTTAATGGGTTGACCAGCATAACCAAATGGTCTTATATCGGGGCGTGAGAGCTCAAGTTTATGTCCCAACTTACTCAAGAAAAAATCTTTTGCCACAATAGTAATTTTTGCCCCAGAATCGAACAAAACTTTGGTAGGATAACCTTCTACCAAAATTTCATCACAAGGGGAATTCTTTGCTTCCTCAGCACTTACAGTTTGAATATAAATTTGCCCACAATCTAGGTGTTCATCTAGATTATCTTCATTTTCAAAATCATAAAATATTTCATTCACTCTACCTCTATAGTTTCCCCCTTTACAACATGAGGTGAAGTGTCCTTTCTTTTTGCACTTACTACAATAAGCTTTCCAACCTGGACATTGTCTATCAGTGGCAAAATGCCCCATTTTACCACATCTGTAACATTTTACTTGGGAGAAATCCAAACTGTTCTCCTTTCTTTTATAAGGAATTTTGTTCGAAACATTTTCATTTCTAGAGTCTTTTTGCTGATTTTCACCTGTTCTAGCAGTAGATTTCACAACATTCACAGTTTCTTTCGTAGTTTTGTTGTCACCATTCTTTTTGATGACTTCTACACATTTAATAGAATGTTCTATCCTCTTAGCAATAGTAAGAACTTCCTCTAAAGAAGGTTCATCCTTTTGCCACAATTCTTCTCTCACCTTTTCAATATAACACCCAAGCATGAACTGATCTCTAATATGCTCATCAAGACTTGCCCCAAACTTACATGAGGAAGCAAGTTTCCTTAACGCTGTAATATAGTTCTCAATCGTTACTTCTTCCATTTGTGTTCTCCGACCAAAATGATATCTTTCTAAAATTGTACTGACTCTAGGAAGATAATGCTCATCCAGTTTTGCAATACAAATTTCATATTCATTTAAACTACCGTCATCAATGTCAGGCAAATGATCGAATACCTCTTGTCCTTCTGCCCCCAAACAGTGTAAAAGTAGAGCTGTCTTCCTTTCAGCACTCAAGCTAGAACCACACACCCTTGCATACCTTTCAAACACTTTACGCCATTTTTTCCATCTAATAGGAGGATCCCCAGGTGAGGACAAAAAGAAAAGGGGAGCAGTGACATTTTGCATATTGTTGTTAAATAAAAACAAATAGAGCACAAAATGAAAATAAGAAAAGAGATGTCTACTATGTGTGTGTGTCACAGTAGAACACACAAAGTCAGTTCCAAATAAGTATCAAATTACAATGTGTGTGTGTCACAGTAGCAGGACACACAAGAGGTTGACTAATGTCAGGTTGTCCAATATGTGTGTGTGTCACAGTGATAGGACACACAAGAGGAGCTTCCAGTGAGTGTGTCAGGAGAAAGAATTAAGAAAACAGTACCTTTAAATCGTTGAAAGAGACTTGGCAAAGTTTGTACACATATATGTGATAATAAAAGAGTTCAGGGTACAATGGAAGAATAGCGATGACCAGCGGTGTTTATAACGCGTTTACAGAGTAACGCGTATATTATGGAGTGGAAACCGAAGATTTCACCAATCCAAGATGGCGCCCACGTTTGCGCGTCTCCCAGGGTGCCTTGCGGCACGTTTGCGTGCCTCCCGGCCGGCTTTGCGAAGAGTCAAGGAGCGAGGCGAAGCAAGATGTTTGTTTTCCAAAGCTTCGAGATTCTGGCAATGGCGTTCTTTTACAAGAGGCAGCTCGCTCCTGAGGACGCTCGCTCGTGGAGACGCTTGCGAAGGCGTTGGCAGGTAGGACACTATTTCGAAAAATGCAAGTTGCAGAGATCGAATGCGCTGTATAAAATGGGCGCAAAAAGTGTCTGATGTAGTAATTAAAAAGCCAATAAAGCCCAACAAAGTTAACACCGCTAGGTTATACCATTAGAAAGTGGTTTGTTTTCTCGCTAAAAATTAAGTTGAATTCTTCTTACCCTGAAAGTGGAAATAGAAGTCTCTTTTGTTTTAAAATCCAGTCCTAAGGTTATTCTGATATCTTCCACCTTGAAAGTTGAATGCCACCAAAGTATCTCAGGTTGTTCCAAGTGTCCATGAATTTCTAGCGGAACAAATCCTTTTAAAAAAAAAAAAAAAATTGAGATAGGTGTTGAGATCTTATCTTCTTCTTCCCATCCTGCGTCGCCAAATGTAAAATAAGGATCCACAAATTGAAGGTAAAAAGTAGAGGTTTATTTGAAGAATAGATCCCATCCACAAGTGAACATCCAGCCAGCAATAAAGTAGGATAGCAACTGCTTAGTGGTCAAAGGATAACATTCCATCTGAGAATCCAGTGTCTCATGACATCAGCGCAGCTATGTCATGAGGCACAGACACACAGGACCAGGATGCCACAGATATTCCTATCTAGCACGAACCACTACGTGCTGGATAGGAACTACTCAGATTTTGTCTGGCTCTCCTCCCCTTGATGTTAAGTTATACGGATAGAAGATTCAAGCACTCAGATTAATGCTGCGTCCCTGCGACAACCATTCCCCCAATCTGACCTGCACCTAGTCTTGTTTTGTGGGTTTTATAGGACAGGAAGAGAAGACCTTATCCTTCCGATTTTAAGGCGCCACAATTTTAAACAATGCCAGGTGGCTTGTTACTTCTTTAAATCTCTGTCTGATCCCTTTGTCTGTTTTTCGGTAGCCACCTGTTTGTGGGCCTGTATGAAAAGGAGAAAGGCGCGAGGTTGGTTTTAACTAACAATTATATGCAGAAATGAGTAATTTGATGTAAACTGACTGGATTCGGTCTATGAGGCACATGATACACTTTATGGGATAAAATGCCCTGTAAAAATTATTTGATGTTCTTTTTAAATAATTCTCTTACTCTAGGATTTTAACTTGTTATGAACTGGGGCTGGTTGTTGATCACTGATTTAAATTGTGCTTTTATGATCTGTATTTAAGAGATTGAATAAAGATTTTATTGATTGATTTTTTACATGTGTGTCTCTGAGTCTCACCCCACTGTGCTCCCTCTCAAGGCTGCTTGGAGCTGCTGCAGCAGTGTCCCTGTCATGGCAGTGAGGCACTCATGGTAATCCAAGTCTGTCCTCAGCGCATGCGCAGCTGTTAATGCAAGTCCGTCTTTAACCTGCGCTCCGATGCGGGAAGCAGTGTCTGTCTTCAGCGCATGCGCAGCTGTTAATACAAGGCCCTCTTTAACCCGCACTCCATGGCGGAAGGAAGTGTCTGTCCCCAGCGCATGCGCAGCTGTTAATGCAAGTCCGTCTTTAACCCGCGCTCCGGTGCGGGAAGCAGTGTCTGTCTTCAGCGCATGCGCGGCTGTTAATACAAGGCCCTCTTTAACCCTCGCTCCGCGGCAGGAGGAAGTGTCTGTCCCCAGCGCATGCGCAGCTGTTAACCCATCAAGGCCTCTTTAACCCGCGCTCTTAGTTCAGTCTTGGTGTTTTCTGTTTTTCTGAATGAAAGACAGTGTGGACGGTCCCAGTTGCGTCTTCTCTCGGTTGGACTCTGTAGGCTGCACTTCCCTGCGGGGCCGCTCAATGACACACTCTTACAGTTTTATGTGCTTCGCTATTCTCAGCGCATGCGCGGCCATTACGAGCAGACATCCTGCGCATGCGCAGCTACAGATCATCAGAGCATCTCTTGTCCCGCGCGCGGTTTGTTGTCACACGGGACCCTCGGGTGTGTCCCCTCCAACCAGGCCGACACTGTCCCCCCTTCTCCCCGGCCATTCCCCCCGCGAACCCACAAGAGAGGTAAGGGGAGATAAGGCCTCGAGGCAGCAGTGGAAGCGGTGGAAGAGCAAGGGTGTGGTGTCTGTGGGGGGCGGGGCCTGTGGCAATGGGGCGGGGTCTGTGAGTTGGGGGTAGGGCCTGTGGGAGTGGTCAGTGGATGTGGGGGCGGGGTCAAAACAATACACCTACACAGCCTGGAGGCATTGACTGTTTCGTGTTCCTCACAGGAGACTAGTTTGTCCTTACGCTTCAACTGCGGAATGTGTTTTTTTGGAACCCTAATCGCTCCAACTTTAGTTTGTATCGTGTAATTTTTAGCGGATTTATACTCTGTAAATATGTTACCATAATATCTAATCCTATATACTTCGCTCTATTGTGAAGAGCTCTGACACCGCTGGGTAAAGAATGCGCTATAAAAAAATGCCTAATAAATCCAATGCCCTGCGACCAGGCTGTTGGAGGCTCGTCGTGGCCTTGGGGCTCCCAGTCACACGTCCTCAGGTCTGTAGACTAAAGACTATTGCAGCTTGCAACTCAGAACTGGCAATTCCTTAAGCTCTGGCGGGCTGCTTTTGGAGGCTTCAAGCATGATTCTGAATGCCGTTATAGTCGCCGAATCTCAAGTTGGACATTCTTACCTTTGTCCTGGGCCACTACAATCACAAACTTTACCCACTTGCAGCCCGCATCTATAAAATATTTTTTTGACACAAGTGTGTCCACATGAGCATCTTTTAATTTGGCTGATTTGCAGCAAATTTTTTTTAACCCTTTGCGTGTGTGCGTCGGCCAACGGCCGTCGCAAATACTACCTCAGTAGTGCTGTGCACGTCTGTTGGCCGACACAGCCCCGCCCGCGCATTCGAAGGCCCACACCGCAGAGGAATTGCCGCCGCAGTAAACGGGTTAAAGCCATGCTCTTGTATTTACAATCAACAGAAGCTTGTGCAGTGAGGGCTGGTGCTGTTCCTGACCTCCCATTCATTTTGTGGAAGTGCCTGGACCAGTCTTCAGCGCATTCCTTGCTTCCAAATGGTGCTTCTCAGGCCCTAGACTTTGCTGTGGTTCAGTGGGCTCCTAAATCAAGCTTTTGAACTCTTCATGAGTGCAAATAAGCCCATTCGAACCCGAAACCCACTGCTCGCACAGAACTTCAGCACGAGCCCCTGCCGCCTATCTCCTTGCACGGAAAGCATCAATCGATCTGGAAGACCAACAACGTAATCCTCCAGCCCGACCTTCTGCGATACCTGGCCTGCTCTTTGTGCCATGTCCACCACCGCCATCAACTCTCTCCTTACTCCCTGCGACCCTCTCCAATGCAAACGGGGCTCTTGGCTCAAAACTTGAGAAGGTAAACTTTCAGCTGAACTAATCTGGGGCTCTATCTAATTCGCGCTCCATCGTGATCAGCGTGAACTTTTGACTTTAACCTGGTCCAGCATGACCAGATTGCCTCGGTTGGCGCTTTATGTTTTTAGGTGCTGTATAGAAGTTTATATTTTAAAATTCATATCTCCGGTTATACTGATTGGATTTTTGTCTTTTGGGTTTCGATTTGTTGATGAAACTGAGCTCTATTGTTCTAACCTGGTGTTGATTTTGTGTGCTGTTTACGCTGTTTTACTGTTTGAAATGTTGCACAAATATTCACACATTGCCTCTAAATTAAGCCTGACTGCTCCGTACCAAGCTACCAGGGGGTTGACCACAGTTTAATTTGGGGTTTGCGTGTGCCTTATCCTGACTAGGATTGTCAAATTCTGAAAAGGAGCATACAGTTATAACTAGATTCTTTCATCAATTATACTCAAGCATGTAATTAAACCTTATTTCCTTTGCAAACTATACAAAATATTATAAGATCCACCAAATCATAAAATACAGCGCAGAGTCTTGAGATTTCTTTTTTTCAATGTATTCTTTATTTGTACTCAAATGCATCAGCCCAGCCAACGCGTTTCGCCAAAATGGACTTCATCAGGGTTGGAATAGTCTTTTATAGTAGCTCACCAAGGTGCTATTTCTGTAATCAGATGTAGTATAGATATATAGGCAATCACCGTATCAATCATGATTGATTTAATTCCTTCGATCCATATTGAAATAGTTTTATTGAAAAACACCAAGTCGCTTATTCTTATTAAGAGATGCAGTATCAATAAGCTGGTAATCACCATCGCATCCGGTCAGATAAAATCATGATAGGATTATTGCCTTTGATAAGTCCTGGCATGTAGTCTTGTTGGGTATGCAAAGCCATCTATCCGATCTGATAGACAGACGGTCTTGCATGTAACGGTGATTAGCTATATATCTATCCTACATCTGATTACAGAAATGCACCTTGGTGAGCTTCCTTGCGCCTGCTTCACTAATGATTGCTGCTCCTGTGTGGGCGTAGGGTAGGCTTCAGTGAGCTCTTACCCCTTATTTTTTTTTAAACTTTGTTTTGCATTTAGGTATGAGTAAAGAAGTACACTAGGACAAGTAAAATCCTTTACAAGTACAGGTAGACATAATACACACTGCCAAGGGCTCAATCAATGCCGCAGAGTGATCACATGTTACATAAGCAAGCCCCTCAGCTGCTAACATATTTTGTGTTACAATCGTTCTTGACTCTGATTCACATAAACGGTGTTTACAATCATGGCATGGGAATACATCCTCTGTACCGACATCAAAAAAGGAGTTTAGCATCCGGTGTAGTTGATTATTGACATGTATCTCGGGACAGTCTAACCCACCCCTGTTGGGACTATGCCCTGTTCTTTCCAGGTAGGGGGGTCTTGCCGCTGCGCCTCTAGGTATGTTGTGAAAGTTCCCCAGATATCTCTGGGCCTGGAGGTGGGGGCGGACCGTAATTTCGTATAGGTCGCTGTGTGTGGAACAGGACGCCATGCTCTTCAGCCATCCCTTCACCGAGGGTGCTGTTCTGCCTCCACAATGAATGGATACCTCCCTTTTGGCCAGTAGTAAGCTGATGGCAACAAACCTGCGAATTGCCGGTGGGAAATGCTTTACATATCCCAACAGGGCAATCTCAAGCAAGGGGGTCATCGGTACCTTAGCCAAGCCACTCACTATCTTATGTATTCCTACCCATTATGAGTGTTTGCGTGGACAGGTCCAGGCGAGGTGGGCGAAGTCTGCATTTGGAGCGTTGCATCTTGCACAATGGTGCGGTCTAGCAGGGTCTATCCTGTGGAGTCTGGAGGGGGTAATGTATATCCTACGAAGAAACGTAAAGTGTATTAGTTTGTGTCGGCCATTAAGAGAGACATTTTTCGTAACTGCACAGCAGGCAGCTCACTGTTCGTTTGTGATCGGATTACCCAAGTCGGTCTCCCAGGCAGTGCGTACTCTGTCTACGATTGCTGGGCATGCCTTATAGAGCTGTGATATTAGATGTACCCCTCTCTCGCTGCTTATCACTGTTATGAGTGGGGGGGAGGAGTAGGTTCCAGAAGGTAGTCCGGTAAAATAGCTCACAGGGCAGAACAGATTCGTAGAAGGACGTATCTGTCCATGAATGTGGCACCAGGGAACAAGGACTCGTATCCGGGATGAAAAATATGTCCATCTGGAAATAGATCGCCTATCTTGGCAATGTCAAATTTAGCACATGTCTTCTGTGTGAGCTTTTTGCTAGTTATAGGTATCCATTTAGGGGTCTGGAGTGGCAGATCAGAAGAATAAAGCAATGGTGTGTGTGTTATGCAACACAATTTCTCCCATGCCCAACTAGTGGTCGAAACCCTTCAGTAATATCACCGCTAAAATGTCCGGGAGGACTAAGTCAGACTCTGGTCGGAGGTGTGGAATTCTGGCATCAGGGTGGTACCATGTCTATGCAAAACTGCACTGTGCAGCTAAATAGTACAGTTGTAAATCAGGGACCCCAAACCCACCTCTATCGCAGGGGAGTGTCAAAACCCGCCAGTTTACCCTGGCGTTTCCGCCACCCCATACTAATCTTATTAAGTGTGATCGAAGGGTCGAAAAGAATTTATTTGTGAGAGGGATCGGGATGTTTTGAAATAGATATAAAAATGTAGGAAGCACAACCATCTTAATGAGGGAAACTCATCCAGCCATGGATAGTGGGAGCTTTAGCCATTTCTCTGTTTGAGTCTCTAATCTGGAAATAGCTGTCCGTAATTGCGGTGGATGATCTGCTCTGTTTCTAAGTGTATATGTATGG
Source organism: Lissotriton vulgaris (assembly GCF_964263255.1). Taxonomy (NCBI): domain Eukaryota; kingdom Metazoa; phylum Chordata; class Amphibia; order Caudata; family Salamandridae; genus Lissotriton; species Lissotriton vulgaris. Next base: position 151,779,616 of record NC_141685.1, on the reverse strand, counting down.
CCAGGTTGTTAACCGAGTCAGTATTCCATTCCAGGGGGCATTCCAAGTCCCACTTGTCTGTGCTGGCAGTCAGTGGAAAAATTACAGATTTGTTCCAATTGATTCCCAGTCGAGAATGTCTGCCAAAGGGCAGAATTTCCCGGATAAGGGGATCCAAATTAGTCTGGGGGTTGCGTACATATAAAATTGTGTCATCTGCATACAATGATACTAACAATGGGCCGGTGGTGAACTGTAAACACCTATGAAGGTCTTTTTGTTGGAAGTGCCTCATTAGTGGGTCCATGGCTAAAATGAACAACAGAGGCAACAATGGGCAGCCCTGTCTCTTGCTGCGTGAAAGTGAGAAGGGAGCCGTCAATGTACCATTTAGTTGGAGACGGCCAGCGGTTGACTGTATAGCAGGGCAGTCTTGGCAATGAAACCAAACGGCATCTCCATGCACTCCATGTTGGATAAAATAAAAGGCCATTCAAGGGAATCAAATGCCTTTTCTGTATCAAATAGGATTGCCGCAGCAGGGATTTCCGGGTTAATTCTATGCAGAGTGTTAAATAATGTACGTAGATTGAAGGCTGTCGAGCGATGGGGTATGACACCAGACTGGGCCGAGAAATGATAGATACTATTGAGAGAGACAGGCAACATGCCAGAGCCTTTGCCATTATTTTGTAGTCTAGGTTTAAGAGTGATAACGGTCAATAGGAAGCACATAGCAGGGGGTCCTTGTCAGGTTTGGGGAGAAGGGGGGCGTGGCTTGAGGCTCTGCGAAAATTGCCGCACTGTAGTGCAGCTGCGCCAGCCACCGGAAGAAATCTGCTAATATCCTTGCCCAGATATCGCACAGTAGCGACACTGCATGTGGGAGTGAACGGCTGAAGCCCTGCCGACACAGAGGAATTGTGTGGCATTGTGATCGGCACATGAAAAGACGGACACCGATCTGTCCTAAGGCCTGGGCTCCCCTGCTGGAAATGGCGGCCTGAGAAGACTGCCGGGACTCACGGAGGCAGATGGAGCCACGGAGGACTGTGCTCGCTGTTGAACAGGCGACAAGCCGAACCGTGAGTGCCCAGCGGTCGTTCGATTTTCTGGCAGGCTAGACGCTGGGAGGAGAGACTGCGGACGGCAAGACAGCAGAGGTGATGCTCGGCGGCGCTGGGGGAGGTGAGCCGGAAACGGCGATACGCAAGGTCCCGGCGCAGCAGGAGATCCTAGGCCGCTAACGGAGGTGGAGGCTGAGGTACGGGACAGTAACGGGCGCGCTCCTGGGACACTAACCCGCCACCTCTTGTGACACACTTGCGGCTGCACCGGGGGTGGTCGCCCCCCCTCTCTGGCTAGAGGGGGATAAGTGAAGATCCAAAGGAGCGCACACAAACCGCCTAATATCGGACCCACATGAGCCACATGGACAGCGGCCTATACCGTTTGGAACTCGCTACACGGGAGAGATAGATAAGCTGCCTCCGAACATAGTAATTGAGGAGCACTATTGGCGCTAAACACGGGCAGCCTAGACAGTTGACCCTACGTGACACAGTGCCTGAGTGGAGGGAGCACGGAAGTGCGGCAAAACGCTACTCGGACTCACGCGCACTTGCCGCCAGAAGCAGGCTGAACTGGGTGGAAGCGGATCTGTCAGGCACCTCATTTGGCGACCTACAGGGGGGCACACCGGGTGGCAGAAGTGCGCAGACAGCCAGGAACGTGTTGCGGGGGGAACTTGCAACACGCTTTGATCGAGCTCCACGAGACACCAGCAAACAGACATACCGGGTCCCCAGGGGATAGCGGACATAATCTGGGGGTGCACTGTACTGTTGAGGTCAATCACGCACACCGGTGGTGACCGACGGAGGGCGAAAGTAAGAGGCACTTAACAGTAAGCAAGAAGCGGACACTTATTCTGTTGCTGGAGTTCCCCCCCCACGGGTCTGCTCCAATGGGGAAGCCGGACAAGACACAGCCCACGCTTACTTTTGAACTGCGTAAGGGTGGACGCCAAGGGCACACTTCAGCACCGAACGTGGATCATGAGGCGGCCGCACCACAGTCCTCCGCCCTTGAAAAAACTTTAGCTGCAATCCAAAATAGTCTGCAGTCTATCGATGGGAAAATCGAAGTCCTCACTGGAAGGATGGACCAATTCTCGTCGGAATTGGACAAGCACACAGTTCGTCAAATCGAGGCTGAACAGCGTATATCTGACACGGAGGACGGCTTGCAACAAATTGCGGACAAAACGGGCGAATTCGCCAAACTGTTAGAGGTCATGCAGGCACGGAGCGAGGACAGTGAAGCGAGATCCCGCAGGAATAAAATTCGCATAATAGGTCTGCCGGAATCCTCAAATGTAGGGAAACTGGAGGACTACGTCGAGACCCTACTGCAGGATTTATGCTATCCATAGGATGAGGACAAGAAGTCATGGCTCCTCTTGTGGAGTGCTCTAGCAGTGTGACATCCAAATACGCGAAGAGTGGTGTGGTGAGTGGATGATGTGCAACTTGATGCGTATGAAGTGCTCTCTGTAATAGAATCATATTGCCCTCTGCCTATGTTTAGGTTACAGTTCATTGCTCTTTACACATGAACATATGGGTTGATTAATGTAGACTGGTGTTTCAGTTCACAAGCAAGAAAAAGAGGCTTCATCGCAGATGACACGCCTGCTCCGACATGCATACTGAATGTAGATTGTCTGTATTAGGAACGCATTGAGCTGCAGTTGGCATTCCTACGCAGTCTGTGGGTGATGGGGTGCACGGAAAAACACAGCCTGGTGAATATATGCAATGGGGAATATTATTTGAAGCGCGCCGGCCCGTTGGGGTTGTAGGCGACATCCTGTGTAAATATATGTTGAAGTTATAAATATTCTGTGTACTGAACAATTTTGCTACTGAGGAGCTGCCGGCCACTGGTTGGTTGTAGGCGTGCGGCTGTGTAACCTATTTATTACTAATAAAGGTATTGAAGACTCAAAAAAAACAAAAAAAGGTTTGGGGAGAAGAATGATGACTGCCTCACACAGGGTGGGAGGTATTATCTGCCTTTCCAAGGCTTCTGCATATACTTTAAGGAGATGGGGAATCAATAAATCTTCATAGGCCTTATAAAAATCAGCTGTGAAACCGTCGAGCCCCGGGACCGAGGAACTCTTCAGGGCAGAGATGCCTTAGAGATAGGCTCACCGAGAAAGTCCTGCATAAATAAATAGCTCTCGTGCTGGACCCTGTCTTGACCCAATCTAGTGGTGTATAATGTTTCAAAATAGGACATGAATTCCCCCTGGATATCCAGTGGGTCAGTGATCGGTTGTCCCGACGAAGTTCTCATCAGGGATGTATGCCTTACAATAGAGAGGTCAAATCATCTGTGCTAGGACTCGTCCCGGCCGCTCACCTTTGCCGTATTTCCTGGCATTGTAGTATTTCCCCATAAAAAGGATCTGCCTCTCAGCGGTATCTTTGAATTCTGTGAGCAGAATATATACACTCATGTATGCTTTAAAACCCTCCCATAAAATTGCCACAGTGTCTACTGAACCAGTGTTAATGACGAATAGTCCTCTATCGCTTCTCGTAATTCCTGTCTAAAAACGTCATCATCTAATGCATGGCTGGGAAATCGCCACTGTTGTTCAAAACCCTCGGGTCGCGGGACCTTCAATGTTAATAATACAGGGGAGTGATTTAGGAAACAACTGAAAACTTTTCTTTTTCCTAAGTAATTGTCCCATCTTCCTTGGTTGTCCCCCTGTTTGAGCATTATTCGTGATCATAGCGCTGGGATGCCTCTGGGTAACCATGCGCTCTACAAATATAGCTAATAATAATAATAATAAGTGATCCGAATATGTGCGAGGAAGCGTCCGGATCACATGACACCAGCTGATAAGTTCTGGGGATGCCACCCAATAGTCGAGCCTCGTCCATGTGTTATGACTGCCAGTGCAGTGAGTATAGTCAGTGCTATGTGGGTTTTGCGTACGACCTATGTCACTTAAGGAGAAGCCCTCTATCGCTTCTCGTATGTGCGTCCAGCATCAGTCACCCTGGCAGCGGCGCCACACTCCAGTATATTTCCGCCTGGCCTCCTGTACCATGATTGTAAAGTCTGGATATAGGGACAGCTTGGAGCCCTGCCATACCATTTCGCCCCGTTCTTGTGCCAGGTGCTGGGCCGTGTCTCGATCCCTAAAGTTCATGACACGGGCAATGATGGGTCTGGGCGGGCATCCAGATTGGGCCTTGGACCTAGTGTTCTATGAGCGCGTCCTATCACAAAGCCCATAGTGAAGACTTCTCTACAAAACAAGTCTATCAGGATTGTTTCTACCAAGGTGTCCATGCGACCAGCGGCTGTCGATTCCGGAACACCCAAAATGTGCATGTTATTTTGGCGACTGCGCGCCTCTAAGTCCTCTTTCTTGATCGCGACGTCTTTGAGGTAACGTTCCATTTGGCCGAGCCATTTCAAGGATTGAGCCGTTCCATCTCCTAGATCTGATGTATGCGAATCCACCACGTCGAGTTTTCTGTCGTGAACTTGGATCTTCGATCCCAGATCTGCCATGTGCTTATCTAGGGCATCAAAGCGCACATCTAAGGCTCTGAACCACGCTCTCATCTCTTGTAGCAGGGAACCTAATTGGTTGGTATCACCCTCTGGTGTTGTGTCTTTCTGGCCACCTTTTGCCATGTTGTCAGGGGTTCTTGGGCTACTTCGGTGACCTTTTCGAAGGGGAGAAGGCGCTGTTTGGGGTCTTTGCGGCCCATACCGCAGTTCCACCCGCCAAGTATTAATTAAGCCCAATGCCAGAGTCTTCTGGTTATGGGCGCAGAGCAGGTGCAAGTAGCTGGCGAAGAGAGATTAGGCAAGCAGAACTGATCAGCAAGGAATGGGCATCTAACCCATGTTTGTATTTTCCTGACAACAGGGGAGGTTTTGGGTATTTCACTATTGTCTCCCACAATGGAGCTTGTGGTGCAGCAGTGGTCCGGGCACAGTACTTCCACAGAGCAGGTTGTTTGAAGACAAGGCAATGTGCAGTCAGCAGTTAATGTTTCAAGTTTACTGCAGCATAAATTGGTGGCTGGGGCAGAGACATGGCTGAGGTTCGGATTCCGTTTTTCGCTCCGGGAGCAGCGCAGCCACGCAAGGAAGGGTTACAACAATGGAGCCCTACGGGGAAAAGGGGGAGAACAGCACAGGCCGCGGCCGAGCGAGTGCATATCGGGGAGGAGATTCCCAAAGGAGCTTTGGAAATGCTGTACCAGGTGTCGACGAGGGAATGATCACAGGCACCGTCCCTGTGTGCCCCTGCGATCAACGCAGACATAAAAGTGCCGCGCTCGGACCACCGGAGGTCAAACGGACCTCCCGCCAGTACCGAGCGCCGCTTTGCCCAGAATGTGGCCGCTAAACGCTCCAGCCCATGGCCCGGTGACTCACAGCACCCCAGCTGCTGGCTCAGTCCCCCCGCCGCCGCACCCGGAGTCTCCTCATATCGCCGATGCCGCCATCTTGAAAGTCGTCCTTCCGTCTGGAGTCACCGATTTCTGCCGTTCCAGTTGTTTTCTTGCAGCACCGCAGGGAGACTTTTAATCAGGATCCCTTCCGCTGCATTTAGGTGTCTTCTCCCTGCCCGGTAGCCACGCTGGATAGCGGGAATTCACGTTGTTGCAACGACTGCTGGCAGAGCTTCAAAGCTGAGCAACCATCTTGGTTTCCGGCTTGGCCATGGCCCCGGCTCTCACCTCTTCTTCAGCCCTGGTGCCACTGTGCCTGCTGCACTAACAATATATGTGCCTATGTTCTCTGTCCTTGGAGTATTTTGCACTTTGACCCCTAACCTTCGGTGCACTGGGAGTTGGTTGCACTGGGCTGTTTACTTTCATGTACCCTGATGTGACTCCATCTGCCCTCATATGAACCATACATTAGATAAGACCCTTTCAACTCTGCGACCCGGAAGGGCCTCTCTGAAACCTGATATGCAGAGAATAGATATAAGAAAACAAAGCAAGAGAAAAAATGGGGATATAAAAAAGAGTGAATGTTGTAGAAAAACAAAGGTTATGAAGTGCGTGTGTGATTAGGGTGACCAGGTGCCCCGGATTTACCAGGACAACCCCGGTTTTTCAAATTTCAAGAAATTTGTCTTGTGTGCCTGTTTTCATAGAGGGCTAACTGAAAGAGGCACATTTTTATGTATTCCAAAGGAGGACTGGCTAGTTTCTGTTATCAGAAAGCAATTTAATTAGCAGGTATGAAACAGTGTTTAAGCTTTGCTTCTTGGAAGTGAGAGCAGATTTCCTGCTCTCGCTTCCAAGAAGCAAAGCAGAGTTTGCTATGGCATGGCGGGAGATATTGCAGCTGGCCCTAGGGGATGATAGTCCCCAGGCCATCAAGGGCTCTAGAATGGGGGCTGAGCAGCCCCCCCTCCCAACGAGTACAAAGCCCCTTGGAGGTGGTGGTCCCTGGGGCCCAGGGTGTCACGAATTCACCCACCTGTACTCCGGTTATTCCTTCCTTGATACTGCTATTACCCAACTCCTTCTGAACTCCACCGGAGAGGCAAGGATAAGATTCACTTGCCGCCCTGATCGAACCCCGGGGGAGGGGGGAATAGGGACGAGAGAAAAGAGATGACACACTGGATTCTTGTAGACCGACTTGACAATTCGTTTAGAATGTCTCTCGAGAAAGACAAAGTGTTACTGGGCTTCAGTTTTCAGCTCGTGTATAATCTGATAAATGTACCCGATTAATCTGAACACCCTAAATCACTTCTTTAGGTCAAACATCTGCTTTGGAACTCTTAATTAGGTATACCTGACCTTTTCTCAAAAGGATTCTTGAAACTAAAAGAAAGAATAAACAAAAAAAACACTACAGGTGCACTAATAATCTGTGATTGCTCAAATTATCACAAGAGTTACTGATTTCCTTTACAATATTTGCTCCGTAATTTCACATTAAATATATATAAATAATAATAACAATCGAGCTCTCTGTTCCCTTTCAGTCTTCTAATCAGACTCAAGGTATTTACACAAATGTCCGTTTTACTTTAACATTCTTCACTTACTCAATGTCCTTAAAGTCCTTGGATTGTTTCAGGAAGAGTTTCAAAACGTTCTCTTGATTTATAGAAGGTCAAGACGTCTGCCACAGTTTTCATAAAGTTTAAATTCTTACTGGAATGTGTTCAAGCATGCTAACGCTTTACCATTCAGAGCGAGGTGTTGCTTGGCAACCCTTTGTTGATTCTCTTTTCTTTTCTCTTTTGCAGGAAATCGGAAACAGTGCCGGGAGAGGATTTGGAGCCGGAAATTCAGAAACAGGAAGGAACGTCTGAAATGTGCTCCGGGCAGCAAGAACACAGCCGGAGACACTGAGTGAAGACAGGGAAGGAAGCAGGGTGGAGCGCTGAAGAGCTTCGGATGATCTGCCACCCAGGTCCGGAGTCTGGTGAGTGTTTAGGCACGAAGCAAAGCACCGGGAACCAAGTGGGTGGGGTTTAAATAGCTTTGGGTCTCAGGTTTTCTCACTTGTGCAGGTGAAGGTGATTTGGGCCTTAGATCTTTCCCAAGTAATTCACGTGTACATGCCAAGACCGTTTACACATGCAGGAAATGCCTCCTGCCCCCACACACAAAAGGTCTTCGTATGTGACAGGGTTTTTCCGGATGCAAGGCGTGGAAAGATCTGACCAATCTTGGAGTATGTACATGTGTTTCTGTTTCCACGATCTTTCTGACGCATCATAACCCTTCCAGTCAATTAAATACTGTAATCGACCATGTATACGTTTTGCATCTATAATGCGATTTTCTTCATATGCAATATTGTCTCCAACTACAACAGGTGGAGGAGGGTTGTCTTTTCGTGTGGACGGATGTAATGACTGATATTTTCCTACTTTTCTGGTGTTTCAGCTAGTTAGCTATAAAGTAATTACTCATCACAGTCCCTTCCCAGAACGCCTAACAACAAAACACCACATTTAGATTACCTATCTGAGAAAGGAATAACATAAATAACTAAAGATACTATAGATCATAGCTCCGAGGGTATGTAAAGCAACGTCCTCCGATGAATCAGAATCAAATATCAAATCAGGTCAGCAACGTCTTCCGACGATCAACACGCACATACGCGAGCAACCCACCCTGGTGCAAATCAATATCAAATCAGCAACGTCTTCCGACGAATCAATATCAAATCAGCAATGTCTTCCGACTAATCAAATATCGAATCAAGTCAGCAACGTCTTCCGACGATCAATGTGCACTTACGCGAGCAACGCACCCTGGTGCGAATCAGCAACACCTTCCGGTGAAAATCGGTACATAGCTCTTACGCTATGTTGGGTTGGTCTACCAGCAATTTAGGTATTCCTGCTTAGGAGCCGATTTCCCTTCCGTATCTACAATTACTCATTAGAGGGGAACTAGCACATCCCTCTGTAGGAACTTGGTAAAAAAGAGGCCGACCTTCCTCCACAGATAATAAGGACAAATTATATATTCTCCCATGTAGTCATCCCTAATCATGAGCAGCTCACGTTCCCATCATCAGTTACCTGTAAGAAGAGAATCACCCCTCCTTCTATACGACAGCACCTGGTTAAGAAGAACACACACTCCCTCTTAGTGACAACAAACAAATGGAATTAATGCAAATTGGGGTCTTTTATTACACAATGATGAAAGGACATAGAAAGAAATGACTTATTAATATACATACACACATATAGAACCGGAAAATAAAGGAATAATTAGATAAAATTAGTCATACATGGAACACCTCCCCATATTATTAGACATCTGCAATCTGAAGACAGGTCCGTCTCTCTTTCCCTCTTCGGTTGGGTCAGGACTCTCTGTTCTACAAACACGACTGCACGTCTGCACCGTGATGCTTCACCAGACCGCCAAAACCACCAGACAGTGATCTCACCCTCACTTGGACCCGCTTTCACTAATATAGAATGTAGCTCTCTCTCGAAGCTTCTAGAAGAACCCGCCTACCGTTCTCATGAGATTCCTGTACCTTTCCGTAACAGGCACACAACAGCAGCTGGCCAAGCGTTTGTTATGGCTCCAGCGCGAAGAGAGCACATTTCTCCGATAAGAACCAGTGCTTGCTGGTTCACTACTAGCGAACAACACATTGAAACTAAAACATTGCGTTTCACCTAAAGAGGCTTAGCAGGATGGTGTCAGAAAAGAACATGGCATCGCTCGAGCATAGGCCTTTAGGCCTGAAAAAGAGCAAAAAGCAGCATATAAGGGGACATAAAGCTGTCAAAGTCTATAGGCAAGCCCTACCAACTAGGTGAAATAAAGGTCGGGAATGGACAAAACACCATACATGTTCGAATGACAGCAGCATATACTGAGATGGTGGTGGGCAACGGTCATAACCGAGCCAAAAGAGCACCAATACCTCAGTCACTACAACAAATCATGTGGTTTGAGCAAAGATACACGAAAAACTGGGTGGATGGCATATTCCGAGGGCAAAGTTAATCTCATTGAAACTGGATTCAAAATGTTATTTATGGGAAAGGGGCCAATGAACCTAGGTTTTAGTTTCTTGGGGCCTTCAATCTGGATATTTCTGGTTGATAACCGGACAAGATCCCCTACTTTATAGGGTGATGCTGGTGTTTTGTGTTTATCGACTGATAATTTGACCTTTTTGTTTATTGTTGGCTAAACTACGCTTGGCTTGTTCTTGAAATTCCCGCAATTCTGTTAATCTTTCGGTCACAGCAGGCATAAATCTGGAAGGATGGCAGGAATTAATCGTGGATGTAAGCCTGTTATAAAAAAGAAAGGGGAACAGCCTAAAGCTGCATGATAGCTACTGTTGTATGAAAACTCTGCCAATGGTAGGACCTCATCCCAATGAGCCGATATAATGAAGGTTAGGCACCGTAGACTTTGTTCAAGGTATTGATTAACTTTTTCTGTCTGGCCGTCAGTCTGTGGGTGAAAAGCGGAGGATAATGCTATTTCCATTCCTAAATGTTTGCACAACTGACTCCAGAATGTGAGAAGTTGGCCTGATATATAATGCTCACTAATTCTAGGGATCACTTTGTATCAGTCCAAACAACCCTTATGGTGATTGGTTGTAAGTCAACCTTATAGACCAGCTATCCTAGTAGCGTGGACAAGAGCAGTCTTTAGGCTAAACTCTGAATGGCATGTGAAGCCAGCTGTTTTACCACATATAACCTTTGAATACCAAATGAAAAGACACCACACAAGTTGATATGAAAATAAACTGTCTATTTATTTATAACAAAATACCTCTGAACTCTTTATGAGGTCAGAGGCCTAAGCACATGACAATTACTAAAAAGAAATACGAGTATCCACAATATTTACACAAGTGCCCTAGGGGCACGACAAACCATATATTCAATACAATGGAATGCGAGGAAAAGAAGAACAGTGAGAGGATCCAGAGGCTAGAGGATCGCTGGGACTACGCTACCAACTGAAGAAGTAAGGAGCAGGAGGCCCACGGGACCCACGTGCAGAGAGGAGACTCACAAGCGAGATGCATACCAACGTCTATGGATCTAACTGTTTAAAGAGTTACGGATTCCGGACGAACCCAACTAGTTAAGGGAAAAACAACAGTGGACCTGGACACTAGGATAGTGGACACAGACTTCAGCACCCAGATGCCTTAGTTACCTAACCCATGGGCTGCGGGTGCATAGGGCTGAAAGTATGTTGGGTTTCTGTGTTGATCCCAATTGAGCCTGAAGTAAGAGTTGCTGGCAGGCGACCAGATGGAGGTGTCCGGAGTGATCCAAGGATGGATCGAGGAAGAAGAAGTCCTGAAAGGGAAGGGGACAGAGTCTCAGTCACTAGCCAGTGACTAGGCCGGAACAAGGAGGGAACCAGATGCTGTCGCCTCGATCAGGATGAAGAGTGGACGCTTGACTCTGCAGCTGCGCGGACCAGGAGCTGTTCTCGACGACCAGGCTGGGGGCACAAGCTGTCCCACGAAGTCTGCTGCTGTTGGCGGTGTTGGATCGTCGATCTGGTCAACAGGCCTTGGCGAATGCAAGCCACGCGGTGGAGCAAAGATGGCGTCTGGTGCGGACCAGGAGGGTCCGGGGTACTTCTCCTTTGCAGGGAAGTAAGGGCCAGTCTGGGGGACCAGACCAGTGGTGTTGATTCGTTTGGGTCGTCATCTCAGAGGTCACTAGCCAGCCGGCAAGTGACCAGCCAACCGGGTCAGCAGCAACCAGGCAAAAGGGCCCCACGCAGATCTCGTGGATGCTGGGGGGGCTGGTCTTTGGTGCAGGTGCTGCTTAGGTGTAGGGCTTCTCAAACCCTGATGCACTCACTCGAGGATCCCTCGGCGGTCGTGCTGGAAGCACAATGCAGGCTTGTAAAGATGGCCGGCTTCAAGTGTCTCGTCGCACCCACGGGTCCCAGCTGTGCTGTGGAGGCAGGTTGAGGTCAGAGAGGTCTGAAGATCCGGTTCTCGTCGAGCTGGGCAGTCTTGTTCCTGGAGGAAGGACGTTGCAGCAAACCGCAAAGATGCTTGATGGTGCCTGCGGAGCAGGATGGTCACTCCCCGACCATAGGGGAGATTCTTCCATCTTCTGAGGAGCAGAACGTCGAAGGGTCAAGAGTTTCTTCTTCTGAAGTTGTCAAGAGTAATCTAATTTCTAAGAGACCATCTCCTACCTTTATCCGGCTAAAGGGGGCTGCACTACGACTAGGTCCCTCCCCTGGGTGGGACCAGGAAGGGGGGTGGTTACACCCCCTTTCCTTTGTCAGGTTTCGCACCAGAGCTGGAGCAGGAGTGCCCCAGCGACTGGTTTGAACCAGTGTATGCACGGGATACCTTGTGTGCCCCAGGCATGTCTCATTCTATTCAGCCTGGTCCTCCCTAATACACAAAGTCCTGTCTGGGGTGGTGCTGGCACCTCCCCGGACAGGAAGCCCTTTGTCCAAGCCTCAATCGCTGGAAGGACTCCCAGCAGCAGGAGGTCAGACTTGTGTCTGTGGTGGCAGCATCCATTTTGTGATGCTGAGGCTCTGGTTAAGTTTAACTGGGGTTCTGGTTCTGTACATGTCTTGACCCTCTAGAAGGGTGGAATGCTACCCCCGTCGCCAGAACTGCCGAGGGGGTAGTATTCCAATTCGTATGACACCTTACTCGATATGTTTTGATAATGCTATACCTAAGTTGGCAAATAACCGCGAGGATTATAATGCACTTAAGAGTATATGGTATAGCGTTATCATGGAAACAGCCTAAGGACATGGTTCCGAAAGCTGCAGACAGGCTCAGCTCATGCTAGAGCACAATCTCACATATTTCCAAGCACTCTGCCTCCAGGATTGATGAGGCCTACCATAGGAGTGACTTATAGGAATCTATGTGTCCATTTTAGGTTAGATATAGGTATACTATATCTATAGCAAAGGGTGATTACACCACCTTGCCCCAGCTGTACTACCAGCCAGTTGTGTCAGTTTTGGGATGGCCAGCCAGGGGTGGCATAATACATGCTGCAGCCCCTGGTAGGCCCTGGGTATACCTATGCCCTGGGTACTTAAGGTACACTGTACAGGGGCTGATAAGGTGACCCAGTATCCAATCAGATATGTACCTAGGGTACATGGAGTCCATTTTAACAGAGAGAGCAGGAAGCCTGGGGCCCTGAATAGCAGGATCCCAGGCCAACTATGTCGAAAACCAGCTAAACACTAGGCAAAAAAGTTGGGGGCAACCATAGTCAGGTATCCACCTTCCTACACAGAATTTTGAAACGAATTGAGGGCCCCTGTCGGAAATTATTTTACTGGGAAGGCCATGTAGTTTTACAATATGGTTTAAGAACACTTCACTAAATTCTGTAGCTGTTGGTAGATTTTGTAAGGGAATAAAGTGCCCCATTTTAGACAAAATATCCACAACTACTAAAATTCCAGTGAAGTTATGGGATTTAGGCAAATCTGTGATGAAGTTCAAACTGATAGTATGCCAGGGAAGCGGAGGTATGGGCAATGGTTGTAAAAGACCTTTAGGGGATGAATGGGAGGACTTTTATCGTGCGCACACTGGGCAGGCTTTTATATATTTTTGGACGTCCAAGGGACAAGGGGGAGATGGTTGTTCACCTTCTTAGTGGAGGGTGGAAGACAGGTATCAATGGCATGTAAAAGCCACTTTTGGACGACACCCGAAAGAGTGATAGACATTTGTTTTGTGATAGGAGCATTGGAAGACAGAATCTTATTGAGAGCTTCAATGTCCAGTTTTCCCCAGTTCATAGTTGGTTTCCTGATGCTAGGTGTGGCTACAGGTGAGTTCACTGAGATCTCGAAACTCAAGCCGATCACAAAGTGATCAGACCAACATAAGGGAAGAGCTGGTGGGCTTTGAATGTTGGATAAACTGAAGAAAATAGGGTCCAGTAGGTGGCCGGCCACATGATAGGGACTGGAGTTGCAAAGTGCGATATTCAATGCTGCCAGATCAGAGATAAAAGAAGCGCTATTAGTACATGCAGAGTCATCCAAACGTAAGTTAAGGTCGCCCAAGATGGAGAAGTTGGCGGCATTTAAGAGAAAAGGGGTTATTAGGTCAGGAAAGGATGAAGCCCATGGACCGGACGGCCCAGGGGGATGATAAACTAGTATGCCTGAGAAGGTGAACGTAGGGGTCAGGGCAAGCTTAAATAAAGCTGCCTCACAGCTCCTAAATGGCAGGTCTTCAAATTTGCACATGTAGGACTTTTTATAAATTATAGCAATGCCACCACCTGTCTTGGAGTCCCTGTCTTTCCTGACTATAGCATAGTTAAACAGTAAAGCTGCAGCCACATCAGGGCCAGAGCTCATGTGCAGCCATGTTTCAGTAAGAAACATTGCATAAAATAAATAGTAACTAGTAAATCCAGTATTTGTAAAGCGCACAGCTACCCGGAGGCATCCTGGCGCTGGGGGCCATTGGGAAGATTAAGCGAGCTGCACGCGTCCGATCTGGGGCCATTGAGTAGGGGTTAGGCAGGACACTTGCAGCGACTAGAGCGCTTCCCGGAGGGAGAGTGTGGCCGAACAAAATGGCCACCCGGGCAGGAACAGCTCCTCAAAGTACAAGTGCAGGAAAAAAATGAGTATAACACCCTCAGTAAAGCAGAAAAATAATGCAACAGCAAGCAACAAAACTATAAGCATCCCTAACCCTAGAAAGGTAGAAAATGGTTTTGGCAGCCACCGAACATGACTACCCCGTCTCCCTCCCGGAATTGTGGTAACAAATCTATAGCCCTTTCGCTCAGTCACTCGTGCTTTCTCTCAGAGAAATATATAAGGAATACAAAGCGGACCTTGCAGGCAAATGAAAACAGAGCATTAGTACTTCTTAATACTCTTAAAGACAAAAACTTGGCTGCTTCTGTTTTTATTGTATATACCATCTTTATGTTTTTTTTATAGACTGTGCTGTATCTTTTTGACATCCCGGTCTGCAGCGGGACTTCCCCGATTGAGCAGAGTAAGTCTTTCAAGCCCCAGATCCAGAGCTGTAGGGGCAAATTAGCAGACTAGTTGTTTGGAACCTGTTTTTTTTATTTAGCGACTTATGTGTAGTCATCACAAACATTACTCCTGCTTGGGGATTTTAATTATCATGGAGAAGATTTTTTAGATATGGAAGTAGCAAAACTGTTATCAGACTTAAAGACTTGAGGACTGCAACAAAAGATTACAGGCCCTACTCACTCGGCGCGCCACAATCTTGGACTTAATCTTCACCACCTCTACTGCACTGACTTGTGAAGCCCATGCCTTTGACGTGGACTGACCACTCATTACTCTTCACCACCTCTACTGCACTGACTTGTGAAGCCCATGCCTTTGACGTGGACGGACCTCTCATTAATCTTCACCACCTCTACTGCACTGACTTGTGAAGCTCGTGCCTTTGACGTGGACTGACCTCTCATTAATCTTCACCACCTCTACTGCACTGACTTGTGAAGCCCATGCATTGACGTGGACTGACCACTCATTACTCTTCTTTCAAATACCTAAAGCTGGGTTGCCTGAGTAACAAGACCTGAGCAAAAGAGTCTCTTGGCAATGGCAGCGCATTACTCCTATCGCTGAAAAATTGGATTTCTCTGTAACCTCAAAGGAACAAGACATAAACCACACCTTGGCGGGCTAGTGTTCGGCTTTAAATTCTGCCTTTGATAACATTGCTCCTTTTAGAACGCATTCTAATAATAAACACAGGACTCGCGCCCTTTGGTATCCTACAAAGCTGAGCCCGGAAAAGTCACTATGTAAAAATCTAGAGTGGCATTTAACTACCAACCCTTGCGACAGAGACCAGACACCTTTATTGCGCTCTTTTTTTAGGTGCTAGATTGTTGGCTACTGTGAGGCATTTCACCAATTGTTTCTTAACGCTGATCCTATAACTAATGTCAATCGACTGGGAGATGCGTCTAGTTATATGAATAAAGTCCAGAAGGCCTTGGGTCCTTTTTGTTAAAAGGTAAGGATGTTTTATGGGATACAGCCATGGATTGTGGTATGCAGGCTGTATTTTACGTACTGCATTGGTATGCAGAGTATAAAAGCTGACAATGCTAAAACTAGTGCCCATCCTGGAATAAAAGAAGACACCTAAAAATAGCTTATCCTAAAAACCCACCTTCCAAAAACAAGGTACCAAACAAAAGGAGAATCTTAGTAGCTTCAGGTGATGTCCCTAGTGTCTGATTACTGGTGTTTGTTTAGGTTTACAGGAGTCCAGAGGTTACATAGCAAACCTTGTCTATGTATGCGTGTATTTTTCATTCATTATTGTAGTGTTTATGTAATCCACTCATCGCGTGCCAGAAGGCGATGTATTTGGCTACAGTTGTTTATATAGCCCAGACTAGATCTGGTCTGTGTCTCCTGCTCCACAGCTTGTACCTGTAAAAGTGCATTAATGTCTCCTTCCCTTGGAAGCAAAATCCACCTGTATTCCAGTTTAAGCATATTTATTCTCATAGAATCACTTTCAAAACCCACTGTTCCGCAAGTAAATTCAAATTCAGTCTGACCCAATTCATTTAGGGGGTTCTCCCTTCATCAGGGGGCGCTCGTGAGGAATCTATGTTGTATGTTGTGTGCGCAAAATAGTGAAATAAGAATTAACCTGCACTGCAATCTAATCCTACATATTCATAAATGAATAGTTTACTACATGTCCTGGTAGAGCCGAACCGCATGTCTGTGCTTGTGTTAAACCAGGGTCTTCGCCTTTTCAATAGTGAGAGCTACTTCTGATCTACTGCCTACATCACGTGGCTTAGCTAAGGGTAGATGAATGCCAAGCAACCTAATTGCGCCCCTAGAGCGCCCAGTCTTGCTGCAGTGAGCACATAGCATTTGTAGCACTGGGCTAACAAACATTTTCCTGTAGGGCGCTTAAGCCTTTGTAGCACTGTTAGGTTTACCTGTGGGACCCCAAGAATTTATGGTACTGGTAGGAACGGTGTATCTGTGGGGTCTCCAGGGACGCATTATGTTAATTTTATTCTTATTAACGAATCACATCTGAGAGGTGAGTGTTTCACTCAGGGTTGTGGCCTCTTTGTCATGCAATACATGGGATGGCATTGATCTCTCTAAGTGCGTGTGAAGACAAAAGACTTCTGTTATCTGGTGAGTTGCCCTCCTGTTCATTGGCTCCTGTCCAGATCCTGGCCCTGGTTTAACAATTCAAGATTAATGTTCAGTAGTGGCAGTCACAGTATAAGGACTGTGAGCAAGACCTGCTGTAGAGTTTTCGCTGTCCTAGGAAATATACCTGCGCTGATTGCAGTGTCCGATTTATAAAGAATTGCACACAGAGTACCCCTTAGAGGGGTCCCCTAAAATCTACCAATCCTTAGTGTGGTCACCAACTGGCCTGAGCCAGCCTGCTACCACCAGAGTGTGTTCTATCCTCATGGGGAGAGTGCCTGTGCACTTCGAGGTCGATAACGATGCCTTTCCTGGGTGGAGGTGCTCACACCTCCCCCTGGTCAGGAAGAGCCGTCTGTGGCAAGGATTTTCAAAGGCCTTGCCGCCTTTGTAATGCGACCCCAGTCACTCCTGTTAGGTGGAGCAAGCGATCTTCCTGTCCTCACCCCCTTTTAGGCGCAAGGACAGGTGGGAAACCTAGATACAACAGGAGAAATTTCAATTCTTGGCGACCTAAGGGCACTGCAGCCTTCTCTGCTGGTGAGGATCTGTAGAGAACTATTGTCTTGGTCCCAGTCCTACTGGCCTGTCTCCATCCCTGGGTTATCCAGAACCAAAAGGCAAGTCGTCTTGCAGCCCAGCGACCTCCAGAACCTTGGTTATGTTACTCACTCTATATTTGCAGACTTTGTGTTTTTGGTCTAATCACTCTCACTAATGTGCACCGTATTTTCGGTGTCAACACCATCGATTGAGCACTTGTTCAATAACAAGAGATTTACAAAGTACCTGTGCCTTGGCAAGATAAGCAGTGTGCTGGTCATTTATTCAATCGAGCCTGTTGTTGAGCTCTGAGTTCAAGCTGCCTTTAATGTAAACAGGGTCATTGATTTGGCAGTATCAGTATCTGTAGTTAAATTAGACAAAAATGAGTTCTAATTGCCAACTCCCTGACACCCTGAATGGCCTCAACCCAATCGCCATTGCCAAGCGGGCCTAGATCTCTCTCCCACACAGCTCTCCGCGTCCCCAAGGGATCCAGAGAATTGTAGATCAACTTCCTATAGATGGTTGAGATTGCTTTTTCGGTCAGGAGATCAATTAGTAGCTGGTCCTCCAGTAGGGATGCATCAGGCAACTGCCCCCCTTCCCGGATGTGACTTAGCAGAGCGTGGCCACCTGCAAATGTCAGAACTGTTTTTAGTCACCTAATTCATACTTTTGTTAGGGATCGTGAAGGACACAAGCGCCTGTCCCCCCACACATCGCCCGGCCGCTCTAAGCTAATCAATCCCCATTTTGTGAAGCCCTGCAATACTCCCACTGCACTTATGAGATCACCACCATACAGTGGAGTAATTTCAGTCAGCTTACCTTCTCGGCCTAAATACTTGGTAGCCTCTCTCCACACCCTTAACAATGTTTGGGTATGAGTAGGTAGGGTGCACTCATACTTTCTTCGATACAGCACCGGGGTGAGGTAACCTCTCTTGCCTATGGCCAATCTATCTACCCGGTAAGCAGGATCCTCACAGTCCACAAAAACCCAGTTGTTTACTGCCCCCAGCTGCGTGGCCCAGTAATACTTGTGAATGCTCCGGACCACCAGTCCACCTTAATAAACTCCCCTCTGCAACTTACTCAGCGTGACGTGCCACCATCCCACAACAGGAGCCGAAGTTCTCAGACTACCTTTTGAAAAAAAATGTCTGGTGGGATCTTAAAGGAATTTTTTGCACAATGTACTGGAGACCCTGGAGGGTCATCACTTTAAATAGGGCCACCCAGCCCAGTAAGGAGAGGGGGAGTGCCCGCAAGTGTGGGGGATCCCAGCGAAGACTGTCTAATTTCGGGAGTGTGTTCCTGCCTGTGCTCTCTTGTAATGAACACAACCAAATATTTAAAGCCATGTAGTGCCACCCGAACTGTGCAACTAGAGTGCAGCCGCAGGGTCCCTGCAACCATCAGGAATATTAAGGACTTCTTCCAGTTGATATTATCTCCTGAATAATCTCCAAGTATGTGAAAAATGTGTAGGATTCGTTCACTCGAGAAGGCTGGCTATGTGTCATATAACAAAACGTCTTAGTAGACGGAGATTCTCACATCCCACTCCTGATCAACTGGAATACCCTATATGAGAGGTCCTAGTGAACCCAAACATGTGTGAAGAGCATAGGAGACAAGGAACATCCCTGTCGGACGGCAAAGACTCGGTAGACAGTATTATTGAGGCGCATGCTCGCTAGAGGGGCCACATACAAGAGCTTAACAGCAGCGCCACTGGTTCAGCAAAGGAATCCCCTGTTGCATATGGTACTCCATTAAGGTGTCGGAGATTTACACGCGTTCCCTGGTGTGGCATAAAGCCCGATTGATCAGGATGAACCATTGTTGCAATTACTGTCCGCAGGCAGATCGCCAGGGCCTACGCAAGGACCTTAGTCTCAAAATTAAGCGGGGAGATAGGTCTATAAGACCCACACTCAGTTGCTGGTTTGTCCTTTTTGAGATGACCGCCACCTCAGACGTTCTTTGGTCCTCTGGGAGACGCCCTTATTTTCAGGCAGTCTGAAACCTCCTCTGAAGAGACTCCCTGATTTTATCCTTCATGCTTTTATATAATTCTAAGGGGAGCTCATCAGGCCCCGTCGCGTGCCCTGTTTGCAAAGTTCCTGTTGTCTTATTTATTCAGTCTACTGTCAGGTCTTGGTCTAGTGCGTCTCGGTCCTCATTCGTTAGCATTGACAGGGTCAGGTCTTTCAGGAAGTCTCTCCCAGTATTTCCGTCCCCTTGTTGTCTGTGTCCTCAAGGATCCAGTTCCGTCCTTTGTCTTGTCTCTCTAACCATGTAAGCAACTCATTGGCTTTAGCACCGACATCATAGAGACAATGCTGGGTAGCCAGCGCATGAGTGCCCGCTATTTTCCATTAGTGCTCTTGATGTGTGCTGCTTCAGTTGATGGTGTAATGGGAGAGAAACTGATTCCCCACTTGCCCAGCGTGCCTCCATGAAAGCACATTCCCTGTCCTGAGCCTCGCACTTCAATTTAAGTTCCTTCGACATTCTCCCAATCAAGGCTTGTGTCTGGCAGCGAATCACTGCCTTAAATTCACCCTGTAGCATGCAAGCTGATTCAACAGGCCGCCCGTTCTCCTTAAAATAGAATTCTGCTCTATCTCTCATACGAGCTTTGTACGTCTTGTCTTTTAAATATCACGGATCAACCCTTGGGGGTAGGATGAAGTCCACAACCGGACCATTGAGTTGCACCTCCACCAGAGAATGGTCTGAGATTCCCCCTGCTATGTGCGTAGCAGCTCTAAAATCAACTTTATGGACAGTCTGGGTGAAAGGAAGATGCAGGCATGCCAGACTACCATGTGCTATAGACAGGTGTGTCCGGTTCTGATACCCTCTTCCCCTCTAGGGGCATTTAGGAGTACCATGAATATAGTTTAGGTGCAGTTTTGTCACTCCAGTCACCCCAATGCGTATATGCTCTGTCGTAAGCGTCTTGTCTTTCCACAGGATGAGTCAGTCTTGTCTGGGTCTCTTTCCTGTTTCCCGGCACTTGAATGGCACGCCTGAACGCCTGAGAGAGCAGTGACCCACCAGCAGGCTTTTGTGGAGCGCTTTTGTCCTGGATGTAAGGCTGCATTCAGTAGGGCACCCACTTTTCTTTGCCTTTGCCTGAAGATCAGCAGTCCCAAGGTAGCAGTCACACCTGGCCTGTCTGTAAGTGCAGCCTCTCTGGAGGACCGACCGTCAGCAATTGAGCCCGCACTATGGCCGGCTGGACCACAGGCGTAAGCTCAGACAGGCTGTTCGACACTGGAGTAGTTGTAGTCCCTCATGGACCTCTGACACAGAGCAGTCAGAAATTCAGCAGATAAAAGCCCAAAACATGCTCTCCAGGAATCTTGTAGTTTCAGACCCTGTTGTGTTAGGAATTTGGCAAATGCAACCTTGAACACGCCGTTGGCAGCACACAATCGTCCAACTGGGCCTCAACAATCACTTTGTCGTAGAGATTTATTTTCTTCCTTGAACTGTTGGGAGAGTCTTGGCGGGGCGGGAAATCCCTCAGACTAGCTGGTCCTGCTGGATGGCTTTCCGGCCCGCCCTACAGATAACGAGGATGTGTCAGACCTTGCTTCTTCCAGGACAGCCTTGTCCTCCCTTCCCTTTCTTACCAGACAGGCAGGCTTCTAGGCAGACTTCTAGGCTCTTCAGGACAGGTACACAGCTTCTCCATTAAGTAATTCAGCCTGAAGGTGATGTCCCCTCAACTTAGATAGGCTGACACCAGCCCTGGTGTCACAGCAGGCACCTGAGTACTTTGTAGAGCACTTTATTCCTTGGTATCAGAGGACTTTGAACTAGGGTATAAAAGAGGGATAGATGGTCCCACTTGCATACACAACTGGCAGGCAGGAGATGCAGTTTACTCTGTGACACTTTCACATTGCATTTATGCTACGCACACCGACACCCTAAACACGCACTTGATGTTAGTGCAAAGTCTGGGAACAGGCATAGAAATGGAGCATGTTACAAGTCCATAGGGTGCATGTATCCTTTGTGAGCTTAATAAAATGTTGAAAATTCTATAAATCCTCACTCCTACATCCAAGTACTCTCAGGCTACCATTCTACACTCGGCTCTGTCTGAAAAACAGCTCAACATTTTCAAAATTCTGCAACTCTGCATTGATTTGGCTTGTAAATTATATTTTTGGAAATTTTCATGTATTAACTGTTTAATTTTAATACTATAGGTGATTGAAATTACTCACAAAGAAAGCAAGATTTAGCACCAGGCAACTGAAGTCAGTGCCATAAGAAGGATTATTTTGAAAAACTGAAGGACATCCAGCCTTCTACGTTTAAACAATTTCCAAAATCTAGGTGTGGCGAGGAAGTGGGAGCTGAGGAAAGTACTATACCTGTAAGTGAAGTCTCTAATTTAGTATTTCATTAACCCAGAGCAAAGCCATATCAGTGCACAGAATAACGTTCATCTAAAACATCATGTAATTCCAGATAGGAAACACACATTGCATAAAAGAAAGTTATAACAAAAGGTTTCTTCTGCAGACCATCAAAGAAGAGACGCTGTGAGAAGACTCCGAAGCTGACACGTTAACAACCGAAAGATTGGAAAATCACCTTTGTTCAACAACGGTTTTTAACCAGTTACGCAAGCTTGAGACTATCTGCCTCTGGGTAGAAAACCATGACACACACTGCTCACTCTTGCGAAAACCTTACAAATACACCACTTTATTGTGTTCATAACCATCTCAGATTGTTTCCTTTTTATTGTGTACTGTTCTGTAATTCTATGTAAATCGCCTCAACATTATCTGCTGTGCGTGAATGATATGTAAAACTGTTAAAGATAAAAATGGATTAAATGAGCACAGTTGTGCTATAGGTAATGTAAATACATCCTCGTCTTCAGAACTACAAATCTTTACCTTACACCAAACAAAGAAAGGGTAAAAGGAACTGATGTTCTGCAACTGGTGATCCACGATAGTACTGTGCATGTTCTAACACCCTCAGTTACTGCCATTACTTCAGTGCAAAAAGGTACTTATCAGTTTAATTATTAAATACCAGACTAACACCTTATCATTGCATTGTTAAGAACCTATACAAATAGATTTGAGAAAATCTTCAGTCACAAAATAAGTTGCTGCCGGATAGGCTATAACCTAAAGACTATTATCTGCTAGAAACATTTCGACAGGTGTTACAGGGCTGCTTCAAGACATAGTTTGCTCAATTCAAGTGTTAAGAAGATTACACACAATTTCTTTTAGAGATAAATGCTGAACATTATCTAAACAAGCCTGACTCTAAAATCGGGTTCCCTCTTACCGTGGAATATAAGCAAGAGAAAACTAATCGCAGAGATATTAACACTAGATATACACCTTATAAAAATACGGACTGTGAGACCAAATTCAGTGTTCAAAACCACCTCAATGAAGGCAAAATAACCTAATTTGGGGGGAAAAGTTACATGTGCCAAAAAAGATACAGCCATAAATCTTATCTCACAGAATTTGACAGAATGCATACTGGGGGAATCCACTCTCAGTGCAAAGTATGCCAAAAAACTTTCAGGCGTAAATCTTATCTCACTGAGCATATGAGAATCCACACTGGGGAAAACCACTCTCCGTGCAAAGTATGCCAAAAAACTTTCAGGCGTAAATCTTATCTCACTGAGCATATGAGAATCCACACTGGGGAAAAACCTTATCAGTGCTCTGAATGCCAGAAAAGTTTTAGTTTCAAAGCGACTCTAAATGAACATGCATTAACCCACTCTGGGGAAAAACTTTACCAGTGCGCTGAATGCCAAAAAAGTTTCTGCCGTAAATCTAAACTCACTAAACATATGAGATCCCACTCTGGTGAAAAACCTTATCAGTGCGCTGAATGCCAGAAATGTTTCAGTGACAAAGGAGGACTCACTCTACATACAAGGACCCACACTGGGGAAAAACCTTATCAGTGCTCTGAATGCCAAGAAAGGTTTTGTAACAAACAAAGTCTTTCTCGACATGCATTAACCCACTCTGTGGAAAAACCTTATCAGTGCTCTGAATGCCAGAAATGTTACAGTGACCAAAGCAGTCTCACTCGGCATATAAGAACCCACATTGGGGAAAAATCTTTTCAGTGCTCTGAATGCCAGAAATGTTTCAGTGACCAAAGCAGTCTCACTCGGCATATCAGAACCCACACTGGGTATAAACCTTTTCAGTGCTCTGAATGCCATAAATGTTTCAGTTACAAAATCAGACTCACTGAACATACAAGGACCCACACTGGGGAAAACCCTTATCAGTGCTCTGAATGCCCTAAACATTTCAAACTTAAATCACTTCTAACTGCACATTTGAGATTCCACACTGGGGAAAAACCTTATCAGTGCTCTGAATGCCCAAAAAATTTCAACCGTAAATCAACTCTAACTGCACATATGAGAATCCACACTGGGGAAAAACCTTATCAGTGCTCTGAATGCCAGAAAAGGTTTAGTTTCAAATCGACTCTATATAAACATGCATTTACCCACTCTGTGGAAAAACCTTATCAGTGCTCTGAATGCCGGAAATGTTTCAGTACAAAAAGTAGTCTCACACTGCACATAAGAATCCACACTGGGGAAAACCGTTATCAGTGCTCTGAATGCCAGAAATGTTTCAGTGAAAAACGCTTTCTCACAGTGCATATAAAAACCCACACAGGAGAACAACCTTATCAGTGCTCTGAATGTCAGAAATGTTTCATGAACAAATTCAGTTTCACGAAGCATATAAGAACCCACACTGGGGAAAAACCTTATCAGTGCTCTGAATGCCCAAAAGATTTCAGACTTAAATCACTTCTAACTGCACATGTGAGATTCCACACTGGGGAAAAACCTTATCAGTGCTCTGAATGCCAGAGATGTTTCAGTGAAAAAAACAGTCTCACTCAACATATAAGAATCCATACTGGGGAAAAACCTTATCAGTGCTCTGAATGCCACAAATGTTTCAGTGTAAAAAGCAATCTCATTCAGCATATAAGAACCCACACTGGGGAAAAACCTTATCAGTGCTCTGAATGCCACAAATGTTTCAGTGAAAAAATCAGTCTCATTCAGCATATAAGAATCCATACTGGGGAAAAACCTTATCAGTGCTCTGAATGCCAGAAATGTTTCAGGGAAAAAGGCAGTCTCACTTACCATATAAGAATCCACACTGGAGAAAAGCCTTATCAGTGCTCCGAATGCCTAAAATGTTTCAGCCAAAAATATCATCTCACTGAACATGTGAGAATCCACACTAGAGAAAAAAAATTATCAGTGCTCTAAATGTCAGAAAAGATTCAGAGGTAGAGATGGTTACAAGCGCCATAAGAAAACACACCATCAAAATAATTCAGTGCTCCAAGTGCCAGAAAAGAATCAATTTTAAACGCAATCTCACTCTACATGAGCAGACGCACACAGGGGAAAAACATTACCAATGCGGTGAATGCCAGAAATTCCTATTGATTGGCACAGCCTCACTTACCATAAGCGACTCCATACTGATGAAAAACCTTATGAGTGCTCTGAATGCCAGAAAAGCTGCAGAGAAAAACGCTATCTCACCATGAGAATCTCCACACTGGAGAAAATCCTTATGCCATAAAAGCTTGAATCTGAAAGACAGAGTTATGCTTCATGAGAGATCCCACTCTGGGGAAAAACATTATGAGTGCTCGAAATTCTAGCAACGTTTTGGTTACAAATTACTTCTCACTTGACATGAGCGAATTCACACGGGGGAAAAATGCCTTATGTGTGTTCTGAATGTCAGTTAAGGTTTAGTCTCGAATACAATGTCACTTCACAAGAGAGAATTCCCACTGGACTAAAGCCTTATACAGGAGGGGAAAGCCAGAAACGTTTTACTCAGAAGGGAGATCTCACTAAACATGAGAAATGCATCCACACCAGGTGAAAAGTAAGGCGTATCTTGAGTTGCAGAAAAGCTTCTAACAACCTGACTTTACATGAGAGAGCACATATTGTAGTTGCAATAGGATTCATCAAGAAACTCTTGCAGGATAACTTAGGCTGCCCGCATGCACCCTCCAAAGAAATTTCAGGCCTGGAATTATTTTTTAATTGCGACCGAATCCACAATTTGAGTATCTGAAAGTTACAAAACTCTCAAGGTCTTTACTTAACACAGAGAAGTGTTAGTGCTTGCAAAAATCAACTAAATGTCAAAAAAATCACAATATTAACGTCTTAAATTTTACTTCACCCAAAAGGTTTCTACTCACCCTTGTTTCTTAACATATGACTGGTATCTATATTTTCATGGTAAGATTAAGCCTATGCGGAGTTCCTCAATGAAGAACTTCGCAAAGTGACAAAAAAACTCTGGCGGTCTACTCAGATTTCCGCAAGCATCAGAGTGCGTAAGGGTCATGGCGTTCGTGATGATTTTGATCTCCTGTTGTTTGTCCCGCCCTGTAAAAATAATTGCGAAAGGCACCATGTGCAGCACAAGAGGGTGCAGCTGCTTCTCCTCAAGTGGCCGCTTTGTCAATGCGAAGGAAGGTTTCTCAATGCGAGTGGTGTGACCGGCCACGACCACTTGCATTGAGAAATCCGACGACCCGCTTTGAGAAATCTCTCCAGGAGGTTGATTTTGCTCGCCAACTAGACCATGGCGACCGCGAGCAAGGAAAAATCTCATCAGGAGGTGGATTTTCCTCGCTCCAGCACATAGCGTTGAAGAGTGTGAGCGTTAAAAAAACTTGCTACGCTCCTCGGAGCGGAGTTTTTAGGAACTATGTGAGCTCCGCGGAGTACGGAAAACTCTGCCAGCGGAGTTCACCACCCAAAATGAGATAATACAGCAGGAAAACATAACACACCAGTTACTTGCCTTCGATAACGCTCTTTCTGGTCGATACTCCTTTACTTGCAGATTCCTCATCTTGTGAATATTTCCCACACACCAGACTGGGTCCTTCAACTGTAAAGCAGAGTAGGAGACAACATGCAGCTCAGTGTCGCCGTCATTCTGCTACAGAAGTGACAAGCGGAGACTCAAAGAAGCACTTCCCAGGCGCACTAATAATAATAATAATAATAATAAGGGAAATTTGTAGAGCGCCTGGTTACGCGCAACGGCGTGTCCCCGCGCTGTAGTGAGTGGAATCAACAGAGTCACAGCCGCCAAAGTCGGCCCGGCTTACTGCGTGTAGAGGTGAGTCTTTAACTTCTTCCTGAAGCCAAGTTCAGAGGGCTACAGGCGAAGTTCCAGTGGTAGGGCATTCCAGCTTTTCGCGGCCAGATATCTAAAGGACCTACCCCCCATGCGTGCCTTTTTTATCCTGGGGACCTTCATTAGCCCTGTACAGGAGCAATGCAGAGCGCGCACAGGCGTACTGGGTGACCAGGCCCTGGAGCGAAGCCGGTGCCTTACCGCACAAAATGTGGTGGCACGTACAGAGAGTCTTAAACTCAACCCTGCTCCTTACTGGGAGCCAGTGAAGGGCCTGGAGGGCTGCCTTAGACGGCGATCTTTTAGGAAGCTTCAAGACCAAGCGGGCCGCTGCATTTTGCAGCACCTGGAGGCGGTTAATGGCCTTTCCAGTGGCCCCCAGATAAAGCAGGTTGCCATAATCCAGGCGCGATGTGACGAGGGTGTGCACCAGCGTCCTTCGGGCTGCCGTTGGAAAAAGATCGATAACTTTCTGCAGGCTTTTCAGGACGCCGAAGCATACCCCCACCACACGGCCTATCTGAGGTCCAAAAGACAGATCGGCGTCAAACCACACCCCAAGATTTTTCTCTTCCTGGCAGGGTGTGGGAGCATCCCCCAGACAGGGTGGCCACCACGCCGATGACCAAACAGACGGGCCCCCCCCACCACGAGCATCTCAGTCTTGCTGCCGTTAAACTTTAGGCAATTGGCGGACATCCAGGTAGCCAGCTCTTGCATGCAGGCTCTGAATCTGTCTGCCACTAGACTGGGCGCGCGCGATAGGGAGATGACCAGCTGCGTGTCATCTGCATAGGCACTATGTGCAGGCCGTGGCTTTCGACGAGACGCCACCGGAGAGACATATAGATTGAATAAGGTTGGGCTCAGGGACGAGCCCTGAGGCACGCCCTGGCCCAAACCAATCTCCCTCGAGTAGCAGTCTCCCTGTCAAACCTGAAAGCCTCTCCCTGTCAAAAAAGACTGGATCCATTCAAGCGCAGCCCCTGATATCCCTCAATCATTCGGACACTGTAGCAAGGTGGTATGAGCTACAGTGTTGAATGCTGCACTTAGGTCCAAAAGGATGAGAGCCATAGTCTGGCCCTCATCCACTCCCTGGCGTATGGTTTCCACCGCCATCAGTAGCGCCTATGCCTTCCTAATTAACCCATGATAAGTATGCCTCCCAGTTAAATATTCCTCCTTGACATGCGTGGCAAATGCCACCCGCCACTGCCTTTCAGGGCGCTTAAGTACGGCTTTAGCCACCCGAAGCTCATCACTAAACCATGGGCCGTTTTTTGAGTACGGCAACCCAATTTTGCCAGGGAGAGTCGGGCAGTACAGTCTAGCGCCCCGGTAATGCGCTTACTTAGGCTAGTGTTAGGTGTTTCCACATCATCCCCCCCTGGACTCCCCCCTCTAATAAGTGCCGCACTGAACTTAGCTTGGGAGAAAGTGGCCCATCTCCGCCTCGGGTGGTTCAAAGGAGCTGGCTCTGGTAATCTAACCCCTGGGATCCGTATGGTAAAAGGTACCAGGTGATGGTCCGACCAGGGAATAGGTATAGGTATAGGAGTCAGAGCATCTACTTCCCCCCAGTTGGCAAATATGGGGTCCAGTAAGTGGCCTCGCTGGTGGGTGGGATCTTTTACTTTCTGATCTAACTGAAGGGCACGTAATTCTTGGCAGAGGTCCATGGCGGCTTTATCTGTGGGGTCGTCCAAATGCATGTTAAGATCCCCTAGCACCAGGAACTTATCCCTGCGCAGCGCAGCCTCTATAATGCCTTCTACTAGGCTGTCCCCAAACCTGGCAAGAGGGCCCGGGGGTCTATAAATCAGGAGGCCCTTCATAGTGTAGCCATCATTCACCTTAATGGTAAAAATACCCGCCTCGCTATCCATAATGGCGATGTACTCTAAGTGGCATCGTAAGCGTTGCTTGGCTACGATAGCTATCCCCCCTTCTCTGCCGGTAGGTCTATCCAGCCTAATCATAGTGTAGCCTTCCGGTAACGCCTCCATAACATCAGGGGCCGAGCAATCATCAAGCCAAGTCACCGTGAGAAACACGAGATCCCACTGCTTCTCAATGTGCAAATCGTAAACATCCAGCTTATGTTTCCAAGTTGTAGGCAAAATGACAGTGCCCACAACCCGCATTCTCCTCCACCCTCATACTGTGCAGGCAGGAGCTTGGGGTGGCATTACGGAGGGACAGCAGCTGCGACCTACTCCAATTTAAGTGCCTTACCGTTGGGGCAGGGGATATGGCCCTGGCCCGCACTCGACCGCGGACGGGCGCAGACGGGCTTGACTTAGGCTCGACTTAGGCACGCCTCCGTTGCACCCGCTGCGCGCGCCCGCTGCACCCGCCCGCTGCACCCGCCCGCTGCGCTGTCAATTCGACATCCGCCTTTTATCCCCCCCCCCAGCGTCCTAACAACTAGTGCGCTGCCCGTCCTCCTCTGCACACTGGAAGTGGCTGGCTCGGACCTTCCACGCCCCCTGCTCAAACGGTGCTAATCACCGGCTTCAGAACGAGGCGGGAAGGAGAGACGAGCCCAGCCCTTCTGCGTGCCGTGATTGCAACTGCCTTCAGGTAGGAGACCTCGGCCTTGCAAAATGCCCCCAATACAAGTTATTAAAATTAAAGTGCAAAGAATAGCAGCACACGGAGGGAGCCTAATCGCTCTCCTCCCAATGCCCCACACTTATTTAAAATGAGCTCAATCAGCTTAAAATACCATCACCCGTGAATCACAGAAAGCGCCAGTGCTCGCGCTTTAAAAGCAGCAGGGACACTGCCACTGTCCACTCACCACCACTGTGAACAACTACAGAGGCCTATGAGTTCATTATTTCACAGGTCTGTATCACATATGCAGGCCCTGGCCAGATATTAATTCACCATTTTTATCATGGTTAGAATTCAGATGAGGCATTTTCATTTCCCAAAATTCTAATTGTGTTCTCAGCAGCAAGTGTATATGTAAGTCGTTGAGTGATGACTGCGCAGTGCTCAAGATGAAAGTGATATGATGATAAAACCGTCCGATCCACATTTTGTACACAGAA
This sequence comes from Lissotriton vulgaris, assembly GCF_964263255.1. Classification (NCBI taxonomy): domain Eukaryota; kingdom Metazoa; phylum Chordata; class Amphibia; order Caudata; family Salamandridae; genus Lissotriton; species Lissotriton vulgaris. The sequence continues at coordinate 151,750,009 of NC_141685.1, read as the reverse complement.
ACAGGGCTGTAAATACTTTTGTACAATACAAGTTAAGCAAAGGCGATTCTTAGAAGACATCATTTATATGAAATAGTCCCTGTATAGTCAATGTTTCGACCAGTTAATAACCATGGTCTCATCAGGACGATAGATCGCCACCTCTCTTATATGCTTCTCAACTATATTCAATACAACCCAGTAAGGATTCTTCTGTATTTCTGGGCAGCGTACCTGGGAGGAAGTCACATTCAACTAAGCAGTTCCATCGCCCGTTCATCGGACCAAACAACTGCAGCCAGTGAATCCTCGGCTCGCTGTCAAACACGTTCAAGTGTGACACTTCCTGATGAGACCATCGTTATTGATGTCTTGTCTGTGAAAAGCTGCACCAGCCCTCCTGTGATGGTGGGCCGTAAGACCTTCACCGCTGATGGTGATGAAGTAGCAGCTTAATTTCCAGAAAGGCATGTTGGCCATCAGTTGTTGGATGGCCAACAATTGCCTTAAACTTAACTCTGAAAAAACAGAGGTTATGATATTCAGCAAATTGCTGCCAAATTGGTCTTGTTCATGGTGGCCATCTTCTTTGGTGCCCCTTCCACTGCCAGTCACCAAAGTCAGAAATGTGGGCATCATATTTGACGACAGTCATTTGTCCCTCATTTTTTTTAATTTTTTATTTATTTGTTATTTTCAAACACCCACAACAAATAAGAGGATGGGCAATTGCCTCTACATGGAGCCCGACCATTAGGAAGAAGGAGATAGTGACATCGTTACACAATCAAGGTTAATCAACGATCCCAAATCAACCCCAGACATAGATACACCTCAATACCAGTATTGCCACAGTGTCAAAGTTCCTATAATTCTCCATGGTACTATGGTTAATGTCTTCTGCATCAAAGCCTCATCCTACTCTTCCTCAGATGCCCGCCCCAAAATCCCCCTCCCCCTCACCCCCCTGCCGGCGCTACTGTCTTAAGGCTAAGTAGGATCAAATGGTGAGTCATATTGTACGGGTTCCCCAGGTGACCTCATTTTAACAACATTATTAAGCATCCTGACTACTATGGAAGCCGGAAATCGCCTCACACTCTGCGCCTCATTATCAAGATACCTAGTCTACTGGTCCCCCTCAGCCATTAATGCTCTCGTCTCTGAGTCAGTTTCTAGATCTGTCGCTTTCAGCTCTGTCACAAGGGCCTCCCAGGCTCGCGCCGCCTCTAATGCCTTGTCATTATGGGATCTATGGGCTTGCTGTAATTGAACTGAGCTCTCGCTGTTTGCCCACTTAAGGAATGCAGATTTCTACCTTGTATAGCTAGGACCCGCCGCTGGTTTCCATTGGGATGTAATTTCTCGTTTAGCAAGCACCAATCCTAAGTCTATGAATTTGCTAGTTAACTTCATTTTGCTAGTTTGCGGAAACACATGTAGCAGGCAAGCCCCCCCATCCGGAGCGATCTGTCGCCCCGTTATATTACAAAGTAAAGCGGTTATCTCTTCCCAATATGTCCAATCTACAATGGGGGCAAAGAGCCGTATTAACATGGAAATATTGGTTGATTTTAGCCGGCGTAAGATATGCCCTGTGCAATATAAAAAATGGAATCAGCTGGAATCTAGCATTTCTGGTGCCCTTCCATGCCCTTTTAATTATCTGCGACCAGGCCGCTTCAGGTATCTCTTTAGCTAAATCCACCACCCACTGCTCAGGTAGCCTCTGCAGCGGTGCCAATCCCTCTCCCAGCATACGTTTATATAAACAAGTGACGCCTTATACGTGCCTGCTGCCATCACTACACATTGACACGCCTCGCTTGTTGACGGTTCCGAAAGGCCAGTGCCCCAGTGCTTCTGGATGACGGCAACCAGGGCTGCATGCAATAAGAATTGACCCTGCGGAAGTCCAAAGGTGTCCTGTAATGCGCCATAAGGTAATAGTACACCATCTCCAAATAGATCGCCCACCATCTGGAGTCCCAGTGTTTCCCACTCCGCGAGGGCAGACCAATCTCCACCATGTGGCAGGGCCGTGCACATGCCCAACGGTATTTCCGGGCCGTAAGGTCGCTGTACCCCAACTCTGCTGTGGTAGCGTTTCCAGGAATGTCTCAGGACACATTCTGCAGATGACAAATCGGTAGCCCGTAACCTTTGCTGCAGTACCACAAACGATAGAACATGCCGCAGACCATCTGGCTCAGTCTCTCGCTCCGGCCCTCGAAACTCCTGCACCACCGCCTGGGTGAGGTGTTGGAACTGTGCAGCTAAATAATATAATTCAAAATCAGGGACAGCTAGGTCTCCTTCGGCTCTTGGGCGGATCAGAGTGTCCAACGCCACTCAGCGCCTCCCTATTCCCCAAATGAAGCCCCCCACCATAGAGCAGAGTTGCCATAATAGTCGACGGGTATACGTATAGGCAAGGGCCGGAAGAAATATAAAAGCCGAGGGAGCGCCACCATTCTCAACAATACTACTCGGCTTGCTACTGACAGTGACAGAGTCCCCCAGAAATGCATGCTGCCCTTAAGCCCCCCGTAACACTCTACCTATGTTACCATCAAGCAGATCTTCCTACCTATGATAAACGTGCGTCCCCAAATAGGGAAGGCACCTAGGTTCCCATACCAAATCAGGCTGTAGGTCAGGTTGGACACACGCTCCGGCTGCCGGAAACACACATGTCTTCGCCCAATTACTCGCAGACCAGAGATATCCCCAAATTCGCTGAGCAAGGAACTCGCTCCCTCTAATACGCCTCCCGCATCTCTCAAAAACAGCAGCAGATCGTCTGCATATAATGAGATCTAATGTGACTGACCGCCGAGCCTCAAGCCCCGAAATGCCCTCCCCATTATGGCCCTTGCCGCTAACGGTTCCATCGCTAGGGCAAAGAGCAGCGGGGAGAGTGGGCACCCCTGTCTAGTACCACGCCCTACTGGGTACGAAGAGGATACAATTCTGCCAACCCTCACCCTGGCACTTGCCAACGAATATAATATTTCAGTCCAGCGTGTATATCCCTCGCCAAGCCAGAAGGCTTTCATGACTGAGAATAGGTAGGGCCAGTCCAAGCTGTCAAATGCCTTAGCAATGTCCACCGAGAGGACAACTGTGTGCCCCTCCGCTCCATGGTCCCCATCTAGTATCCGTATTAGTCTGCGTATGTTGCCAGCAGTATTGCGAGTCGGGTTGAAGCCGGCCTGGTCCGAGTGTACCAGCCGCGTCATTAAGGGAAGGAGTCTCGTAGCTAATACACGACTCAGTATTTTATACTCAGTGGTGAACATAGATAGAGGTCGGTACGCGGACGGGTCGGTCGGGGTCTTCCCTGGTTTAAGGAGGGGAATGTTGATGGCCTCCCTGGTGGAGGTCAGCAACACACCCCTCGGCCTGGCCTCTTTATATACCGTCAACAGTCTGGGGGCCAGGAGGTCGACATATGCTAAATCGAATTCTACGGGCAACCAATCGCTGCCCGGAGTTTGTTGCGCGCCAATTGTTTAATGGCACAATGAATTTCAGTGAGTGTGATGTCCCGACCAAGGGACTCCGCCTCTTCCGCCTCGACGGTAGGCAGTTTGAGGTCCTCCAAAGATGCCTGCACATCCATCTCCCCTGTTTGTAAGCAACTGGTATATAAGTCCGCGTAGAAGGACCTAAACTGATCATTTATTTGATGTTGCGTATATTCCAGTTGTCTCGAGGATGAAGTCAATGCCAATATGGGCACACTCCTAGGGGTGGGATCGGCCAACCAACCGGCCTACCCACCTTATCCCGTTCAGCATGTGCGCGGGCTAAGTAAGCTCTGTGGTCGAAGCACCGTAAGCGATCCACGATAAATACTGCAAAGTGTCACATCCCGCCCATAGAGGCTTCCGAGGACCACATGACAGCGGCCCTCGGGATCTACCAGGTGGTCAATCATTTGGAAGGGGACCCCAGCCCTACTCCAAATCAGCACCCCTCGCGCAAAAGCTGAGTAAGTTGTGTAATAACGTTGCCCCCGCCATCTGCGCTGCAGCGCCAGTCCTTCTGCTCTAGTCAGGTTTGTTTCTTGCAGGAAGGCTATCGGCACGTAGTAGTACTAAGTAGGAGTGTACTTTATACCTGCGCTGCATGGAGTGCAATCCCCGCACATTCCAAGTCACACCTTTCACATCACGTAACGGACCCATAGAATCAACTTAAAAAACACAGAAACCTCACATTACATCTTAACCGCGCCGGTGGGCTCCCTCCCCCATATAAATCATTCCTTTCCTCCAACAATCCCACCCCACCCTCAACACCGCCCTTCCCCCTCCCCCCCCCCCCCAAGAACAGGCACTAACGTAGTGAATCCCATCCAAACTAGCCCAACGTATGCCTCAACCGGTATCAAGGCCATCTAACTGGGAACCATCCAGTGGGGGCTGGAAGGAGCCTAGCACACAATCAGTAGTTAGTCAGCGCCACACCCAGCCTCCGCCCCTAGAACCCCCCACTAATCCCTCCCACTCAGCTCCCCACAAGCATTGTTCCACACACCGCATTAACCTAAGCTACAGTCCGTACTGTCCACCCTGAGTAAAGCCCGGGTTCTCCTTCAGTTCAGTGCCAGTAAGACCCCTCAGGGGTGCACCACATTTGCTATACCCCCCTCGTTTTCACTCCACACCAGACCATAGCAGGCCCCCCTCCCCTCACAATACACAGTCTACTCATCCATCAGGCTGTCCGCCGTTCCCGATGTAACCAGTGGTAAGCGAACACTCTCTGATGCTGAAGTGTCTGCCTCCAACTCATCCTTATCGTTCTCCAGGTCTGAACCTCTCGGAGCAGTCAGCAACAGTTCGCCAGAGATCGCTGATACCGCCGCCAATGCCCCTTTGCGCTCCTGCTCAGTTTGTGAGGTCGATGGTTTCCACAGACCTCGTCGCCGGCGTCTTATACGCTGTGATCTTCGGGGTAGCAAATCCTCAGTCATTGCCCTTGCCTCACGTTCCAGTCCATCCCTCCCAGCACTATAGGATTCTAGCCAAGACCACGCATCCTCCGGCGCTTCATGAAAAACTCGTTTTCCCATCCAGTATTATGCGAAGCTTGGTCCGGAATAACAGGGAATATTGTATTCCCTCTGTGCGCAGTTCTTTTTTCACGGCTTGGAAGGTCGAGCGGCGCCGTTGAGTCTCAAATGAATAATCCGGGAATATTGCCGACCTGATAGGGTCCATCTGTGCATGACTTTTAAAGAAGCACGTCTCTGTCTCTAAAATGTAGCCGGAGTGCCACCACCGGTCTAGGAGGGCGTCCCTGCAGTGGGGCTCTAGCAGGGACGCGGGGCGCACGTTCAAGAGTGTACAAGGCAGATAAGCCCTTAGGTGCCACCTCCGTTTGCAGCCAATCCTCCAGATATCTCACCATGTCTGACCCCTCCGTTTTCTCAGGCAGACCCACCACACAAATGTTGTTGCGCCTATTTCTTCCTTCTGCATCCTCCGTGCGCTTCTCCAGCACTGCTATCCGGTCTAAGGCGCTCGTCATCGTTGCAGCATCTGTGCAGATGCTACCTCTTGGATCACATCTTCCACATGTTTCACCCGGTCTGATAGTTTCGAGTGGTCCACCCGCAGTAGGCTCAGCCCAGTCGCCACTTGTGCAATGTCCTGCTGCAGGGCAGTTCGCGAGTCAGCGATGGCGGATAGTATCTTATCCAGCTGTTGCTGCAGTCCAGGCTCCTGTGCCAGGTCGTGCGCATCTTGTTTAGCTTGAGATGGGGACTCTGCGTCAGAGGGCTGGGGATCTACTCCCTCGAGGCTAGTTCAGAGGAAGGGCCCGTGGACCCCAAACGCACCGCACTCGTCGGGCAGGTACGGGGTCCAAGCCTCAGTCCGGCAGGTCCTCCAGGGCTCTGAGCAGATGTTCAGTTCGTCTTCCGCTGAGTCGTCTCGATCAGCACTTCAATCCAGTGCCTACCGTGCGTCACGCCAACTGCGTAGGCCCAAACATGGCAGCCAGGTCAGGATTGTGTGGCCCAACACACTCGCGAGCCAGTTGGTCACCCCGCAGCTCAATGCAGGGTAGCGCCGGGCCCACGCCTGCTCCCATGCATCTCAGCGTCCCCGCAGTACTGTGCAGGTAGTGCCCTTCTCCCCAGTAGGGCCGCTCCTTCGGTGGGCCCGCTGCGACCTCAAGCCCATGCCGCTCAGTGCCAGCCAGTATCCCTGGGCAGTGGGCCTCCCGTCTATCCACTATGCGGCTCCATCCACGTGCAGGCAGCCCCCGTGGGTCCCGGGCAGAGCAACCCAATCGCTCCGCAATAGTCAGCCAGTGTATCAAGGCACCAGGCTCAGCCTTCGCGTTTCCAGGCCACTAGCCGCACCTCAGGGCCAAATGCATGTGCCTCCGCCGTCCAGAGCTCCAGCGGCCGCCTCACCTCGCTCTCCGGTTCAGCCCCTTGAACCCCGCAGGCCTCAGCGAGCCCCGGATCACAGTCTCTGCTCCAACGGCCTCCGGTCCACGATGCAGGACAAGGGCGGGTCAAGGCCCCACCCTCCGCGAGCTCCGGATCACGGCCTCCTTTCCAATGGCCTCCGGTCCGCAGTGCAGGGCAAGGGCAGATCAGGGCCCCACTCTCCCGCCTCCCGGCCCGCTCGACGCAATCACCGGTGCTCCGGCCGCGGCTTCCAGTCAGCGCGCGTCGCCCTCCGCAGCGGCTCCACCAAAGAGAAGCCCCCACCAGTAGTACTCCTCTTCCAAGACCTCTCCGCTCCTTTGGCACTGGGCTCAGCGAGTCACTGCCCATTTAGCCTCGAGGGCCCTAGCCGATGTAGTTTCCCCTCAGTCCATCCGCCGCAAAGGGCAGCGCGCTCCGCAGTGCAGTCTCAGCGGCCGCCCACAACACTCACGGCGCTTCGCAGGTCCTCTCACACCGAGGAGCCGCCATTTTGAGTGAGCTGATCGCGGCCAGCGCCGTTCTGGAATCCCCTCACAGGTATCGGGCTGCACCGTCGGGTGAGTCCAGATCGCCCAGGGCCTGCTCTTCTCCGTCGCGTCGCCCCCCGGTGGTGCCTGGGGGGGCCCTAGGGGGTCATTTAACAGGATTGCAGCAGGGTTTGCGTTTGCGTCCAAGCCATGCCCCTGTCCTTTGTCCCACATGCCAACGCTGTGGTTTCATCATCATTCCATAAATTACGAATGATAAAAAGGCTCTTACCTTTCTCTTGGGGCTTGAAAGACACCAGTAAGCACCTTAGTTATGTCCACCATTGACTATTGCAATGGGCTCCTTAATAATGCTCAGAGCAAAGTCCTCCATAAACTCCAAGTGGTTCAAAACTCAGCAGCCAGAATGCTATCAGGTACCCCCAAATACAAATCCATCTCACATATACTTCACCAGTATCATTGGCTCCCCGTGAAAAATCGAATTAAGTTTAAAGCTCTCTGTATTGCATACAAAGCTTTTCGTCACTCATGACCTCTGTTTCTGAATGAGGCCCTTGATGCTTACATTCCAAATTGGGCCTTACGCTCTTCCACAGCAATCCTGCTAAAGGTCCCTCTTACTAAGACAGCATCATGGGGTGACAAGCGATTCACTGTTGCTACAGCAAAACTTTGGAACTCCTTCCCAATTCATATCTAAGCCAGCCAGTCCTCACTTGCTTTCAGAAAAATGACAAAAACATGGCTGTTTACTCAATTAGCTACTCTGTAGTCTGGTTCATGCTCGTTGTCCCCAGCGCCGAGACACCTTCAGGTATTTGCGCGCTTTACAAATCAAATAAATAAATAAGATAAGTAACTTGTTCGTTTTGTGTCAGCCAGGGATGGTGCATCAATTGAGAAGAAGGGCAGATAATGATCAACATTAAGAAATAAAGAAAACTGGGTGGGTGCCAGTGCAAAGCTTGGCGAACACCTTAATTGATAGGAAATCGTTCAGTCACCTGGCCCTGGGTTCTCCAGTGAGCCTGGGCATATTTACCCTCTTGTAGACTGATCAATAGGCTCAAGAGCCTCCTGGGATGGCCCATATCACCCAAAACCTGCCATAGCCTGATTTGTGGAACCAGGTCAAAAGCAGATTTAAGGTCAATGAAGGCTACATACAAGTTGCCCTGCCGACCACAACGATCTTCCAATAGAATAAAAGGAAGCGGAAAACCTGATAAAATGTGGATATCTTCTTCCGAAAGCCTGTCTGAAAGGGGGATACGATATGATGAGTTTAGCAGCAGCCCATTCCTCGATCCTGCTCAAGACCAATTGGGCAGAAATTTTCTTTGCACAGTTGATCAAGCTGATCAGCCTGTAATTGGCTGGATGGAATCTATCCCCCTTCTTATATATCGGGGCGACGTCTGCTCCCTTCCAAGAGTCTGGTACTGGGGCACCACTGATAATGGCATTAGTTAAGAAAAGGTTATACCAAGACCATTTATCTCTTTCAAGCAGAAGTATATATGCTGCAATGCTGTCTAATACTGGAGCTCGACCTCTGGTTATTGCATCCAGAGCTGAGGATGTCGGCCAGGTCAAGGAAAGGGCCAGGTACAGCTATAGAGTTGTCTGTTTACATAGTCCCCAGCACAGTGTCCACCTCATTAAAAGGAGTTACTGAATAAAGATTGTAGAAATGATCAACCCAGGTCTGGGGAGAAATGTTATTTTGCAGAGGTGAAGCAGAGACCTCTCTCTCCTCCACTTTACGAGTGCCCAAAACCTGGTGGAGTTCTTAAGAGAGCAAGCCAATTTGAGTTCCTGCCATCTTTCTTCCTCCCATTCTTTCTTAGCCGGGGCCCTTTTGTACCTCCACCCAGACTGATTTCTGAGATGTCCTTTGTGCAAAGTGCCTTACCCCGATATCTACGTGAAAGTCTGAATTCCTTATTAAACCAATTGTTTACTTTATGAAAATGCTGTTTGTGGCCGTTAATAGGGCCTATAAGGTAAGACAATATTTTCTTGAAGTTGTTGTGGAAGCAGTCATTGGCATGCCGCACTCTTAGTTCTTTCAAATCGATTTCCCGAAGGTAGTGATAGATTGATCTTCACCTCGCCAGATGACCAAAATATCGTTGATACACACATATAACTGAAATCTCAATTAGCACAGACAAACCATGGGATCAAAAGCAGTGATTGGGATCGGACGGGCCTAAACACCATTTTCCCTTGTCCATGTAAGATAGTCCCAAATCTCCAATTGTTGCAATAGGAACAAGGGAGTTGTCCCTTCCCTGACGGAGGGGGCGCCATTAGACTTGACATTTTCCACGTGAGCGATTTTTCAGGGTGTGTGGCGAAGTGCCACCGGTCACCTAACATACAAGAGAATACGTATGGCTAACCATATAGAACTATGGCTCCTGATAACCAGGTGCCTAAGAATATGTGCGAGGGACACTGCCTGTTCTTTTCTATATTTTCATATATATCTTTATTTTTATTATATTCTCATAAGCTCAGAAGAAGATTACCACCACCAGATACCTGTAACAGACTGTCCATTGGACATGGTCCAAACATCCTACACTTATCCATACAAGATTGGACACTCTGATTCAGGTGCACTGACATCTTTTTACCCTTAGACATAAGGTGCTGACTGCTTGCAACAGGATACATGTGTAGTACAAGGGACATGGTTTACACACCCATCACTCATTTCTACTATGGGCAATCTGGTTTTCGGGTGTGTGCTTATTTTCCTAATGGGTCTTCTGCCCTTGGGAATACACCTCTGACCTTTTAAAAACACATGCTAGTACATTGTGGTGTTTGCATTTAACTTCGATGGAGGCCCGGCTTTAGTGATTCTATTCCACGTGAAGAAGCGGCTGTGTGTGACAGGCACGAAAGCCTTCAGCATTTAGTGCGCGTTCATTCAGATTCATGCTGCCGGCATGGGACTAAATTTCTCAAGTACTCGCGGCTCGTGACTGCATCAGAGTGATGCGATTATACAACCTGAGTGAGTAGCCACACACCAAATTCGGCTTTAGCGAGCCCCGGATTCTCTATACAAGCAACAGCAATTGCTCTGGACACCGTCCTCCATCTGCTGTGGTATAACGGATTACTGGCTCCCCATGTACAGGTATGGGTCTCTGACCCTACGTTTGTTATATCAGTAATTGTTTCGAGGCAGCGTGTTCCTTGTATACAGGAATGGGTCCCTGAACCTACCTTTTTGTTTGACTTGAATCTTTTTTGCACAAAGCGCGTCTTTTCTTTTTTGTTTTGTTATGAAAACGTAAAGAATGTTGCATTCGTGTTAAAGATATGAAAGTTTCAAAGCACACTCTCTCATGTCGTAGGAAAGTTCTCAGTGCAAAGTGTCAGGTGTTGTGTTTTGAAAACAAAGACTCTTGTTGAATTGTACCATCCACCTTGTAGGTACTCCTATTTGTATCAGGTCCACATTGTAGGCAGACACAAACGCCAAAATTGTGCACTATTTATATTAAGCATAATGTAGGTGCACAGATGACAGTACCACTGTACAAGCTGTATTAGGTGCTTAGAAGTAGAGTGATATAGAGGGCAATAAACACTCTACTAATGCTCTCACTCGCTTAGTACAGATGAACAGCAAAGGCCCTCGTACATAATGAAGCATCCGGGTGCACCCTCTTTCTGCGTCCTATGGGCTTTTTGGCTTTTGTTCTACAGAAGAGGCTGCAGACACCTACAGAGCCCTTCATGTAGTGTGGATCACGTAGAAGAGGTTCTAAGCGGGCATGCTTTCTTTTGCATTGGGCATGGCCACGTTCAAATGTGGGAAAACCTTTTGTCTTGAGACTGCACTGTACTTTTTTTTTAAAAATCTTTTTATTATTAACAGTGCTCATAAGACCATACAATTCAATACCATGTACAATTAACCCATTGGGAAACAGTTCAGGCATCATCTGGGAATTACACATCCAAGAAACACAAGTGTCTTTCATGAATACAAATTGACTACTCCTCCAAGGACTGCACTGTATTATTGACACAGGCGAAAAGGCAAACAAGCAGTCAGGAGGCGCATTGATTGTATACCCCCACCTGACAGGAAGGTGACAGACCCTACCCACCTGCAGGGGAAACGTGCCACCTCACTTAATAGCTGCCAGACGCTTTACTATGTAAGCAGACTGGTGGTTTACAACTGCGCCTACGTTGGGGCACCACATGCTTTTTCCATCATAATCTGGTGTACTCCCCCTGTGTGGGATGATAGCACCCACTGAAAACTGCAACGTTGTGTAGTCTGGGACAGTGCACCTTCCATGTAATTCCGAACTGGGCCTTTAAATACGGTACTATTTTGTGTGCCTATTTCATTCAGGTATACAAAGAATGCGGTACTACTTGTATACTAGGGTAGGACAAGGAAGATTAAATTTCCATGTTGGCAGAAATGTGTTCATCAAAGTGCTTTATGCCCTAAACACTCTCCCATATCCTGAACATAATGAGATTACGTAGAATACACCTCTGCGTGCCTAATGCTGCCATTTGCATTTCAAGACCAGTGATTAATGTGGCTTTATCAAGTTCAAAGCCGTTAGGCGTTTCCGACCTGTCTGATACTTGCATATGGAAAAGATGGGTCATTTGAACCTAAAGATAGATAAACATATTCATAGGTCACGATTTATGTCTGCATCTAATATAAAACTGTAAATTAGGAGAGGTGATAAGTGAGAAGTTAAAGGCAGCCGCTAATCGAGCTGCATTTGTATATAGGCCTTCCTATATTATGATATCTATTCCTGCTTCAGTCTTTAATTGTAATGAATACTTTAATACCCAGGCATGAAGTCATCGTTGAGCTGTTTAGATAATCCACCTGTCTTGCCACCTCTTCCCCACTGCATCCTTAACCAGTGGCCTAGCCAGTGTGCCCTGGGCCCCAAGGCAAGAAAGGAAATGTGACCTCTCCCGTTTATTTGGACTGTGGAAAACAGCAATAATCATTGTTCTGTGGGCCTCTCAGGCCTCTGTTTGAACTGTGACAAACAGCAGTTATCAGGGTTCAGTGGGCCTTTAAGGTATCTAGGACCTGGTGCCACTGCACCAGCTGCACCAATGGGAAGCTGAGCCCCTGCCCTTAACAGCTTCTATTCTAGCCCCACTGGAGAACTGAAACAGCCAAGTACTGATCTGGCCATATATGCAGGCATGCAGCCGCCTCTTCCACTGCAGGGATTTAAGTCGCATGAAAGCAGCATGCGGGAAACAACCATTTTCTGAGGTAAAGTCAACCAACAGCTTGTCTGTTCCAACCTGAATCCATTTAAAACCAGGGACAAAAAAACAGTTCATTATCATCCCTTGCTTATCAGAAGGGTAAAACAGATTCATCTAACATTACAGTGTACCACATAACAAATTGTGATTCTGTTTACAAATTAAAACTAGCATGCATATAGAAAGGGGAGCCTTTGGCCAAAATAGCCATTTTCCCTACCCATACTTTTAACACATCTTATACAAAAAATGCTAATTACATTGTCATCCAGAAATAGTCATAAGCGCCTACTCATAACCAAATGCCACTTAGAATTGTCTTTCACTTCAAGCTTTCAAAGGTAAATTGATATAAAAGCAGTATTGAATTTTTTGACATTGTGTACTCTTACCAAAATTTAGAGCATCAATTTTATATGACACACCATAGAAAAAATGAGTTTTTTATATATACTAAACCTCCAGAAACGTTTGATTAACCAGTTATAAAGTCACGTCTAGCTTAGTTAGTTTATAGTCTTCTTTTTTTAATAGTAATTTTTCACATTGTTACTGAATATGCATGGCTAAACACTTATAAGGTCCCAAAGGCGAGACCTATTGGCTATGACAATGCTTGTTATTGATTGAGTACATTGAGCGGCACAACTTTTGATTAAGTCCTGAAGAATGCCGCAAACACTTCTTAGGAGGGTTAATAGGCTGAAACATGTTGACCTCTTATTGACTCTAACAGTGCATATATATTTCTCCTGCAGTGTCCTTGTTTTTAATCCTGGCCCAGGGGCCTACAAATAATGGAAACCACATACCCTTTAGCAAGTTTTAACTTTTAACTTTCACTCTGCTGTCCCCACTACCCTGAGCTCATTATTGTGATATTTAGTATACCTTTCTCTACAACAAAATATGCCTTAACTCCTCCCTCTCAGTGAGTGGGTTGTTTCATGGTGCAAAGAAATTCCCAATAAGGAAGCATGCCAACTATGGTGGGTGAGGGAAATCATCCTTTTAAAGGGATATTTCATCTTAGCTAGGTCTTCATTTGCAACTGTAATCGTCATAGACCCAAGGGTTTCTTGATTGTGGTAGAAATGCATTTTAACACCTTCATTGTTCGTTCAAGCACAGACAATTGCATGAAATGTTGTTATCTATGTAGGGTAAATACTCTGTGCACTGATAAAATGTGTTAAAAAGACAGAAAGTTGATAATCGCATTAAATAACTTCTCAAACCTGGATTTATCTAGAAGAGAAGTCTGTTAATTCTATCATATTTTTGATACCACAAGGTAGAAGAAATTAGTTGATCTTTATCTGATATCTTTATCAGTAAATTATTGAACATAAACTTTTCCAAGTATTATTTCTAAAGATTAAGGAATTGGTCTTTTCTAAACTAACCCCAGTGCGTATGACTACAAAACCACCTCTCTCAAATCAATATTGTGCTTGTTTTAGTGAGAAAGCTAAATGATCTAGGAGAAACCAGGAACTGGCGTCAATATTTTTCTTAGGAAGCTTCAAGTTAGAGAGTGAAAATACTTTTTAGAATGCCCCAAAAATTGTGATAAAGATATTTCAATATGTTTGACAAAAAGAATAGGTACATTTCATGACAATATTGAAAGGGGAACTAACAGGAACAAATATTTACACAACATTACAAAAATATTAGAGACTAAATTTCAGCAATATGGGAAATACTGAGGTTCATGTACTTATAATCCATTTGGTAAAAAGTGGTTGCTTGTAGAGTCAGCACACCACTTTGTCTGTGATAGCTTTTAAATAAAGGCATTTTTAATGCACCTCATTTTACTTTCATATTCACAAATGTCCCCTTGGGTTACTACCTCCTGTTACTGTTTTTCAGTCCACATATGGTTTCAAAACTCAATACATACCTTAACAATGTATTAAATATTCAGAAGGGACACTATTAACATTCCCCTTCCAAATTCTGAATTGTTAAATGGGCTTAGTACATTTCAAAAAGGGGTTTAGCATTTGCAAGCTCTGTGATTTTTTTAACAATAAAACGTGAGGCCATTTTTCTCAATTCCCTCCAAATTAAGTATGCTAATAATTTAGTTGGATGATAACCGGTGCATGTACCTATTTAGTGTTAGTGTTGCTTCAGATCAAATAAAAACCATCACACATAACTCTTACACAATTCTTAAAGACAGAATTTCTGACATCCAGCGTTAATGTTTTGTTAAATATAATTGCAAATGTCACTTAAACAGGAAAGCAGCTAAAGCAGTCTCTGGACATGAAATAGGATGTAATCATAATCTTTAGATACATTTTCTGAGTTTCAGGAACAATGTGTGTCTTCTGGGTTTACTCCAAACCCCTATAATAAACATATTCAATGATTTTAGATTGGATCTGTTTGTACTGGTTTCTATTGCAGACAATAATCTAGATTTAGACCAAGGATCAATTCCACCCATGGCTTTTAAAATCTATTTATCAATGATCTCTATTAGTGTTATCGCAACTAAAACTGTACTAGAACTGATCTGATCTGAGAGATGGACCTTCAAGTATTATGCTCAGTCAATTTATTGAACAAACTATGGAGTTAAAATCTGAATAGATTAGATCTATAAGCATTGCCATGACCACTGTATTTTACATCAATAGATTACTTGTCAGCACATTTTCTCTAAGTACAATTCAGTCATCTTCTATTTTTCGGTGAGCTCGTGCTGGGTCTGTTTAGAATTCTTTCAAAAATATGACATTTACATGTCCAAAAAATCAGGAATTCTAGTTTCAAGCCTTAAAGAATGCTACACCAAAAGATGCCCTTCTGTTCCTAAATTATATTGTGCACCATGATTCAGAAATGGCATGGTAAAATCCTAAACATATTTATTGTTGTTGCCAGCTGAAACATTATCACTAATTGGGAAGATAACAACAAGTGGTCTTGTGATGCTTGCTGGAATGGGAAATGTTTAATCAAAAAGTGGATGGAATTCACGTTTTAGGAGACAATTTTACAAAAGTGTATGGATGTTGTATATAATTCAAATTGTTGATCTCCAAAATTGACTAAATCAATAAATTGAATTAAATTTCAAGGTTATCATTTGAATCATATTGTTGGAAAATATGTGATTTTGAACCCCATGATGTGGTTCCTTTCCAGAAAGCATTCAGGTTGTAATCATGAGTCAAATAATGCTTAGGAGGATACAATATTCAAATTGAATTCTAATTACATATGAAATGTTCATTGTTCAATATATTTCCCTTAGTATTTTAATGTGAGGACTTTATTGCATAAGCAAAATAATTAGTATTTGTTTTTCTATATGTAGGAAGCATTACATTAATGAAATCACTGTATCCTACCTTCTTTGTTTCCTTTCCTGTTCTTTATGAACGTTTCTATTGTTGAACTTTAAAGAGTGCCCGAAATTAGGAATTGTGATCTACATGACTTTTCTGTGTTACAGTTTGTTGATTTTTATGTACTACTTTTGTCTTTTATGTGTATGGCAACTGATGTTTTGTTTTGCTTTAATAATCAGCTTATGTTTATTAGGTTTTATTATTCAATAAAATGTTTCAAACACAACAAATGGTAGTTGATATGTATTTACAACTGCAGCATTTTTATTGTATGGGCAGTTTCAAAGGGGCCAAAAATATGGTCTGTGGGATGAGGGAGGACCACATTGGCATCAGCAGGGAGAGGTTTGGGCAGGTGATTGGGGTGTATGTAAGGTTGGAAGTAGGGGGAACAAAGCATGTACATTGTGTGGACTGTGACTCCTGGAGTTTTTGTGAGGGATACCATGCTACCCTGTAAATAAATCCCCTAGTGATGATTATCAACAATTTTTATTCGGTTTTATAAAAGAAAAACATCTTCCAAGTTACATATTGATAAATATAATATGTCCAAGTTAATCAGAACACAAGATAAAAATTCATGAATTACAGTAGTAGCATTTTGCTGCTGTGAGATCTCAATGAATGCCGTCATCAGAATCGGTAGCCACTGGGGACCACACAGTGCATGGGCCATTACTTGTTCAAGCAAAGTATCAACATCCGTTGGCATGACTGATGGGAGTGTGAGACATTTGTCTAACGCTCATTCTTCTCCGCATAGCAGCCAGCGTAGAACAGGTAGGATCCAATCTTGCCAAATTGGTCTGAATGACAGAAACCATGTGGTATTTAATTCTCTTAGACGAGGTAGTCCCAACATTTGGACTATGCGCTCACGACACTTCATTGCTAGTAGAGTTGTCTCCATGGAGAACTAGGTGTCGTTTGTGAAATGACTTGCCATATCGCAGCAATAGGAGCAAAAATAGTATTCCTGCAGTGAGTCCCAAAATGAGAGGTAATCCGCCAAACACAGAGTGCACAACGTTTGGAAATATTACTAGGACTGCTTCAAAAGTTGCTAGCAGTCCTGAAAATACGGTCCTAAATACATGTACAAAACCACTTGTATCAGACATGTTTAAGATACGACTTAACATTGCTGAGACATGTATAGGGCAATTTGTAGTTAAGAGGGCATGTAACTCAGCAGAAGTCCTTGCGACTTGCAGATCATAGGTTTCTTTGACCGAGGTCGGTGGCACAGTTTTTTGAAAAAGAATGGCTTTCATTCTGCTTAAAGTATCAATTTGTATAGAAGAGATGTTCAGTGAAGGCCAAAGTAGCGACTCCACGCTGTCTTGGTTTTAGGAAACAATACTTGCATACAGCAAGTGACCCTGGCTGACACAGTTACTAGATATGGTATGCCTGGCAACATGCCACAGCAGCTGCGATCATTCAACGTAAGGTAACTCCCATTTGAGAGTTGTCCAAAAATTGGATCAATCACCGCGGCTGGTGAACCTTGCAGGTGGCAGAATAAGTTTTTAGAGGAACTATTGCAGGCCCCGTGTAAGTTTATACCCTGACATAGAAGAGAACGGCTTGGTACATTTTCGCAATTTTCCCCGCTAAGAAACACTTCACTACCCCCACTCCAACATCTGTATGTGTACGGCAATTCCCAGGATGTCTTGATTTATTCTTTACCCAACCTTTTATATGTGCTTGCCGGTATATGTTGTAGGCAATATTGAAAATAGAACATTGTAACAGGCAGAGTGATTGTTCCATGTATAATCCATTCCATAACTGGCTTTTCAGAGACAGTAAAAGGCAATCTTTCTAGTTTTTCAATGCTCAGCACCATATTGTCTGCTCCCCTTTGTGCCAAGTTGATCTGTTTATCAGTGAGATTGAATTCTGAAAACAGTGACGTAGTATTGATTAAACGTCGCAGCACATAGCCTGTATGAAGGTTTTGCAACGTCGAGTCTAATAGCATGATAGAACGTAATTGTGACTGACCATGTTGCAACATGACCAAGTCCTGTTCCATGATGTCTATGACAGAAGACACTATGCTACATAAAGAATATATCCTGGACCACAGAGTCGTTAACCCATTATCAACCACAGAGAGAGATTTCTCAAAATGAATACAATCAATTTCTCGTATTCGTTCTGCAGTCTCTGCTTGCGTAATTTTCCATGCTTCATTATAAGAAGCAAAGATAACGGCATATATAAAAGGTTTATGACGCGATGTTCTTGGTCCTAGCAACAATTCCCTAAGATCAGCACCATCTTTAAGTAAAGATAAGTGTTGCTTTACATCCTTCAGTTTAGATCTATGTATCCAATCAAAGCAAAGTTTCCCTATACTGTATGTTGTTACTATTCCTGGATGCTGTCTTTGAACATATCTTGGTTCTGGCCTAATGAATGTGAACCCCTTTGTTTAATTCAGGAATCTATCTTGACAGCTGTTTGTGTCTGTGGGCCAGATCAACCATTTATTCCAATCTGGATCTGCTCTATTGTGATGCAAAATAGTATGTACATCGACTCCCCCCTCTGAAGTGTTATCACTAACAGGTGTAGGTGTAGGTATAGACGGATTGTTCAAGTCTTTTATCTTGGCTAACCCAAGACAAGACATCTGTTGGACAGTGTCATTCAAAAACATAATTTGCTCAGGGATGATGCAGGCTCTAAATAAAACTTCTATCCCCTGCTGTCAGAAGCAGTACCTGAATTGTCCAGATTTCCGTGGGAGCGAGTGGTCAAGTCTTCTACGATGCTAATTTCCAAATTCCCAAACACCCCTGCACCCGGATTGCTCCAAGCCCAGGAATGGAAGGGAAAGGGGAAGTGGATAACAAACAACAAAGAGAGGCTTCCACACTGGTGTCTTCGTCACTACCTCTGGGATGAGTAGCTGGGGAACACCTGCAACAGTTAACAGAACATTACTAACGTTCTAACCCTTTTTGGAAAACCACTCTCACTCACTCATTCTACTCTCTTCTCTCATACCTGGTTTGTGTGTGGAAATTGCCGCTCTCTTTCTGAGTCCAATAATGTTCATATGGAAGGTTGAGGACTCTTAGTTGCTTGTGTTGTGTGCCGGAAAGTAGTGATGTGAAGAATAGAGGTGGTAGACAACAGTATTACCATATGCATATAGTATATACTCTCATTTACTTGTTGAATCACGGGAGCGGACTGAAACTCTCAAAAGTCTTTATAGTAGCTCTGAATATGTCATAGACATTTACAGTTCTTATCGGAAACCAGGCTTCGCTTTAGACAAGGAAACTCTGACGCTGAAGAAAACCAAATGGCACAGGAACAAGGATAGCGCCACCAAGGTCTTAGAGAATTGAATATTCTTACCGCGTAATTCTGAGGAAATGCCGAAGAATTACTTGCCCACTGGGATGGTACTCTGGAATAGACCGCTGACAAGGACAGAGTCTGCACCGCCGAACACTGGCACGCGGCGACTCGGCTTATGCTCCGGAATGCAGGAATCCAACAGGAATGGAACGAAAACACGCTCCCAAAGTTCCGAAATAAAGTCTCTGTGGATACTGACTGGGAAAAGGGCAAAACTTGGAGAATACGCGGTGATTTGACAGGAGCCAAAATCAGGGCGTCGAACTGCTTGAATAGAACAGTTGAAGTGCGCCACATAGAACGCGCGGGATAAGGAAATGGCTGACTGATAGGAAAGACTAGAACGCTAACCTTATCAAATGGTGGCACAATCTAGAGGCGTACTAAGCCTCAATCTGACAGTGGTCATGGACTAATTTCTGAATGGAGCCCCAGAGTGGAAATGGTTGCCAAGCAGGAATTCTTCTCTTAGCCGCAGGGACGGACAGAGGTCTCTTAATGGAGACCGGCATGGTCCTGACAGTACCCCCCACCAAAGCCCCCTCCCTGGGTTTTAGAGGATGAATCTTATGGAATTCAGTGACCAGTCTTGGAGCATGAATGTTACTGCTAGGTTCCCACGACCTTTCCTCTGGGCCATAACCCTTCCAGTCCACTAAGTAAAAGATTTTCCCTCTTTTAAGCTTGGAATCTAAGATTCTTTTGACCTCAAATTCTTCAGAACTCTGAACTTGAATTGGGGCTGGTGGTTGGACACGCCTGAAGTTTGGTGGGCTTCTTTTAATCAGCGAAACATGAAACGTTGGGTGGATCTTCAAGGACCTTGGGAGAGCTACCCTGACACTCACCGGATTAACCATTCGAACCACAGGGTAGGGACCCACAAACCTAGGCTGGAACTTCCGATTCCCTCTCAACCGCATGTGTCGAGTGGAAATCCACACCTTTTCTCCAGACTCATACATGGGACTCACTCTTCTCTTCTTATCTGCCTGCACCTTGTAAGCATCCTTTGCCTTCTTGAGGTTGGAAGAGGCTACCTGATAGGATTTCTGTAACTCTTGTATCACCTCCCCCGCTGCAGGAACCTCAACATCCACCCGACCCACTAGCATATTGGGATGCCGACCTGAGTTCAAGAAGAATGGAGAAAACCCAGTAGAAGAATGGACTGCATTGTTGTATGCAAACTCTGCTGTGCTCAATAAAGAAGGCCATTCCCCCTCCTGATCCATCAAATATAGCCGGAGATATTGTTCTAAGTCCTGGTTCACTCGTTCCGTCTGTCCATCCGTTTCTGGGTGGAAACTGGTGGACAAACGAGAGTCGACTCCCAGACCCTTAAGAAAGGACTTCCAAAATCGAGAAACAAATTGAGGTCCCCGATCTGAAATAACCACTTTAGGAACCCCATGCAGTTTGACAATGTGTTCTACGAATAGTGTAGCTAACTGAGATGCTGTGTGGAGTGCCTTCAAAGGGACGAAATGACTCATTTTTGTAAACTGATCCACCACCACCCAAATGACTGAATAACCCTGGCTAGTAGGCAGGTCAACAATGAAATCCATGGAGACTGTGTGCCAGGGGGACGGAGCTACTGGTAAAGGCATTAAAGGCCTTGCGGGGATTTTCTCAAACTCTTGCCCTTAACACACGGCTCACAAGTGGCGATGTACTGCCTCACCTGAGCGTCCATGCCTGGCCAGAGGAAGATTCTCTTAATTAACTCCAAAGTCTTCTTGGCTCCTCTATGACCTGCTAATGGGTGGTCATGAAAATGCTGAATGACTTCATTTTGCAACTCCTCACTGGGAACAAACATTTTTTCTTGCCAAAATGGTTTCTCATTTCTCACACTGCGATCTGGACCTTCCGATTCCCAATTAGAAAATTCAGTTTTAGCAAATTCTTCCTTAATTCGAGTCTCCAATTTATCTTCGACTGCAATGGCTACAATTTTTTCCTCTGGAATGATAAATCCTTCCACCTTGGTTTTGGCTTCTTCTCCCATGCTCAAACGTGAAAGGGCGTCAGCTTTTCCATTTGAAGATCCGGGCTTGTAAGTTAAAACGAAATCATAGTCTGCAAAAAAGAGTGACCAACGCAGTTGCCTGGGAGTTAGCGTGCGAGCTGATTTGAGAAATTGCAAATTTCGATGATCAGTGAAGACTGTGACCACATGTTTCGCTCCCAACAAGTAGTGTCTCCACACTTTGAATGCCTCCTTGACTGCCAAAAGCTCTTTATCAGCGATGGAGTAGTTGATCTCTGCAGGAGTAAGTTTTCGAGAATGGTATGCCACCGGGTGAAGTTGACCGGTGTCCTTCTGGCGTTGAGACAGGATTTCTCCTATAGCCAAATTGGATGCGTCAGCTTCGATGAAGAAGGGTTCATTCAAGTTAGGATGTTGCAGCACTGGAGCTGTCACAAATGCTTCCTTTAACTGCTGAAAGGCCTCCTCCGATTCACGTTCCCAGATGAATTTTACATTCTTCTTTAGAAGACGGGTAATTGGGCTCACCTTCTCCGAGAAATTCAGAATGAAACGCCTATAAAAATTGGCGAATCCCAAAAAGCTTTGAATCTCCTTCACTGACCTTGGCGCAGGCCATGACTTGATTGCCTGCAACTTAGAGTCATCCATGGATACTCCTTCCGGGGACAAAACAAAACCCAAGAATTCCACCCTGGAGGAATGAAAGACACACTTCTCTAGCTTGACGAACAGATGGTTCTCCAGCAGTCGTTCCAAGATAGCTCGTACATGACGAACGTGTTCCTCTAGACTGTTGGAATAAATAAGGATGTTGTCGATGTAAACCACCGCAAAGCGGTCCAAACACTCTCGAAGCACGTCATTCACAAAATGCTGGAAAGCAGCTGGGGCGTTACAAAGCCCAAAGGGCATCACTTGGTATTCATACAAACCAAACCTGGTTCGGAAGGCAGTTTTCCACTCCTCTCCTTCGGCCATGCGCACCAAATGATATGCCCCTCGTAAGTCCAATTTAGTATACACACAGGCATCCTTAACCTGATCTAGAAGTTCCGAAATGAGGGGCAATGGATAACGATTCTTTTTGGTGGCCAAGTTCAAAGCTCGATAATCAATGCAGGTTCTCAAGGTCCCATCCTTCTTAGGGATGAAGAAGAAGGGCGAAGACACTGGCGACTGGGAGGGGCGGATAAAACCATTGGCTAAGTTTTGTTCTATATAGTCCTTCAAATGGAGGTTCTCGGGTTCCGACAGAGCATAGATTCGGCTGCAGGGTAAAGAAACCCCAGGCTCCAATTCTATCCGGCAGTCATATTCACGATGAGGTGGCAATTTCCGAGCTTCTTTCTCATTGAATACCTCTTTCAGATCCTGATATTCTTCTGGAATCTCTGGAGCCTCCAAAGCGCACACCATTTGAACTTGATTGGCCAAATTTTGTGACAACGTGGAGTTGGTATTCACTGGTGGGGACTGGAAACAATGCTCTAGACATAAGCTTGAGTTCATTTCAACTGAACGTCGAGACCAATCAATCCTGGGGTTATGCTCGGTGAGCCAAGGCAAACCCAGTATTAGTTGGAACTGAGGAGCATCGATGAGATTGAATCGAATAAAACTCTGATGCTCTCCTGGTCCCACTACGGTCATCAGTTCGGTATCATAAGCTATTGGCCCCGAAGACAAATTGGTGCCATCCACTGCTCGCACAGGTTCTGGTCTTAACTTCTTTTCAAATTGTATTCCTAAAGATTTGGCAAACTGGATGTCGCAGAAATTCCCAGTAGCCCCCGAATCTACCATCACGGAAACTTCCTCCATCTGAGTCTTTCCAAACACAATTTTACATGGCAAATTCAGATGCGGGGCTGCTGATTGCATGGTATTAGCTAAAAGTTGTGGCTTGGGAGTTGGCTCTTCACTCGCTCCCACCAGTGCAACTCCGTCTACTGGTGGAGCCGATCTTTTACCCACGTGCTGGCCTTTGATCTCTTCGGACATTCCTTGACAAAATGGCCTGACTGACCACAATACATGCACAACCGACCTTGACGTCTCTTTTCTCTTTCCTCCTGGGTAAGAGGACCTCGAATCGTTCCCACCTGCATAGGTTCTTCCTGACTTTGGCCTTCATGGTTCTTAGCTACCTCCGGCCTAGACCGATCAAATCGTGGTGGGAGAGTACGGACATCCTTTCGACGTTCACTTCGTCTTTCCGCCAGCCGCTAATCTATCTGCAATACTAAATCTATGAGTTCCGATACATCTGTAGGTCTTTTGGGAATCTGGGCCAGTCCGTCCTTCAGCTCATCTTTTAAACCTCGGTAGAAAATGGCCGCCCTCTTAGACTCAGGCCAACTAGTTTCAACAATCAATTTATTAAATTGTGCCAAATAGGCCACCAAATCTCGATTCCCTTGCTTCAACTCTAGTAGTTCATTGTCTGTGGTCTGTGAAGCATTTCTTCGGTCAAAGATTTGCAAGAACTCGGCCTTGAATTCTTCAAATTTATACAACACTGGATCGTTGCTAGCCACCAGGGGCAAAGACCACGCTGCAGCATCTCCGCTCAGGTAGGACAGCACAAACGCCACTTTAGACTGATCCTCCTTAAACAAAATGGGCTTACAAAGGAAGTGTAACGAACACTGAGTCAGGAAAATTTGGGCCTTGTGGGGGTCTCCTTGAAATCTCTTGGGAGGGGCCAATGGAATTGTAGGGGACATTGCGTGCACTACCTGTGTGGTAAACTCCGAAGAGGAGGAGGAAGAAGGCGTGAAACCAAAGGCAGATGACTTAATACTCCCAAAGTTGGGGCGCGGACTCTCCGCAAGCTCATCTAATCTCTGACGCAAATAACTAGCCTCCTGATTAGATTTCCTAACTTCCTCCCTGGTCTCACTCAACTGTTTCTGTAATCCCTCTAACACTGAAGCCAAGGCTTTGACATCCAATCCTTCTGCCATCTCGCCCAGACGGAAGATAATAGAGGCACTTCAATCTGTCAGAAGCAGTACCTGAATTGTCCAGATTTCCGTGGGAGCGAGTGGTCAAGTCTTCTACGATGCTAATTTCCAAATTCCCAAACACCCCTGCACCCGGATTGCTCCAAGCCCAGGAATGGAAGGGAAAGGGGAAGTGGATAACAAACAACAAAGAGAGGCTTCCACACTGGTGTCTTCGTCACTACCTCTGGGATGAGTAGCTGGGGAACACCTGCAACAGTTAACAGAACATTACTAACGTTCTAACCCTTTTTGGAAAACCACTCTCACTCACTCATTCTACTCTCTTCTCTCATACCTGGTTTGTGTGTGGAAATTGCCGCTCTCTTTCTGAGTCCAATAATGTTCATATGGAAGGTTGAGGACTCTTAGTTGCTTGTGTTGTGTGCCGGAAAGTAGTGATGTGAAGAATAGAGGTGGTAGACAACAGTATTACCATATGCATATAATATATACTCTCATTTACTTGTTGAATCACGGGAGCGGACTGAAACTCTCAAAAGTCTTTATAGTAGCTCTGAATATGTCATAGACATTTACTCACTGGTTAGAGGCGGCAGACCCGAGAGCAGAGGACGGCCCGGGACCAGGGTTCGATTCCCGGCGCGGCAGGTTTCTGAACCAGGGTCAGCGGACTCGATAATTATTTTGCCTCGGTGCCCACTCTGATCAGCGATCACACTCGGCAACTCTGGGCATTAGCTTGCCTCATCTTCACTAACGGCCCCACCAGACCGCCGGGGATGCCTGGTCTCACCCTGGAGATACCCATTAAGGGACCATCTCTCAGGGAAGCCAGGAAGGGTTTCGCAGCGGTCGAAGCGCCTTTGGACCCTACGGGTAAGTAGTGCGCTATATAAATGCCTATACATTTACATATACATTTACATACATCGGAAACCAGGCTTCGCTTCAGACAAGGAAACTCTGACGCTGAAGAAAACCAAATAGCACAGGAACAAGGATAGCACCACCAAGGTCTTAGACAATTGAATATTCTTACCTCGTAATTCTGAGGAAATGCGGAAGAATTACTTGCCCACTGGGATGGTACTCTGGAATAGACCGCTGACAAGGACAAAGTCTGCACCGCCGAACACTGGCACGCGGCGACTCGGCTTATGCTCCGGAATGCAGGAATCCAACAGGAATGGAACGAAAACACGCTCCCAAAGTTCCGAAATAAAGTCTCTGTGGATACTGACTGGGAAAAGGGCAAAACTTGGAGAATACGCTGTGATTTGACAGGAGCCAAAATCAGGGTGTCGAACTGCTTGAATAGAACAGTTGAAGTGCGCCACATAGAACGCGCGGGATAAGGAAATGGCGGACTGATAGGAAAGACTAGAACGCTAACCTTATCAAATGGTGGCACAATCTAGAGGCGTACTAAGCCTCAATCTGACAGTGGTCATGGACTAATTTCTGAATGGAGCCCCAGAGTGGAAATGGTTGCCAAGCAGGAATTCTTCTCTTAGCCGCAGGGACGGACAGAGGTCTCTTAATGGAGACCGGCATGGTCCTGACACCTGCACTTGTCAATCTTTTGTGCCCCAGACAGTTTTTGTCTCAATGTTGTCTTTCCAAGATTCAAAACCTAGTGAAGACAGTTGAGCATAAAAGGCTGTACAATAAATGTGCTTGGTATTTGTTAACATACTTTTCATTCCTGTTTTTGTTTACATTTTTAAAGTAAAATGATTCCGGATTGGATACATTGAACCCTGAAAAGTATGGACATTTTCTAAAAAATGTTTTTGAGCTACCCTTTGGTGGCGTAGGAGAATGTACCCATTGGTTATACATTTCTAAGATTTGCAGATTTGTGCAAGAAATGATGACCATAGTGATTATAACAATACATTTATTCATAATCTGATGAACCTTTTAAGTATTCATGATTTGTAAAGTCTGACATCATATTATTAACAGTCTCGAAGTCCTAATCATCAGAAAAGGTACTAGATGAAACAAAGTCATTCAAGGAAATCTTGAACTGGTGTGAAATCTTCAACAGCTCTGACGGTCCAAACATGTCATAATTAGGTCTGTCCCAAGCTATACTCCCTGGCATAGGAACGGCTGTGATGTTCACTGATGACAAGTCTCTTTGTTCACGATGGGATGATTTGTGTGGCTTGAGAAGTAAGTTGATGTTCTTACTTGCTGTGTCCATTGTGACATATCTTCCATTATCAGCATTCCCAAAGTTATTACCAGAGTCAACCAAAGTAGGAGAAAAAGCACACCCAACACAATCCAAAATTCAATCCACGGTGAAACCAAATAAGTCTTTTCCAGGTGATGAAAAAGGTCTGTTGCTTGCTCTTTCAAAGATCTTTTTACGGGCACAGTTTTAGGTTCGCTTGGATCCTCGGAAAATGTATCAAAGTTCATGAAATAGCCTGAGCCAGTTCTGTCAATTGTTGGGATTGCATCGGGATTCGTTGAAATCGCTGGAACCTCAGGATTACTTGTAACATTTGTGTAGTCAGATGCTACTTCATTGTAGACAGGCGTTTCTTAACAAACTGTTATTTGGGTTTCGAGAGGTACAAGTTCCATAGCTTTGGTGCTTAGTCCTTCAATTCGCACTGCAGATTCTTCAAAGGTGATGAGTCTCTCAGTTTGAATCTCTTGGATAGTAGCCAGAGCTGGGCGTCTGCTACATTGGCGGAGTCCACTTGGCCTACTGCTTATGATCGGCCACATGAGGTGGTTTGACCAGGTTGATAGACACAAACCTGTTCTCCTTTTTTCCAGCAAGAGGCGGCAGTAATACTGTTCTTGATCCGTGGATTGCTAGGACAGGTACTGGTTGTCAGTAAGAATGCCCAAATTCCTTCTTGTCCACGATCTTTTCTCTGACCAGATCACAAAGCATTGGGATCCAGAAAGGCTTTGCTGGGACGGTCGGTTTCTCTTCAGTGGTGGTTGGCTTCAGGAACACGCTACTTTGTTTCCTTCTTATTTTATTTAAGTCCTGTAAGACAGCCAAACTATCTTTAATATCAAAGAGTTTTTGGTCTACCATTGAAGTCTGAAAATCGAGGTCCGCTACTAACATTCTGGTTCCAAAAAAGACTTCATATGGAGTGATACCCCCTAGAGAACTTCTTGGCAGATTGTTAAGACTATGTTGGACCCACCCGTCACCCGAACCTAATACCCTGGCTGTTATAGATTGCTTTATGTCCCGGTTTTTTCTCTCCACTACCGAATTTCCCTCAGGATGGAATGGACTAGAGTACCGCAATGCAACACCCAGATTGGCCATGGCCTCCTTGTAAGCTCGAGGGCTAAACGCAGAATGTAGCGTGCCAACTTCGTATGTGCCGATAAAGACTCTCAAATCTTTTATAACAGTTCGAGCGTCAGCCGAGCACCGAGGCCACATCCAAATTAATCTTGAGCACGAATCCACTGGGATCATGATATATTTATAGTTGCCATCCCGCTGTAAGGGACCGCAGTGTTCCAGGTAAACGCAAGCTAATGGTTTATCTGAAATCAACAGGGGCATCTGCGCAGGACGTTTCAGAGTAGAGACATTCATCTTTTGGCATATTTCACATTCCAAAACATAGTGTTCGAGGCATATGAGCTGCAGATACTACACTGTGCATTAAATCGCCACCTGGTGTTGGGCTCGGATGATTGCATGTTGTTGCCTACACCTCATGGAAAGGACGCCATTCAAGAAATGCCCCGTGTGTGGAGCAAAGTTTCCATGCAGTGACCACCACGAGGTCTGTAACCTGTGCTTATCGCCAGAACACGACGAATCCAGCAGTACAGTATGCACGTCCTTTCGATCCAAGAAAACTATCAGAGATCGGAGGGCCCTTCGAGACGACATGCAGAGATCAGCTCCGGAACCGGTGGATATCTTCGACGAGGAGGTTCCGCTCGTTCCTGAAGAGGATTCCGAAGATCTCCAAATCGTCGTATCGGAGGCAGACGACTCAGATGACTCCATACCATCGGGTCAGCGCGTGAGTACTACTGCCCCTGCACCACACACAGCACCCAAACCGAAGGCAAAGGTCAACACTCCGCCTCCTGGGCCCAGTCGAGACCGAAAAATCACTTCGAAAGCCCTGCCATCGAGCCCGGCTCTGAAGAAAATAAGTAAGCCTTCCGGCAGCTCCTTACCGAGCAAGCCGCACATGCCGATCCCACCAGGTTCATCGGCACCGAAACCGAAAGAAGTCTCTGCTCCGTAGACTTCTAAAGACAAAGGTGCGAAGCCAGCATCCGACGCCTCGAAGCGGACGAGACTAGCTTCCACTCCGAAGCCATCACCTCCGGTATCGAAACCAACAAGGTCTGATTCCGATGCACCCAAGCACTCGAAACAGCCTACCACACCGAAAGCAACACCTTCGGTGCCGAAAACTACGCCAAAGGACACTGTAACACCTCCTAAGGCTAAAGACAAGCAGCAACCTCGCTTGGATACGAAAAAATCGGCGCCGACAAAGGTTACACAAGGAGAAGAACTTTTCCAACCTGATCCTCTGCAAAAGAAGATCAACTGTCTTTGGGTCAATGTAGATGCATCTACTATACCACACAAGAAGAGGAAGCCAGATACAACACCCACAACTGTAGTACCTGTCAAGAAGAAGGACTCTGCCACATCTCCTATGCACCCTTCTTCTCCTATACTTCCTTCTCCTTCATCCCCCGTTCCTCTTAACTATTCACCACAGATTTCCCTTTCACATTCTCCTCTTCTGTCTTCACAATCACCTCAAAATGATGATGAGTATAGTTTAGGAAGAGGGATAGACCCAGATGAGCCTTTCCCATACCCTATAGATGATACAGACTGGGAGTACCCGGACCCACAGGATGCACCAGATATGCCTGACCCACAGTCATACCCATCAAAACCTTCTCCCTCAGAAGATAATATTAGTTTTGGACACCTGCTGAACAGAGCTGCCATTTACCAGGGAGTCACTATGCACTCTGATGAGGCAGAGGAAGATTTTCTTTTAGACAAATTTGAACAATCGTAAAGGTCTGTTCAAATTCTTCCTATGATTAAAGGGGTCATCAAACACGCTCCAGAGATATTTAAAGTCCCTGTACGTACTAGGATCCTAAACCTTAGAATTGAGAAAAAATATAGGCCTGCAGCTGCAGATCCAGCCTACATTAAAGGACAACTACCATTAGATTCACTAATTGTATCAAATGCTAGGAAAAGGGCAACTTCACAAATGTCAGGTGAGACACCTCCACCTGACAAAGAATCTAAAGTAATAGATGCTTCAGGCAAAAGAATAGCTGTGCAAGCTTCGAACATATGGCGTATAGCTAACACACAAGCCCTCCTTTCAAGATATGATAGGGCTCATTATGATCAGTTAGAGAAACTACTGGAACATCTACCTCACCAATATAAGGTGCAGGCAAACAACCTTATACAAGAAGGCAAGCTAATTCCTAATGCCTCAATCAAGTGTGCACTTGATATGCAGACAGTACATCCAGAGCTACAAACTCGAGGCCGTGACCGAGGGAGAACAAACACGCCGTGAATATTCAAGGTGATTACAGATACCACAAGAATGGGTTGCGAATAATGGCAACGTTCTGATGGCTTACCCACTTAGATGAATACCTATTGTGAGGAATTGACTAGTTTCTCTTAGAACAAGGCTACTATTGCCACGAAATACTTGAAGTTACGCACAAAAAATGTTTTGGAACAAAATACTGGTGACATATTCCCAATATCTTTCGCCCTGAAGAAGTCCTTTGGACGAAATGCATTGGCTACGCTTTGTATGAAGATTTTGAATGAAAGCAAGAAAGAAAACCTTAAGGTTTACTGAAGTGATTCCTTCATTTTATTGATTTGATTACTATTGTTACTGTGTACTGTGTGGGGTGCTGAACCATTGTGTTTATTGCAACTACATCCAGAGTTGTCAACACTAGTGTCATACTTAGAAGACATGCATGGCTACGCATTTCAGGATTTAAACAGGAAGTGCAATCTACCATTTTAAATGAACCATTTAATCAAAAACAATTGTTCGGACCAGAGGTAGACACAGCACTTGAAAAGATGAAGAAGGATACAGATACTGCCAAATCTATGGGAGCTTTACAGTCCACACAAACTAAAAGTTCCTTTTGTCGCTCCTTCTACAGAGGAGGCTCCAAACAGTCTGGAGCAGACAATACAACATCCTTTAAATCAAACACACAAACATTCTCTAACAAAGGATATTTTAGAGGAGTATATAGAGGAATCAACAACAAAGTAAGAGGTCGGGGTAACAACAATAATCGAACCTCCTCCAACACAAAACAGTGACTTTCCTCTGCTCCCCAACAGCATTCCACTCCTGTGGGGGGCAGATTAACACAGTTCCTACCTGTCTGGAATCCCATCACAACAGACAAGTGGGTAAGACAAATTATCCAGTCTGGCTACTGCCTGGAACTTACAGCAACCCCTCCACACATACCACCCAGACAGCGTCCAATGTCGGCAGAACACCTTACTGTGCTCAAACAAGAATTCCTGTCACTTCTTCAAAACGACGCAATAGAAATAGTTCCTTTACAACACCAAGGAACAGGGGTTTACTCGCTGTATTTTCTAATACCCAAGAAAGATGGGACTCTAAGACCAATTCTAGACATCAGGCCACTCAATAATTACATACAATCAGATCATTTTCACATGATCACTTTACAAAAAGTGCTCCCAGTGCTGCAACAAGGCGATTTCCTTACAACACTAGATCTAAACGATCGCATTCCTATGCATCCTGCTCACAGGAAGTATCTAAGGTTTGTACTTGAAGGACAACATTATCAATTCAAAGTCCTTCCATTCGAAGTTACAACAGCACCAATAGTATTTACAAAGTGCCTAACAGTAGTAGCAGCACATCTTAGGAGACAACAAATACATGTCTTCCCTTATCTAGGTGATTGGCTCATTAAAGCCAAGTCATTCAATCAGAGTGTTCAACACACACATCAAACAATTCAAATATTGCACGACTTAGGGTTCACAATCAACTACACCAAGTCAAACCTGCAACCCTCTCATATACATCAGTAGCTAGGGGCTACAATAAACACGTCAACAGCTCTAGCGTATCCCAGTCCAGCAACGATACAGAGCATTCAGTCCTTAGTCACAGTCTTCCAGCATCAACAATCTCTGCAAGCCAGAGTGTTCATGAGACTGATAGGCATGATGGCATCTTGCATTTTCATAGTACCATATGCAAGACTGCAGCTGCGTCCATTACAGGAATGTCTAGCACAACAATGGAACCAGGCTCAAGGGCAACTAACAGACCTAGTGTTGGTAGACAGCCGCACATATCGCTCTCTGCAGTGGTGGAACACCAAAAACTTGACAAGGGGGCGGCCGTTCCTCGAACCAGTTCCACAAATAGTACTCACAGCAGACGCATCTCTCACAGGATGGGGAGCTCGTCTCCTACATCATACAACTCAAGGGCATTGGACCATTCAACAAAGATTGTTCCATATCAACCATCTAGAGCTGCTAGCAATATTCCTAGCACTCAAAACATTCCAACTTCAAGTACAAAACAAAGCTGTCTTAATCCGGACGGACAACATGACAGCCATGTATTATATACAAAAACAGGGGGGGGGGGACACTCTCTAAAACTGTCCCAGCTCGCACAGAACATTCGGAGATGGGTCATCCCACAAAACATATATCTGATGGCAGAGCACCTTCCAGGAGTTCACAATCAGATAGCTGATCTGTTGAGACGGCATACACAACAAATTCACAAATAGGAACTACATCCGCAAGTTCTTCAACCATTCTTTCACAAGTGGGGCATCCAGACATAGATGTGTTCGCCACACACGAAAATGCAAAATGCCCAATCTTCGCTGCCAGGTTTCCACACCCGCTGTCCAAGGTCAATGCGATGTGGATGAAATGGTCAGGCAGATTTGCGTACGCTTTTCCGCCAATACCACTAATACCACTAGTAGCATGCAAGCTCAGACAACAGTCTCTCAAATTAATCCTGGTAGCTCCCACATGGGCATGCCAACCATTGTTCACCACACTGTTAGAACTCTCTCTAGTTCCACACCAAAAGCTACGTCTCACACCATCTCTGCTAACGCAGAACCATGGAGACATCAGACATCCAGACCTAAATCAACTGAATCTGGTGATCTGGCTCCTGAAGTCTTAGAGTTTGGTTATCTTAACCTACCACCAGACTGTATGAACATCATTAAAGAGGCCAGGAGACCTACTACTAGAACTTGCTATGCTGCTAAATGGAAAAGATTTGCCATTTATTGCAACAATAACCACATTGATCCTTTGGATGCTTATATCCAAAATATTATTTGTTACCTTCTACATTTACAAAGATGTAACTTGGCACATTCAACTATACGCCTGCACCTATCAGCAATTGCAGCATATTTACAAAACAGACAACATCTGTCTCTTTTTAGAGTACCTGCTATTAAAGCATGTATGGAAGGATTAAAGAGAATCATTCCCCCCAGGTTACCACCTTCTCCAGTGTGGAACCTAAACGTTGTTCTTACAAGGCTCATGGGACCACCTCATGGGGCCACCTTGTGAACAAATGTGAACTGCAATTCCTCACATGGAAAACAGCTTTCCTTATTGCTATTACCTCTCTTAGAAGAGTAAGTGAGATACAAGCTTTCACAATACAAGAACCATTTTTACAACTACATCGTAACAAAGTGGTTCTAAGAACTAATCCCAAATTCCTTCCAAAAGTCATTACTCCTTTTCATTTAAACCAATCTGTAGAGTTACCTGTGTTTTTCCAAAACCCTGACTCTTTAGCAGAAAGAGCTCTACACACACAAGATGTTAAAAGAGCTCTTCTCTACTATATAGATAGGACTAAATCTTTTTGAAAAACAAAACAATTGTTTGTATCTTTCTCTCCACCGCATAAAGGCAACCCCATCTCAAAGTGTGGAATTGCAAGGTGGATTGTAAAATGTACATAAATATGCTGTCAAAAAGCAAAACTTACATTAACAGTTCCTCCCAGAGTGCACTCCACACGCAAACTAGGAGTCTCTTTGGCTTTCTTAGGAAACATCCCCCTAGAAGACATATGCAAGGCATCAACATGGTCTACAACACACACCTTCAATAAACACTACTGTGTTGATGTGCATGCCAGGCAGCAAGCTGCAGTATGTCAAGCTGGCCTGAAAAGTCTCTTTCTAACCACTGCAACAGATACAGGTGACCACCGCTAGGGGAGACACTGCTGTACAATCGATGCAAAGTGTAGTATCTGCAGCTCATATGCCTGGAACGGAAAATGCTACTTACCAGTATGCATCTGTTCTTGGCATGTAGAGCCTCAGATTACTGCACGCCCTCCCGCCTCCCCGGGACCTGTATCTGTTCCAGTTTTATCTTATTTAGATGCACACGCATGGACATCCTTTTCTTTACTTCTGCTAACTCCATCATTTCCCATGGCGAAAAACAATCTAAGGATGGAGCCGATGCCCATGCGGACTATGCCCAAGGGAGGAGTCACCTATCTCCTGACTACAAAAGACTTCTTCCAAGACGACGACAACATGCAATCATCCGAGCCCAACACCAGGTGGCGATCTAATGCAAAGTGTAGTAATCTGCAGCTCTACATACCAAGAACAGATGCATACTGGTAAGTAGCATTTTCCTTCTCCCACATTGCCCCGATTTCAATCCTGGTCCAGGGGCGTACAAATAATGGAAACCACATACCCTTTAGCAAATTTTAACTTTCACTCTGCTGCCCCCACTACCCTGAGCTCATTATTGTGGTATTTTGTATACCTTTCTCTATAACAATACATGCCTGAACTCCTCCCTCTCAGTGAGGGGGTTGTAACACGGTGCAAGGAGATTCTGAATGAAGAAGCATGCCATCTATGGTGGGTGAGGGAAATCGTCCTTTTAAAGGGATATTTCATCTTAGCTAGGTCTTCATTTGCAACAGAAATCCTCAGAGACCCAAGAGTTTCTTGATTGTGGTAGAAATACATTTTTACCCTTCATTGTACGTTCAAGCACAGACCATTGCTTGAAATGTTGTGATCAATGTAGGAAAAAGACTCTGTGCACTGATAAAATGTGTTAAAATAACAGAAAGTTGATACTCTCATTTAATACCTTCTCATACCTGGATTTATCTAGAAGAGAAGTCTGTTAATTGTAGCAGATTTTTGATACCACAAGGTATAAGAAATTAGGGGATCTTTATTTGATATCTTTATCAGTAAATTATCTGAAATTTTGAACATAAACTTTTGCAAGTATTATTTCTAAAGACTAAGCTCTCAAATAAATATTGTGCTTGTTTTAGTAAGAAAGGTAAATGAACTAGGAGAAACCAGTAACTACGCGTCTGTATTTTCCTCAGGAAGTTTCAAGTTATAGAGTGAAAACACTTTTTAGAATGTCCCAAAAATTGTGATAAAAATATTTCAATGTGTTGGACAAAAATAATAGGTACATTGCATGACAATATTGAAATGGGAAATAAAATAACAAGAACAAATATTTACGCCACATGACAAAAATATTAGAGACTAAATTTCAGCAATATAGGAAATACTGAGGTTCATGTACTAATAATCTATTTGGTAAAATCGGTTGCTTGTGGAGTCAGCAAACTACTGTTTCTGTGATTTAAATATAGGCATTTTTTAATGCACCCCATTTTTTGGGGGGAAAACAGATTTTATTAGTCAAGTAGCACATATCAAGCAGCACCCTGTAACCCAGAGGCAACTGCACAATTATTACAACAAAGTCACATTTGCCCTTGACTGTTTGGTTCAAAGTCTTTCAGCCCCCCAGGAATTTCTGTCCCCAAAACAATAGCGTATAGAAAACCCCCCTCCTATACTCCCAACTCCCCCCTCCCCCAACTCCCCCCAAACACCCCCCCAAGTCACTCAAGTTCACAGTTCCATAATCACAGTTATACAGAACAACCATATACCATAAGGCACTCGCAGTCCACCCCACCACTCCTTCGGCACATTCCTTTGTATTCGCCTGCAGTCTCCCCCTAACCCGGCAGTAACTGCTCATCAGGAGGGTCCAGCCACAGTCCCCGATATTCTGCCCACCTGTTCCAGATTTTATAATGCTTGTGTGGACATCCATATTAAGGTTGCTAATAATGTTAGTTGAATGATAACCAGTGCACGTACCTGTTTTGTGTTAGTGTTGCTTCAGATCAAATAAAATCATCACACATAACTCTTATACACTACTTAAAGACAGCATTTCTGACATCCAGCTTTAATGTTTTGTTAAATATATTTGCAAATGTTGTCACTTAAACAGAAAAGCAGCTAAAGCGGTCTCTGGACATAAAATAGGATGTAATCATAATCTTTAGATACATTTTCTGAGTTTCAGGAACAATGTGTGTCTTCTGGGTTTTCTCTAAACCATTATAATAAATATATTCAATGCTTTTAGATTTGATCTGTTTGTACTGGTTTCTATTGCAGACAATAATCTGGATTTAGACCAAGGATCAATTCCACCCATGGCTTTTAAAATCTATTAATCAATGATCTCTATTAGTGTTATCAAAACTAAAACTGTAATAGAACTGATCCGAGAGATGGACCTTCAAGTATTATGCTCAGTCAATTTATTGAACAAACCATGTAGTTAAAA
Source organism: Lissotriton vulgaris (assembly GCF_964263255.1). Classification (NCBI taxonomy): domain Eukaryota; kingdom Metazoa; phylum Chordata; class Amphibia; order Caudata; family Salamandridae; genus Lissotriton; species Lissotriton vulgaris. The sequence continues at coordinate 151,714,288 of NC_141685.1, read as the reverse complement.
TCTGAATAGATTAGATCCACAAGCATTGCCTGATCACTGTATTTGACATCAATAGATTACTTATCAGCACATTTTCTCTAAGTACAATTCACTCATCTTCTATTTTTCGTGGAGCTCGTGCTGGGTCTGTTTGAACTCTTTTAAAATATGACATTTAAATGTCCAAAAGTTCAGGAATTCTATTTCCAAGCCTGGTTACATCAAAAGATGCCCTTCTGTTCCTACATTTTATTGTGCACCATGATTCAGAAATGGCATGTTTTTGCTTTTGGAGGTAAAATTCTAAACATATTTATTGTTGTTGTCATCCAAAAAATTATCACTAATTGTGAAGATAACAACAAGTTGTCTTGTGATGCTTGCTGTAATAGGAAGTGTTTAATCAAAAAGTGGATTGAATTCAAGTTTAGGTGACAATTTTACAAAAGTGTATGGATTTTGTATATATTTAAAATTGTTGATCTCCAAAATGGCCTAAATCAATAAATTGAATTGAAATTCAAGTTCATCATTTGAATCCTATTGTTGGAAAAGATGTTTATTTTGAACCCCATGAGGCGGTTCCTTTCCAGGAAGCATTCAGGTTGTAATCATGAGTGAAATAATGCGGAGGAGGTTAAAATATTGAAATTGAATTCTAATTACATATGAAATGTTAATTGTTCAATATATGTCTCTTAGTATCTTAATGTGAGGACTTTATTCTTATCTTAGGTGCAATTTGTAAAGCGCGCTGACGCCGAAGCTTCCTGGCTCTGATAGACAGAATGAGTGAGGAGGGAGCATGAATAGCAGAATTCTAGCTAAGGAGAGGGAAAAGGTGAGTTTTTAGCAATTTTCTGAAGTTCAGAAGGGAAGAGGAGGATTTGATTGAAAGAGGAAGGAGATTCCAAAGCACGGGAGCTAGGTAGGAAAAACGGCGACCGCCAAATTTCTTGTTTTTGTTTTTAGGAGTGACCAGCAGATGACGGTGGGCTGATCGGAGGTTACGTATTGGACAGTGAGGGCGGATGAGGTATTTGAGGAACGTGGGGCCAGAGCAGCGAAGGGCTTTGAATGTGAGGCATGCCACCTTAAAAGCTGCCCTTTGGTCTATTGGGAGCCAATGAAGGCTGTGGAGCAAAGGCTTGGCCGATTGCCATCTGGGGGTTCCATGAATTAAGCAGGCCGCCTGATTCTGGACGACTTGGAGGCGATGTAACAGGAATTGTGGGAGACCGTGGTAAATGGAGTTGGAGAAGTCCAGACGGGAGTGCACAAGTGAGATGACAGTTTGGGTAAGTGCCGCAGGGGGAAGAAGATGGCGGACTTTGCGGATCCTCCGAAGTAAGGAAAATAATTAGTATTTGTTTTTCTATATGTAGGAAGTATTCCATTAATGAAACCACTGTATCCCACCTTCTTTCTTTCCTTTCCTGTTCTTTATGAACGTTTCTATTGTTGAACTTTAAAGATTGCCCGAAATTAGAATTTGTGCTCTACATAACTTTGCTGTGTTACAGTAACTTGATTTTTATGTACTACTTTTGTCTCTTATGTATATGGCAACTGATGTTTTGTTTTGCTTTAATAATCGCCTTATGTTTATTTGGTTTCATTATTCAATAAAATGTTTCAAACACAACAAATGGTAGTTAATATGTATTTACAACTGCAGCATTTTTATTGTATGGGCACTTTCAAAGGGGCCAAAAATATGGTCTGCGGGATTACGGAGGACCACATTGGCATCAGCAGGGAGAGGTTTGGGCAGGTGATTGGGATACATATAAGGTTGGAAGTAGGGGGAACAAAGCATGTTCATAGTGTGGACTGTGACTCCAGGAGTTATTGTGAGGGATACCATGCTACCCTGTAAATGAATCCCCTAGTGATTATTATCAACAAGCTTTATTCGGTTTTATAAAAGAAAAACATCTTCCAAGTTAAAGATTGACAAATATATTTATGTCCAAGTTAATCAGAATACAAGATAAAAATTCATGAATTACAGTACAGAAGTTAATCGCAGCTTGACCTGAACAGCGACCCGTGAAAAGTTAATCATAGGCAAAAAGTGTCATTAGAGAGCAGTTGTAAAAAGATAAAAGCTGGTCTATCTCTCCTAAAACCCGCTTTTTTGAGAATGGGAATAATAAATAACTTTCTAGGGACAGCATAAAAACTACAAAACATTAAAAAAGTGCATCATGTCCTGAGGAGACTCACCGTTGCAGCCACAGGGCATGAGACACGAGGCCTCTGTGGGAGCCGGAAGGGTGTGCCAAGAGGTAATGGAAGAGTTTGAGCCAAAACTGGGTGAATAGGAAAAGATCATGGATGCTTTTAAGCCCTAGAAGATAAGGTTCGTGGTTGGTACAGTTTTTAACACAATGTACTTACGCACACTAGGCTTACACAGCTCATTTCCCTCTTTTTCACAGCAGCTCATTTTTAAAAAACACTCTTTGACCAGAGAAAGGTCCCTCTTACATATGCGCTCAGGGTAGCAAATAGTTCCTACCTACCCTGGAGAGGCCAACTCTTACATACTGGAGCCATCGGATGCTTGAGACATGGTCAAGTGAAAGCATTCCCATAGGACATCTTTGCTAAGTATATTTTCTTAATTAGCCCAAATATTAAGCCACAATGCCAGGGGACGGAAAACCAGTACATCTGAGAGGAAAGGCATTCCCAACTCTTCGTGCACGACATAAAACTGGTTGCTTTGTGGGACAGAAAGGGCCCATCTCAGGAAAGAGTTTTCAGCATTTTGCACTATCCCTACCCCAATGTGGCCCCATATCTCACTCCCATAACTAACCTTTGAAATATATTTGGCTTCATATATCTTCAAAAGAGCCGCTATTGGCTTCCCTCCTACTCTGCTGGCAAAGTTAAAAACAGCTGAAAAAGCTTTCACTGTATCCCCTTTCTTCCAAGTAAGCAAAGGGCACCAACTATTGGAATTGTCAAACACAACTCCCAAATAAGAGAAACATTGGCGTTCGGTATTGACGAAAATCCGAATTTAAAAGTGAACTGCTTAGCTTTACGAGGTCCCACCTGCATAATGAATGACTTGGAATGATTAAACGAAAGGTCCAAGTCCTTCATAAAAAGGGCAAAATAATTCAGAAGAAGATGTAGGCACCTAGCTATCGCCAAGAGGACTGCGTCATCCGTGTTTAGGAGGACTGGTAGGCTACGCTTGCCTACCTGGGGACAATCCGCATTTGTGACCAAGAGGGCCTTCTCTAAGGAATTAATAAATAGGTTAAAAAGAAAGGATGCTAAAATGCACCCCTGACACACCCCTCTCTTGATGTCAAGCTGACTGGACACTTTCAGATCCTTTGAATAGCGGACAACGGTGAAGATCCCTCAAAAATAAAATGATGTTACTGTCAATGCCAATGGAGGACAGCAACTGCCACAGCTTGGACCTATTGACCCAGTGAATGCTGAGGACAGGTCCATGAAGGCTAGATATATGGGGCTGGAACGAGCCACAGTGTATTTGTTCAGAACCATGTACAGGTTTAAACACTGTTCCACAGTGGAACGACCTGGACGAAAGCTGTATTGGATATCGGATATAAAGTTGTTTTCATCTTCCCAAGATACAAGTGTGTCAAGTACCATGTGGCCCAACACCTTCACCACAGAGTCCAGAAGAGAAATGAGCCTATAACAATAGGTACTGTACCGATCACCCTTTTTTAAATACAGGGACTATATAAAACCCAAGAATCTGAGCGGCCAACCTCGACTGCAGCATTGATAACAGCTGTGAGGACAGGCACCCAGGTTCTACGTGGGCGATGTAGAGATCTGGCAAGATCCCATCTGGCGTGGGGTCCTTGTTTTTAGACAGACCCAGAATACCGGCACTCACCTCTTGAGTGGGGAGTATGTTCCATGTGTAAGCCTGCTTGTTGTACACAGCCCATAGCTTCCACTCCTCCTTGCCTGGCGTCCCCACACATATGAGTGTTAAAATCCCCTGTTAAAAAATGTAGGGATAACTCTGACCTTTCAAGATGCTATGCTGAAGTACAGATCCCAGCTGAATTACATTGCCCTCATCCAGGTGTGTAACTCCCGCATTGTGAAAGTTTACCAGAAGTAGCTTGCTCTTTCCACTGGACAACACTTACTTACTTGGGGGGCTCACCTGAGTTATAGGGAAATATTTTGGAGGCACTCTGACACCACTCACACATTTGCAAAGTCCATTGTCTGCACTGCCGCCTTGCCGATTCTCGGCGACGGTGGGCGCCATATTAAGGGAGGCAGGGAGAGCGCTCTAGTCGCGCCATACTCCCACCCCCTTTTCTCCCTATAATATGTGCAGACCGGCCAGACGGCGCAGCGGGCTGGCGCAGCGGGCGCGCTTGGCGCGCGCCGAAGCCGCGCCAAAGCCAAGCCCGTCTGCGCCCGTCCGCGACCGGATCGCGCCGGGCGCTGGGCACGCTGTCGGGGCTCACCCCGCCATCAGGTATGACAGCAACTTCTTATTGTCCCTACGCCCCTCACCTGCTCCCCACTGCTCCGACTGCCCCCATATTGACCCCCTTTCCAGCCCCCTTGCTTGTCCTCGTTGTGAGTGGACCCCTCCTCCGCTTATAAATGACATTACCGATGTGCATGCCCCCTTAAAAATTCGTTCCTCCCACTTCAAGGGTGGTCTTGTAAATGCTAGATCCCTAGCCTGCCATGCCCAAGATGTGCATGATCTAATTTTGAATCATGAACTGGATGCCCTGTTCATTACCGAAAGTTGGCTTAATGACTCCTCCAACCCTGACTTGGCAACTGCTCTCCCCCCTGACTTTACCATCTTCAGGAGGGATAGACCCTCTGGCCGAGGAGGCGGGGTAGCGCTAATCATCAAGGAAACTTTTCCCTGTCACACATTTGAATTATGCCACCTTAAAGACACTGAAAGCTTGGGTTTTTCTATTAAAATCAATGCCTCGTTTTCCCTCTCGGGAGGACTTCTATACCGCCCTCCGGGTAATCCTACCTCCTTTCTCAACTCTTTGGATGAGGCCCTCGGAGCGCTCATGCTACAATACCCCAATTTTACCCTCATTGGTGATATAAATCTACATATGGATTCACCTGCCAACCCCCATACCTTTTCCTTCTTACAGTCTTTGAACATTTTTGGACTTTCCCAACGTATCAACACTGCCACTCACAGTGCTGGACATACTATTGATGGCATCTGCTCTAATCTTCCAAACCTCTCCATTTCCCTTCCGCTACCTCAAATTTGGACTGACCATTACTTCATCCCATTTGATATTATGATACCTCTTTCTACCCTATCCAGCTCCAGGCATACCCATGCCACCTTTACAGTCAATTGGAAGAAGGTGGCCGAACGAATAAAGCTAGAACCAAAACCACTGCTCCCATCCCCTACTCTAACTGGAGATGTCGAAATCGACATGAACCAAATAGTCACGGCTAATACTGAGCCCAAAAACCATCAGGAAAAGGGCTCTAAGAAGAGAAAACCTAATGCCCCCTGGTTCACACAGACCCTAGCAGACACTCACCTTCTATGTCGTAGACTAGAAAGACACTGGAGACAAGCATATGACACGGTGTCCAGAGCATGCTATGTCCAACAGAGGAAATTATACCTCTCCGACATAAAAATAGCAAAAAAGGCATATTACACTAAGCTCATAACGGAAGCACACCAAAACCAAAAAACCATCTTCACCATAGTCAAGTCATTTACTCATCCGAAAGCCCTCACCACCGAAATACCTCCCTCAGAGAGCCTATGCAATCAAATTGCAAATTTTTTTGTTGACAAAATTGTCAACATCCAGAAAGACTTTTCCCCTCCTCCGACAACGCCCTTAAGGGAATCAGTCAACTACCCTCTTCCCTCCAGTTTTAAATCGGTCTCCCTGCAACAAACCAGTAAGGCAATACGGGCCTGTAAATCAGGAGCGCCTACTGATTCCTGCCCCCCCATTATTCTACATCACCTGATCGACACAGTTAACCCCTACATTAATGCCATTATTAATGAATCCCTTGAATCTGGACATGTACCTGCTGACTGGAAGAAGGCCATCGTAAAACCTCTGTTGAAAAAGCAGAATAAATCATCAACAGACTTGACCAACATGCGTCTCATCTCCTTACTTCCCGTTCTTGGCAAAGTCACGGAGCATCTAGTACATGAGGAGCTTAAAACTTATGTAGAAGCCCATAACATCTTGCACCCTCAGCAATCGGGTTTCCGCTCCGGTCACTCCACTGAAACAGCCTTGATCGAACTTGCTGATTCCATCAAATTCCTGCAGGATGAGGGCAAGCAAGCTGTCCTCATCCTGCTGGATCTTACAGCAGCGTTCGACACCATCTCGCATGCCATCCTGATTAACCGAATGCGAGAGATTGGCGTGACAGACACAGCCCTGGCCTGGATTTCATCGTTTCTATCTAATAGGTCTCAGATCGTGTCCTTAGGGCCCCACCTATCCTGCGAAAAACTTATTACATCTGGAGTGCCCCAGGGGTCCATATTAAGCCCTTTATTTTTTAATATTTACATGGCACCCCTCTTAGCTGTGATTGAATCACATGGGATTCTTGTCACGTCTTACGCTGACGACACTCAATTGGTCGTCACCATTGACAAACAGCGAACTGACGCAGATCTCCGGTTTAAAAACTGCCTCTCTGATGTCTTCAAGTGGCTCAAAACTAACCATCTTAGATGTAACAGTGCTAAGACGGAAATCATCCCGTTGGGTAAAAAATTGACTTTTTGCCCGAAAGATTGGTGGCCTCTAGGATCAGAGGCCCCTCCAAGTGCAGTACCATCAGCCAGGAATCTAGGCGTGCAATTCGACTCTTCTCTTTCTTTCGATGACCACGTCAAGATTACCGCTGGTCGCTGTTTTGGACTAATAAAATCTTTGAAGAAGTTCTTCGACTTCCTCCCAATTGCAGCTAGAAAGTCAGTCGCGGTAGCCCTTATACTCTCCCGACTTGACTACTGCAATGGCCTTATGGCCGGAGTGAAAAAATCTACCCTTAGAAAGCTGCAGAGCATCCAACATGCTGCAGCCAGGCTGGTTTTACAACTCCCCAGAAGGTCATCAGCGTCGGCAGCATTAAATTCGCTGCACTGGATGCCGCTGCACAAAAGAATCCTGTTTAAACTGCTTCTCACAGTTTTTAAAACCATGCATAATACACGGCCCCGCTATTTGGCAAATCGTTTCACGCGCTATAATCCCTCGCGTTGCCTGAGATCCTCTGGGACAAATCTGGTTCTAATTCCCAAATTCAAATACAAGACCAAGGGTGGGAAATCCTTCACTGTTCTGGCAGCCAAAGCCTGGAACAATCTACCTGTCAACCTCAGATTCATAGAAAAAGAGAACAACTTCAGAAAACTTCTCAAGACATGGGTCTATCAACAACCAGACTCCTCTGTCTTGGCTGCCATTTAGTTTCTTCCTTTTATTACACTTCATTATTCAGTTATTCTCCGCAGCGCCATGATGCTCCCTTGGGAGCGAACGTTAGCGCTTTACAAATGCACATAAATATCAAATATCAAATATCAACAACATCACATGTAAATTGGGAGAGACATATAGTGAGCGGAAATGCCAAGGAAAGCTAGAGAAACAAAGGTGATAAGCTCTCCACTTGGCTCTCCCTGACCTGGATGGTGTTGCTGGAACGAAGAGGGTTTTATAGCCATCCAGGTGATAATTATTGTCTACAGCCCATGTTTCCTGGAGGCATATCACATCAAAATTCTTAACAAGGGTCAACCATTCAGTGTTCTCGATCTTGCTCTCTACCCCCGCTATATTCCAAGAAAAAAATGTACACCCTCCATTCACCTTTTAAAAAAAAAATATCTTTATTGGTCTTTTTCATATTATTCCATTCTCTTGCAATACATGGCAAAGCAAAAATGTGGAGAATACAGTGTATATCCGCATGTAACGCCGTCTTAATAACATTATAATAGAATAACTGTTCCTATTACAGCAACACGATTTATAGTTTCACACCAGCTTATCGCTAATAGAGTTTCACATACATTGTTGCGATTGCCTGCCCACCACATATCTCTGCAGATTTTCAGTGCCTATGCTAGAATAAAAATATAAAGAGATCAAAGGGACATGTTTCTAATTTCACATGCTAATATTTCCTACCTTATTTAAGGCCTTTGTGTCAAATGGACACAACGTTATCCGGCGCTGGAGACCTATACATGTGGCCTGTTCGATATTACAACGAAGCGGGCTCTGCGAAAGAAGAAGAGGGATGGTGCATGATTATAACAACAGACACATCAATAAAGCATATTTTATGTAAATGAAAAATAGTGAACAACAAAACTTAAGGGCTGCTATCTCGAAAAATTATGCTAACCATTGCCTTACTGAGTGTGGGACCGGTTATTGCACGAATAACTACTTGGAGACTCATCGGGACTCAACTCGGACTCATGTGGGTGTAGGGGGCTAATGTCACAGCACTAGGCGTCGGGGCAGGAAAGAACAGGGCCCCAGTACATCAGACTTCCTCCACGGGGTATCATGTAGTAGAATGCGATAGGCATCCACCGCTATCTCCCTCCCTGCCGCCCGGAAACTTCAATTAGTATATCATGGAGTCGCTGGCTCAGTGCCATTGCCCTCCCCGTTTACTCCATTTCTGAAGGCCGTGAGTCTGGTGTCCCATTGTTGCGCTATGGGGCATTTGCGGAGCCCTGCCGTTTCCTCCCTGTGTAGCGCTGTACTCTCTGCCTGTGCCCATATTTTAAGTGAGTTTATCCAGTCGTTCATTTCTGGGGGATCTGCCTGCTTTCACCGTTTTGTAATTAAGCGCTTGGCAGTTATTAAACCTAGGTCTCTGAATCGGGGTGTGACGCTATTTTTTTTAGATCTGGCATATACCCCTAAAATGCAGATTTTCCCTGTGGGCGTAAAGGAGGGTACGGTACAGTGCGTCTGAGTTGCAGCAACCTCTCTCCAGTAGCCTTGAAGGGAGGTGCAAGACCAACTCATATGGAGCAGATCCAGATCGGGCTGCCGACAGCGTGGGCATTACACCCTCCATTCACACTCAATACCTGTTACGGGTGCGATTCATTTCTCTGGGATGTGGGTGCCACAGGGTCCGAGGGAAACACACATCGTCAATCGCAATCTTCCAATGAGCTCAGAGGAGTAAACCTATTTTCTGTGCTTACCCCTATCATCCCCTCTGCACGACCCCTATGACCCACCTCTTGGAGCCACTCGCGCTGGGACAGTATTTGGTAATAATTGGGTCTGTAGAAGTATCCCAGCAGGAGTGTCAAGATTGCTGAGTTCCAACACTTGTAGTTAGACTGGAAAACCGTGCTTAAGATTCGGTTTACCATGACTGGATTGTTAAAATTGATAATAATACAGTCCCCCAGCCAGGATTTCTTGGTGCTACCAACCCACTGTGTCTGGCACACCATGAGAGTTTGGTTTTCCACCCTAAGCCCAGGGGCAATGTTGGAATTGAGCCAGTGCACCGCCTTATTGTTCAGCTGGTAAAAGTCTTCCTTGGTCCCGGGGTTGAGGCATGGTACTCCAGCTAACACCACAACAAGCGTCGTGGACTCTGGTAGGAGATGAATAGAGCCCAAACTAGGATAATAGTTATTCACGTCCACAGGGGTCATGTCTTCCAGCCCTTCCCACCTATCATCGGAACTGTACAATCCGCCCACTTTGAAACCCTGAGATTTCAGAGACTGAGGAGAAACTTGGTTCCGGGTGCCCCACTGCCCCCCTCCGGTTGACTGGACGGTGCTGAGGGTCAGTCCCGGGCATAATAGGTGGCGTTGTATCTCCTACCATATGACTAGGTGGCTTTGTGATAGACACTGCTCTGTCTCTTGCCCCCTTGCCACTACCACTGGGACTGGAAATGGTGGTCGAGAGCGTAGGCCTTGTAGGAGGGATACTTGTGGATAGAAGGGCACGATCCCTTTGCAAGCAGGCTATCAGTTCAGAAAGGTTGCTTTCCAGTGCAGAAAGTCGGAGTAGGATGGAGTCCATTTTAGTTCCAAGTGCTGACAGCAAGGCTGTTTGAGCATGTCTAACGAAATAGCATCCAGGTTAGGCACTTCTGGGTGGACTGCTGAAGATGACTGTGATCCAATGTTCTTTCTGCGTTTACAAGGGCCCCCAACCAAAGGGCGCTTCCTCTAGGCCCAACCCATTGCCAGGGGTCATGTCAGGGGCTGACCTAAAAATTGGCGACTGGGCATCCTATGTATGACTTTTATGGTTTATTTCTTTTATAAAAACGAATAAAGTTTGTTGAATCCCCTAGTGTTTAGAAGAAACATAGATTAGACAGTACTGGACCTTAAAGTAAGCCTTTTCTGCCTGCTATTGCTGCATTTGGTGAGCCAAGTTTACACAGGAAGTAACTCGATTGGTATGAAATACAATCTTAGGCATCACTATCTCCTTATGCCTTTAGTCTCTTATCTGTAAACACTTTGAGTGCTTGGTAACGGGCTCTGTTAAAGTACAGAGTGCTTTAAAAAATCCTTGTGAACCCCCTCAACAAGGTGTTTAGTTCATTGAGTTGGGCAGCCACAAACCTCGCTCAATTATTCCTGGCTTGACCTCTTTGCCAAAATATTGTGGTTAAGAACTCTCTATTCAAGGTCTTGGCAGCTCGCAGTCAGTGGCATTTCCTTGATAAGAACAGTCCCGGTCTCACCATCACAGGCAGTGACATCCACGTTGTGTTTCAAACAAGATGGAATCTATAAAACCAGGAAATTTGTTTTTCTTAATTCTCAGCCTCCCCTTGTGACAAATTCTGTTCTCAAGATTAATCTCTTCATTTTTAACAGTTACAGGAATATCTTAAATCAAACTAAACATTTGAAGTAAGTTTGTAATAGAAAAACAGGACTGTAACCTTGGGTAGTCTTAGATGCATACTTCATATCATCCCACTTGTACCATACAGCAAGCGGCAGCTAAACCGCCACTCAACTGATTGGCCATCTTACACGAGGGTATATGCAGTTTTAGAAGGCATTACCAGCTTCCAGATCCACACCGACCCCAAGACCACACTCAGAGGCCCTCTCCTCTACAGGCCACCAGGACCCCGTACTAAATTCAGCAAAGACATCACTGACTTCATCACCCCACACGCCCTCCCCTCAGAAGAATACATTCTACTGGGAGACCTCAATTTCCATCTGGAAAAGAGCAACGACAGTAACACTACCACCCTTCTGGACAATCTCGCCAATCTCGGACTCAAACAAATTGTTAACACCCCCACACATTACGCAGGACACACACTCGACCCTATCTTCACTTCCAGCAAGCATATCTCCTTCACTCACACCACACCCCTCCACTGGACGGACCACAGCTGCGTCCACTTCATTTACAACAAGACCACGACCCGCAACCACCCTCAACCAACTCTGCGAAGAAATTGGAACAAAATCACCTTCGACCAGATCTCCTCATCGCTTCTTCAAAAAACCCCTACCTATTCAACGAACCCTAACCAAGCCGCTATCAACCTCACACAATGGCTAACCCAAACAGCCGACAAACTAGCACCCCTGAAAAAACACCAAATCAAGCAAGGAAGCAAGAACGCCCCCGGTTTAACGATGACCTTAAGAAATCCAAGAAACTCTGTCGCTCCCTTGAGAAGGCCTGGAAAAAAGACCTAAACACCAGCACCAAGGACGCCTTCAAAAACGCCACCCGCACACACCACCAACTGATCCGGACTGCCAAGAAAGCTGAACTTAAAGACCGACTAGACAACAACGCCCACAACAGCAAGGAATTATTCATCATCGTCAAAGAATTTACCAACCCCTCAGCCAACTCCAATGACATCACTCCCTCTCAAACCCTTTGCGACTCCCTAGCCTCGTTCTTCCACAACAAAATCGCAGACATCCACAACAGCTTCGACTACCAACCCGGAGACCAACCCACCCAACCTTCTGCCTTACCTTCACCCCCCTTGAACATCCTTAATGACTGGAACCCAATCTCCACTGAGGACACCATCCGCCTGATGAACTCCATCCACTCAGGATCCCTCACAGACCCATGCCCTCACCATATCTTCAACAAAGCTGACTCCATCATAGCACCACACCTCCGAGACGTCATCAACTGCTCCCTCAACTCCGCCACCTTCCCGGAAAGCTGGAAACACGCCGAACTCAGCGCCCTTCTGAAAAAACCCACAGCTGACCCCACCGAACTCAAAAACTACTGCCCCATCTTGCTCCTACCATTCCCGGCCAAAGTCATCGAGAAAGCTGTCAACAACCAGCTCGCCGCCTTCCTCGAAACCAACAAATCCCTCGACTCCTCACAGTCCGGCTTCCGAGCAAAACACAGCACTGAGACCGCACTCATCGCAGCAACAGACGACATTCGAACTCTACTGGACAACGGAGACACTGTCGCCCTCATCCTCCTTGACCTCTCTGCAGCCTTCGACACAGTCTGCCATAGCACCCTGATACAACGCCTCAGAAACATTGGAATTCAAGGAAAAGCATTGGACTGGATCATCTCGTTCCTCGCGGGAAGAACTCAGAGAGTCCGCCTCCCCCCTTTTAAGTCAGAGGCCTCTCCGAAGTCATCTGCGGCGTCCCGCAAGGATCATCACTCAGCCCCACCCTCTTCAACGTTTACATGAGCCCCCTCGCGGCCAACGCACGCCAACACAACCTCAACATCATCTCCTACGCTGATGACACCCAGCTGATCCTCTAACTCACCAAAGACCCAAACACCGCCATAACCAACCTACATGAAGGGATGAAAGAAGTAGCCGAATGGATGAAGCCCAGCCGTCTGAAACTGAACTCGGACAAAACGGAAGTCCTCATCTTAGGCGCATCCCCTTCAGCTTGGGATGACTCGTGGTGGCCAACGGCCCTAGGAAAAGCCCCCATACCGACTGACCACGCACGGAACCTGGGCATCATCCTGGACTCCTCACTCTCGATGACCAGACAAGTCAGCGCCGTCTCCTCATCATGCTTCAACATCCTACGCATGCTCAAAAAAACATTTCGCTGGATCCCCACCGAAACAAGGAAAACCGTCACCCACGCACTAATTACTAGCCGTCTAGACTACGGAAACACCCTTTACGCCGGTACCACCGCAAAACTACAGAAAAAACTCCAACGCATCCAAAATGCTTCAGCCAGACTCATACTAGACATCCCTGGCAAAGACCATATCTCCGGTCACCTGAAAGACCTGCACTGGCTCCCCGTCAACAAAAGGATAACGTTCCGTCTCCTCACCCACGCACACAAAGCCCTCTACGAACTTGGACCGGATTGCCTCAACACGCGCCTTTCCTTCTACACCCCCACCCGCCAGCTACGGTCGTCCAACCAAGCCCTCGCCGCCGTCCCGCGCATCCACAAAGCCACCATGGGGGGAAGATCCTTCTCCTACTTAGCGGCCAAAACCTGGAATTCCCTTCCCATCCACCTTCGCCTCACTCAAAACCACCTAGCCTTCAGAAAACAGCTTAAAACCTGGATATTCAATAAGTAAACCTCCCCCCTCCCTCAAGCGCCTTGAGACCCTCTGGGTATGTAGTGCGCTATATAAATTTTGACTTGACTTGACTTGGCTGGTTATGTGTGGTACTGCACTTTCTAGTGCTCCATTTATGCTTCAGTAAGTTACATTTGTACATTTTGCTCCACATCTATTTAAGGGTGTGCAGATGTGCAAGTCCACACTTTTGAGTAACGTTATCGTAATAGTGAATAGATAAAAGTAGAAAAGTTACTCTACGAGCATCCTTGCATGTAGAGATTACTCACATGTGTAAGGTACCTTTGTGAATATCCTTCGAGGCATCCAATCCGGCCTGCGTGTTTCATTTTTGTGGTAACTCTAAAGTGGACGCGGGCACTTGGGCTGTTATTAGAGCGAATGGGATGATCCTGCACGAACACCAGAGCACTTGTACGATGTGTCTGTTTGGCTGGGGAGCGGCAACAAATATCTTGAAGTCATTTTCCTGAACTTGCTACTTCACTCGGCCTCCTGAGGGTCTCCTGTAGCAGCGATTTATCATTACCTTAGTAGGATCAGGTCATTTCTGCATGTTGTTAGCTATGTTATTATTGCTTTTGTTTTTCCCTTCTCCTCTTCCTTTTACCTGGTTTTGTTGGTTTTACCACAACATTAGCACAGAAATGTACTTTGCTATTAATTGGTTCTGAGGTCTTATCCTTCGTGTAAATTTTTATACGATGAACAGTTTTTACCCTCGCTGTACGGCTACAATGTAAGCACCGAGAGCCCAAACCCTGAGATCCCTGCACCGTGATCTGCCTTTATTGGTATTCTACCTTTCAACTTGGATAAGTGAGACATGGGTTTGAATCACTGAACAACCTTTGAACCTGCTGCGATACACCTTGACGGTTACAAGTTTCATGTTTGAACCTCCAGCGTGAGCTCCACTACGCTGCTTGTCTCACACCACGTTCCATGCTTTGGTTCATATGATCAACCTTTGAACCTGCTGTGATACACCTTGACGGTTACAAGTTTCATGTTTGAACCTCCAGCGTGAGCTCCAGTACGCTGCTTGTCTCACACCGCGCTCCATGCTTTGGCTCATATGATCAACCTTTGAACCTGCTGCGATACACCTTGACGGTTACAAGTTTCATGTTTGAACCTCCAGCGTGAGCTCCAGTACGCTGCTTGTCTCACACCGCGCTCCATGCTTTGGCTCATATGATCAACCTTTGAACCTGCTGCGATACACCTTGATGGTTACAAGTTTCATGTTTGAACCTCCAGCGTGAGCTCCAGTACGCTGCTTGTCTCACACCGCGTTCCATGCTTTGGCTCATATGATCAACCTTTGAACCTGCTGCGATACACCTTGACGGTTACAAGTTTCATGTTTGAACCTCCAGCGTGAGCTCCAGTACGCTGCTTGTCTCACACCGCGCTCCATGCTTTGGCTCATATGATCAACCTTTGAACCTGCTGCGATACACCTTGATGGTTACAAGTTTCATGTTTGAACCTCCAGCGTGAGCTCCAGTACGCTGCTTGTCTCACACCGCGCTCCATGCTTTGGCTCATATGATCAACCTTTGAACCTGCCACGATACACCTTGACGGTTACAAGTTTCATGTTTGAACCTCCAGCGTGAGCTCCAGTACGCTGCTTGTCTCACACCGCGTTCCATGCTTTGGCTCATATGATCAACCTTGAACCTGCTGCGATACACCTTGACAGTTACAAGTTTCATGTTTGAACCTCCAGCATGAGCTCCAGTACGCTGCTTGTCTCACACCGCACTCCATGCTTTGGCTCATATGATCAACCTTTGAACCTGCTGCGATACACCTTGACGGTTACAAGTTTCATGTTTGAACCTCCAGCGTGAGCTCCAGTACGCTGCTTGTCTCACACCGCGTTCCATGCTTTGGCTCATATGATCAACCTTGAACCTGCTGCGATACACCTTGACGGTTACAAGTTTCATGTTTGAACCTCCAGCGTGAGCTCCAGTACGCTGCTTGTCTCACACCGCGTTCCATGCTTTGGCTCATATGATCAACCTTGAACCTGCTGCGATACACCTTGACGGTTACAAGTTTCATGTTTGAACCTCCAGCGTGAGCTCCAGTACGCTGCTTGTCTCACACCGCGCTCCATGCTTTGGCTCATATGATCAACCTTTGAACCTGCTGCGATACACCTTGACGGTTACAAGTTTCATGTTTGAACCTCCAGCGTGAGCTCCAGTACGCTGCTTGTCTCACACCGCATTCCATGCTTTGGCTCATATGATCAACCTTGAACCTGCTGCGATACACCTTGACGGTTACAAGTTTCATGTTTGAACCTCCAGCGTGAGCTCCAGTACGCTGCTTGTCTCACACCGCGTTCCATGCTTTGGCTCATATGATCAACCTTGAACCTGCTGCGATACACCTTGACGGTTACAAGTTTCATGTTTGAACCTCCAGCGTGAGCTCCAGTACGCTGCTTGTCTCACACCGCGTTCCATGCTTTGGCTCATATGATCAACCTTGAACCTGCTGCGATACACCTTGACGGTTACAAGTTTCATGTTTGAACCTCCAGCGTGAGCTCCAGTACGCTGCTTGTCTCACACCGCGTTCCATGCTTTGGCTCATATGATCAAACTTTGAACCTGCTGCGATACACCTTGACGGTTACAAGTTTCATGTTTGAACCTCCAGCGTGAGCTCCAGTACGCTGCTTGTCTCACACCGCGTTCCATGCTTTAGCTCATATGATCAACCTTGAACCTGCTGCGATACACCTTGATGGTTACAAGTTTCATGTTTGAACCTCCAGCGTGAGCTCCAGTACGCTGCTTGTCTCACACCGCGTTCCATGCTTTGGCTCATATGATCAACCTTTGAACCTGCTGCGATACACCTTGACGGTTACAAGTTTCATGTTTGAACCTCCAGCGTGAGCTCCAGTACGCTGCTTGTCTCACACCGCGTTCCATGCTTTGGCTCATATGATCAACCTTGAACCTGCTGCGATACACCCTGACGGTTACAAGTTTCATGTTTGAACCTCCAGCGTGAGCTCCAGTACGCTGCTTGTCTCACACCGCGTTCCATGCTTTGGCTCATATGATCAACCTTGAACCTGCTGCGATACACCTTGACGGTTACAAGTTTCATGTTTGAACCTCCAGCGTGAGCTCCAGTACGCTGCTTGTCTCACACCGCGTTCCATGCTTTGGCTCATATGATCAACCTTTGAACCTGCTGCAATACACCTTGACGGTTACAAGTTTCATGTTTGAACCTCCAGCGTGAGCTCCAGTACGCTGCTTGTCTCACACCGCGTTCCATGCTTTGGCTCATATGATCAACCTTGAACCTGCTGCGATACACCTTGACGGTTACAAGTTTCATGTTTGAACCTCCGGCGTGAGCTCCAGTACGCTGCTTGTCTCACACCGCGCTCCATGCTTTGGCTCATATGATCAACCTTGAACCTGCTGCGATACACCTTGACGGTTACAAGTTTCATGTTTGAACCTCCAGCGTGAGCTCCAGTACGCTGCTTGTCTCACACCGCGCTCCATGCTTTGGCTCATATGATCAACCTTGAACCTGCTGCGATACACCTTGACGGTTAAAAGTTTCATGTTTGAACCTCCAGCGTGAGCTCCAGTACGCTGCTTGTCTCACACCGCGCTCCATGCTTTGGCTCATATGATCAACCTTGAACCATCTCCACACTTGGAAACTCTGAAGACTTCGCAGCTGTTGTAACTGCCTGAAGTTTCATAGATTTTGATGGCCGTGGATTCAGGTTCAATGTGATGACCCAACTCTACTCTGTGGGAATTTTGCACTTCAAGCCACATCTGTGCAGCTCGTCACCTCTGAGACTGATTCAGCCAAAAACCTCACATCAAATTCAAGTGTTGAATATCACCAGAGACTAAACTTACCTTTGACCCCTCAAGCATAGCTAGTGAAGTCCGCTACAATTTTGTAGGTGACTTTCTGATTGATTCAGTGGATCTGCTTTTTTTTATTTATGTACCTTTTTGTTTAGTTTTGACAGTTGTTTTTTGCTAATTAATAATCCTTAAATCACAGCCCTCCTTTAGAGTTTGCTTCTGAATAATTATTAAATATTGTTTTTGATCTAAACTTGGTTTGATTCTTAAAGTTCCTTGTCTATTTTTAATAAACTGTATTGAAATTTGTGACTTCCACTGTTTTGCTTAATCTTCGAGTGCACCTTAGGCCATATTGCTCAAGCTACGTTACCAAAAGCGTGCTAAGAACACTTTAGTAGAAGACACTTTTAGCTTTGCTGACCAAAGTTTGGGAAAAGCAAAGCAGGCTGACTCCAGAAAGCACACTAAGGTTACTCTCTTGGGTGGCATCTGCACCACCTGGAGATGCAAAAAGCAACGATTATGAGGGAAGCTGTTGGTATCTGTGCCCCCAGAATTTGAGACTGTCACCCTCTCTCAAACCGTTGAAAGAGCTAAAGATGCACCCGTCAGACAATAATGTCTAAGCAACTTAGACTGCCCTCTCCTGTCATACAACACTCACACTGTTACCTGAATCACACTACCTGTGTAATGTACAAACTTTTACATAAATAAGTTGGGTTGTGCTTTGTGAACAGGCTGTCACCCCCTCAAGGGCTGCATTGAGAAATAATCGTTTTCCAAGTCACACAGTAGTTTGTAGTTCTTTGTTAGTTTTTTAAATGTACATCCCCATCCCGTTACAACGTAGAGTAAAGTTTGCGAAGCCCCACTCTTGTGGTCCGCTCCCCAGATTAAGTCCATAAGAAAAAAAAAACAGAACCCATCCACTGAGTGACAGACCCCTGTGTGGGTGAAATGCCCCCTACTTCCTCAGACCCCATCCCCTGAGTGAGAGACCCCTGTGTGGGTGAAATACCCCCTCCAACCTCAGACTCCATCCACTGTGCGAGAGACCCCTGTGTGGGTGAAATAATTCCCCCTCCATCCTCAGACCCCATCCACTGAGTGAGAGACCCTTGTGTGGGTAAAATACCCCCTCCATATTCAGACCCCATCCACTGAATGAGTCCACTGTGTAGGTGAAATACCCCCTCTGTCCTCAGACCCCATCCACTGAGTGAGAGACACCTGTGTGGGTGAAATACCTCCATCCTCAGACCCCATCCACTGAGAGAGAGACCCCTGTGTGGGCGAAATACCTCCTCCATCCTCAGACCCCATCACCTGAGAGAGAGACCCCTGTGTGGGTGAAATACCCCCTACGTCCTCAGACCCCATCCACTGAGTGAGAGAACCCTGTGTCGGTGAAATACCCCCTACGTCCTCAGACCCCATCCACTGAGTGAGAGACCCCTGTGTGGGTAAAATACCCCCTCCGTCCTCAGACCCCTTCCACTGAGTGAGAGATCCCTGTGTGGGAAAAATACCCCCTCTGTCCTCAGACCCCATCCACTGAGAGAGAGACCCCTGTGTGGGCGAAATACCCCTTCCATCCTCAGACCCCATCCACTGAGAGCGAGACCCTTGTGTGGGTGAAATACTCCCTACGTCCTCAGACCCTATCCACTGAGTGAGAGACCCCTGTGTGGGTAAAATACCCCCTCCGTCTTCAGACCCGATCCATCCATTCTATATGTTCAATCAGGTTTTAATACTGGAAAAAAGAGGATTATTCAATGTACAACTACAAGGCATTATAATGCTGTGATCTTCAGCTGACCCCAGATAGCTTTAATGGTGTGTTTGCTTCTGGCTTCGGAGGATATTGAGCCTGTATTTGGGGCTCAGCAATGACCTGTAGAATAGATTCTTTATCCCCCCTTCTTGGTTTCCATACAGCCCTGGAGCCTGCTTTAAAGCTTACTCACACGCATACTTTTCCCTCAGGTTTGTAGGAGGAAAATGCTGATAATTTTACCTCCTCTTCTGAGGGCGCATCCCTTATAAAGGCTGGAGGACTGTGACCCTCTGCAAGAAGGATTTTGTCGGCAGCTGATAAATGCGGGGAGAATATTGCTTTAAATTTGTGTGTATATCGCCCTCAATTAGTATTTTTACAATCTGAACACTATCTGCGGGATTTACATGTCCATCGGAGTTTCAGACTGTATATATTCTTCAGTCTGACTCACCAACAGAAGTTCTCGAAGAATCTTGCGCACTATTTTCCCTTCAGCTGAGCTGTCCACCAACGCCGTCACCCAAGTCCTGTTCCGCAGAAGTATCCGTAGTTTGCAGGGCATTTTCTGTAGTTAATCAAGTTCCTTTCTTTCTTTTTAAAGTTAGTAATAGAGTTCAACCTTTCTCTTCCTTCTTTACACTAGCCTCAGTGGCTTGTCCTGATTCGCCTTTCTGATTAGTACACTCACTTTTTCTGTGGTATTCGGTCCGTCCAGTCCTCTCGGCCCAAAAAGAATGAGAAGTAATGCTATTAGAATACAGATGCCAGTCTGTCTTTTATATTTTTGTACGGTCCGTCAAATTTTATCCACCTTGGCTGGACTTCTGAGTTGATGGAAATCCAGTCCTTTTATTTTTGTGTTAGTCTTTTTCGTCTTTTTATATCCTTTCTAGTCTCTGGTGTATTTTTTTCTTCACCAGAACCCTCAGTCTCATTTTTTGTTATGAGGTGCGGTTTGATGGCTTGTGACCCCAAGGTGTCACGCTCACAGAAGTATATGTTTCAAAATCATTTTAGGTGGCTCCTGTTCACACTCTTGAACAGGAATTGCTGCAGCCTCCGGCGCATAGCCACAGCCGCAGCTTCTCGGCTCAACATGATTGAGGAAAACTGTTATAAGATTTCCCATTCATTTAATTCCTAGGTCTAGGGAGGGTGCAGCCTTGTACTCATTTGTTCTTGCCTTAGTACATCGGGTAGTACCGCCCATGACGGCTTGCCATGGGTAGTACGGTTGATACTTCTTTTTATTCCTAGATCTAGGGCTGGTGCAGCCTTGTACTCATTTGTTCTTGCCTTAGTACATCGGGTAGTACTGCCAATGAGGGTGTGCTTTGCGTAGCAGTGTAGATACTTTCCCAGGTGTTGCACGCCTCTGAAGGTGGCACCAACCCAAGGGGACGTCTCATCTTCACAATCCTGCTCCTCTGGTTGGTGTTGCAAGCGATCCAGAAGGCAGTTTTGTTGCTTTTTACGTGCACTTTGCCCATACTGGCGCCTAGAGTCCGTGGACTGATTGCTTGTATGGAACCCTGTGTCTGTGGTGACGGTCCTACTTGACATGCTCTGTGTTGGACTTGGCCCTTATGGCAGGTTCACCCCTAGACTTTTTGCTTGTAATGGTAACCTGGTGATGGTGATTTTTGGGTTCTGCGCACTTTCACTGTGTCCCAGTGGAAAGTGCGTGCGCACTCTGAGTGCATGTGATGAGATAGGCCTGCCCTCCCATAGGAATGCATGGGGAATGTATGTGTCCCTGGTAGTTCCTGATGCGTGGGGTGTACAGGTTCGAATCTGATATGTGCGAACTCGTGAGAGTGAATGCTTCGCAATGGTGTGTGTTGCATGAGTGTGTCATATGTAGAAATGCCATTTCCAGGAGTTGGCATATTAGTGTAAAATATGCCTGGCGTGTGATTGGCTGGAGCAGGCTGGTGAGCCTGGCTCCAGGAAGGCTGGATGGGTCTGCCCAGTCAGTGGTGAGTGTGAGATTAGCATGAGTGATGTGTGGGAGGAGTGTACCTGTGTCCTGGATGGGCGGATGGGCTGGGTTTTCCCCACACAATGCTGGCTCCGCCCCCCTGTGGTGTGACTGATGACCCTAGCCCTGCCAGTGAAAGAAAGGGGTGGTTGGGCCATCAAGGGTACTCCCAAACCAGCTGCGACTGGTTTCTCCCCCACCCTGCACCTCCAAACAAAGGATTTAGGTGTATAAAAATGGGGCTGTGTCCCCACAGAAGTTGTTCTTTCCTGATCCTACTTGAGGGGGCTGCTGCTGCTGGGGCCAGGAGGAACCGCCACTTGGACTGCCTCCCTGCCTGGGGGGCCAGTGAGCTGACCCCTGGCCCAGCCTTGCCCCCCCTGCCTGCCCAAGGACTTGGTTGCTGGGGCTCTGTCCTTGCCCCTGGGAGCGCTTTATTCTGCTCGTAGCGCTAGGAGCGCGCTTTATGCCCTCTAGCGCTTGGAAGTGCTTTATTTTTGATTATAGCGCTTGGAGCGTTGTGATTATCTGCCTAGCGCCTGGGAGCGCTTTATTTCACTTATTGCGCTTGTGAGCGCTTTAATTACAGAGGCCGATGCCCACCCGGCACTGTCCGCCCCGAGCGAGTGCACACCTCGCTGACCGTGAATTGCTGCTGGGACTGGGCGCTGTTCCTTGCCAAGGATCGAGTGCCCACCTCGATTAGTTCTGTGCCGAGATCGTCCTGAATTTGCGAGTGCCACCTCGCTTCTTAATTTAATTGGAGCCGGTACCCACCCGGCATTGCCCCGTGTTTTCCTCGCTGAGGAGAAGCCGAGAAGGAGAAGCCGCCCGCGTCATCGCCCTGCCGCGCTGGGATTGGCCCAGCCGGCCGAGCCTCCCGCCGCGTCATCAGGAAGACCGGAGAAGCAGGAAGCAGCCTGCCGCGTCTTGCCTGGAGCTCCCGAGTGGAGAGGAGCCCCGCCCGCGGCCCAGCTGATCAGCCGAGGCAGCCGGTGAGTGCGGGGGCGGGTTCTTTGTTGTGCTGCGAGCGGCCCCGTTGGGAGAGGGCCGCTCCTACAAGAGGGGCCAGTTCTTTGTTCGCACCTGTGATTATTGAGAGCCTGCGAGGCTCTAGGCGGCCATTATTTCCCGAGTCCCCCGAGAGGGACTCCAACGATTGTGGCAATCAGTGTGCTCAGAGCGGCCCCGGTTGGCAGCGGGCCGCTCCCACGATCTTGGGGGCATTGTCCATTGCATCCAGAGTCCAGGAGGGACTCCAACACGCCCGCATTTGTGCTCCAGCCTAAGAGAGGCTTGAGGCACTCCCAGTGTTCCTGGGTCCCCCGTGAGGGACCCCCACAGCCCAGCGAGGCTGCACCTTTGTTGTTGGAGCCCTGAGAGGTTCCCAAGGAGGCATATCTCTTTTCCTAAAGAGCCCTGAGAGGCTCAACAGTTGCCCAGCACTTCGTGGGCAACTGCCACGTTTAGGCCCTGACCTTGGGACACAGGGACTGCCACAGGTGGTGGCTAATGTGGATTTGGCGCAATTGTGATTGCTACACCTCTGAATGTATTGTTGATGCATCATGTGTTTTCCCTCCTTACACCTCTGAATGAATGTTATGCATTGCATCATGTGTTATGTTCTTACACCCCTACAGGTAGTGTGATATGTAGGTGGTTGTTTCCTTCTTGCTAGTACAGGTGGTGCTAGCAGAGCCCAGGTTCCCTAGTGTAATCTCCTAAGATAGTGAGGGTTGCATAGGTGGTGCTCACCTGGTACCAGTAGTGACTGGTTGTATGTTATTTTTGCGCTACAGTAATAATTCTATGATCTAAAAAGTGCTATTTCTGAAAGTGTTACTTCTGATTCCTGACAGTGGTCCAGGTGGCCCTGTCTTGTAAATATCCCCTGTAAATTCTGCCCGTGCCTCTGGCACATTGTAAAGTGTGTGTTTTATCTAATGTATGTTTATTGGAATACAAAGGCTATTTTTTATATAACCTTGTGTGGAGTTTCCTTTGTGGTGGGCCTTGGGTGTTGTTGCTGGGGTGCGTGCGCAAATACTTAACTCACATCGCCTCCAAGTTTAGCCTTGCTGCTCGCGCCACGTTACCTAGAGGGCGAGTAGGGGTTATCTTGGCGTGTAACTCCCTTGCCCTGACTTAGGAGTGGTGGTCTCTGACTGACTTTGGCGAAAGCCCTGGCCAGCCAGGGATCCCATTTCTAACACTCTGCCTGCTTTGTTCTGCAATTCATACTTTCTGGGCCACCTGGACAGGATACTGTGTGTACTGAGCCAGGCCGGTATCGGCTGCCCTCTGCTTTGGGGAACCCTGTCTGACATTCTGAGGTGTGGGGGGCTAAGTGACCCACAAACCAATCTTGTGAACTGGAGGGGTGAAAGGGTCCTCCGGGCCATGATATGCTTGGGGCTGAGTAGGAACGGCTGCATCTTTGTAGGAGTGGAAAGCCCAGTACTGGCATCTATAGAATCAAAGTTCACTCATGAATAATACATTTACACTGCATGTGCATGTACAACAAATGTTACTGCACCCCTATGCTCAGGGTTGCCTCTGTCTTCACAATGTTGTGTAACTTCTGCCCTGTAATTAACTCCGATCAAACCAGGAGCTCCATGTTTAAAGAACCCTTTCAACTAACAAAAGATCCAATGTGCAAATACCACAGATTTGTTTGGATTAATAGTTTTGTGCTGAAAAATTCCCCTAATGGTCCACTCTGGAAAACAAATCTACCTGAAATGTTTGTTGACAGGTCACATAAACCCCTAAAATGCTAGCCTTTCTCCTCCCCTCGCCCAAATGACGAGCACTTTTTTGGATATTTAGGGTAGCTCGTTGTTGGACTTTTTGCCTTGAACTCTGGTATAATGGTAGTGATTTCTGAGCTCTGCGCACTTTGGCACTGTGGCCCAGTGTAAAGTGCGTGCGCTCTCTGAGTGTGTGTGGTGAGATTGGCCTGCCCTCCCATAGGAATGCATGTGGGATATGTGTGTCCATGGTAGTTCCTGATGTGAAAGGAGTGCAGGGGCGAGTTTGGTATGTGCGAACTTGTGAGATTAAATGCTGCGCGATGGTGTGTCTGATGTCCCTGGCCTGTCCTGTGAATAGGGAGAGGGGCTGAGCAAAACAAAGTGCTCCAGAACCAGTTGCATCTGGTTCTTCTCTTGCCTGCACCTTTGGAGACAAAGGAAAAGTGTGTATAAAAAGGGGCTGTGACCCCAAGTATAATGTTCTTGTTCTCCTACTTGAATCTACCAGGGGCGTGCTGCTGCTGGGGCCCAGGTGAAGGCTTGCCTCCCTGGGCCTACTCTGCCCCTGGATGCCTGGAAGACTGCTGCCTGGGGCTCTTCTACCCTGGCCCTGGCCCTGGAGGGCTGTCCTGTGTGGGGAGCAGTCTACTCCATTCCTTTGCACCAGAGTCTTGAACTGAGTTCCTTGTAGTCCTAGGAGGGCTGGTTTTGCTTTGAGGATCACCTGTTTCTTCTTTTTTTTATCTAAAGAGAAAACGCGCTGCCGGCATTCCCCTGGGGCGCCTGCGCTTTGCTGCCCCAGGGCTGCACTGCGCTGCTGGAGGGGGAATCCCTAGCGTGGAGACCCCCCGTGATGGCGGGCTTGCGGGTGCCTCCCCACTTATTCGCCCCTTGTTCGCAGGTGCCCACCCTGCATTATGGCCGCTAGTTGTATATTTTCCCTAGTAGGAGCCTACCCTGCTTGTTAGCCCGATTTGGAGGGAGCCTACCCCTCATTTTGCCATTTTAAACTTATTTAAACCTGAAGCAGGTGCCCACCCCGCGCTTTCACCGCCGCAGCCCTGGAGAAGCACCGGAAGGAGATGTTCGGCATGCTGCCTGATTGTGGGCGAGGCTCACGACGCTAGCCGAGCCTCGTGGGCTCCACTTCCGCGTTTCCCAGGCCGGGGATAAGCCGCCCGAGCCTCACAGGCTCCGCTCTAAGTCCCGGTCCCGAGATGGGGGACCGGGTGAACCAGGGCACTGACGTGCGGGGCTCCCATGAGTAGGAAGAGCCCCGCATGCCGCCGCTGACACAGGACTTCTGCCTCCGCCCCCCCCAGCCGGTGAGTTCAGCCAGGGAGCCTGGGTGGGGAGAGGCAGAGTGGGAGCGGTCCCGCCAGGAGAGCGTGCCGCTCCAGCATGGCACAAGTTCCTTTTTGTTTTGTATGAGCAGGCTCGCCATTGCGGGCCGCACCACCGATGCCTATCTTTTGTTTCAAAGGCCCCGGGGGCCAGTGTCCCCCCAGAGCCGTTGCGCTCCAACGATTGGGCATTGTTTTGTACTTAGAGGGCCAGAGTTCTCCACCAAAGGCACCAATATTTTATGGCTGGGCCAGGGGGGCCCATAATTTCCTTATCATTTTCAGAGCTACTGCCCTCCTTGGGGGACATGTTTTCTTTTAGAGCCAGATGGCTCAGTTTGGCGCACATTGTTCCTATAGGCTAGTGAGAGCCCATGCCCCATTTGCCTTTGCTGATTCACAGCTGCCCAGCAAGTAGTGGGCAGCTGCACCGTTTAGGCACCATTGGAGTAAGAGTACCTGAGAGGGACAGAAGTGGCACAGAGGTGCCAGGCCTTCCACAGCTCCGCAGCACT
Organism: Lissotriton vulgaris; assembly: GCF_964263255.1. NCBI lineage: Eukaryota > Metazoa > Chordata > Amphibia > Caudata > Salamandridae > Lissotriton > Lissotriton vulgaris. The sequence goes on along the minus strand of NC_141685.1, from coordinate 151,688,398 downwards.
TAGTGCCAGCTGCATCGTTTAGGCCCTGTTTTTATACTCAGCTGCCCAGCAAGTAGTGGGCAGCTGCAACGTTTAGGTTTTGCGCAGTGGTGCAATCTTGACTTTCGCTGCCTAGGCAGCAGTCCTGACTCTGTGGACATAGGGCATTTGAGATGGCCAGTTGGCCAGGGGATGGTTATTGTTATAGGGCGCCCGGCCCTAATGTGATTTATGTGCTAATACTTTTATGTGCTAGGAAATGTATTGTGTATAGTATGTTTGCGCACCCTATTTGATACCTCTAGATATGGTTTATGATTATGAGGTTGTTTTACCTGTTTAGGTTTGTGTTAGGGAGATTATCCTTCCCTGTGTGATTTACGCCCTTAGTGTAATTTTTACTTAGGTGGTTAGGTCTAATGTATTTATACTTGTGGGATACTGTACATGATGTAGTTCATGTCACAGACTGTTGCACAGTACAGTGATTACCAGTGTTTACTGGTTGTATGTCCTATGACCTATTTTACTTGTATGCTTATGATCTAGTTCACTTTTACCAAGTTCACTCTGTGATGATTCTGACAGTGGTCCATGTGTCCCTGTCAGGTGTATATAATCCCTTGTAAATATTGCCCCGTGCCAGTTGGCACAGTGTACATAATATGTTTACTATTCTATTTTTGATATAACCTTGTGTGGAGTTCCTTTTGTGGGGGGCCTGGGATGTTGCTGCTGGTGGGTGCGTGCGCAAATGCTTTACACATTGCCTCCAGGATAAGCCTTACTGCTTGTGCCATGCTACCAAGGGGGTGAGCAGGGGTTATCTTTGGAGTGCAACTCCATTGCCCTGACTAGAGTGGTGGTCTCTGCCTGACTTTGGCGCAAGCCTTAGTCAACCAGAGATGCCATTTCTAACAGTGGTGAGCAGCGGAGGGATTAGGACTTGTGTTTGCACAATACCACAGCAACAACCTGCTTCACTACAAAACTCTGCATTTTAGATAGTCACAAGGAAAGGGATTATTGTTTCTAAGTTGGTTCTAAATGCAATTTCTTCGGAAATGTGTTTCTTGTGCACTGTGAGTTGGGTATCCTGCCAAGGACAGAAACCAGAGAATCTGGAGGAGAGACTGCCCTTGAGCCATTGCGCTGGTTCTTGGGTTGGCCTACAGTGGGGACTTAATTGGTATGGAGTCACTAGCTCGGGAGGGTAGATCATCCCCTAAGTGCAGTGTGAGGTTTCTGGATTCACCAGTAAGGGTGGGATCCAGTGGTAGCAGCAAATGTGTGTCCAGTGCATGAAGTCTCCGTCCCATTCCCAGAGTATGGTACCTGGTGCTCAGTAAGAGGGGTGCAGGTTGAGATTCAGGGGCAGTAGATACTGTCTCACCGGTCTGAGTGTGTGTGTGTGGATGAATGGTGTGTTGCACTGGACGAGTGAGTGTGAGCTCGCTGAAATAAGGAGCTGCTGAATACTTTGGTGTGAGTTCTCTGAAATAAGGAGCATGCTGAATACTTTGGTATGAGTTCTCTGAAATAAGGAACTTGCTGGTTGATTGGGTGTCAGCTCTCTGAAATAAGGATCTTGCATTGGGGAGTGATTCCAAAAGGAGTGGCTGAGGTGTCTTCCAGCCTAGAGTGGTGGAAGAGGTTCAGAGTAGCCCAGCTAGGTCCCGGTGTAGGGGCCCACGTCCTGTGTCTGAGGAGAAGGAGTGGGTAGGACTGCATGTCTCCATGTGCCTGAAACCCTGACTCAGGACCTGGATTGTTTCTTTAGGGAACATCAGATTGGGAGCCCAGACTATAATGGTAGGCTTTTTGAGGAGGATCTCCCAGTGTTTAGAGAACGTGGAGCCTCTGTAAGCAGGGCTTCAGTAGTTCTGGTGTCTGGTGGTACCGCTCCAGTTGGGAGGGTGCAGAAGTCCAGATGGAGGAGTGAGAAGGGGAAAGAGTCCCCAGTGGGAACCAGTGGGTCAGAGGCTAGCCGGAAGGGCTGTGTCGCCAATGATTTACCATGGTAGCGCCACTTCTGTCCTGGGGGATCTGCACACACTGTCAGTTGGACAGGAGGTTGTGAGATCTGCGCCAGGCAGACTGTCACACAACACATTAGTTATATGTCACCCTCGTGGAGTCCTAGTTCGCCAGGCATCTAACCAAAGGGTAGCGTCCCTGCGTTGGGGAGCCAGGTTCAGGTGTTTGCCTGCCCTGGATGGAAGGGCAACTGTAATCAGTGTCCTTGACATTAGTTATGTGTCACCCTCGTGGAGTCCTGGTGCGCCAGGCATCTGACCAAAGGGTACGTCCCTCGGTTGGGAAGCCAGTAGCCGGTGTTTCCGGATCTGGACGTCAGGGCGACTGTAATCAGTGTCCTGGCCGGTTTTGCCTTCTAGGGGTACCCCTGTGAACACAGGTGGAGCTCATCTTAAGTGAAGAGACCTTGTGTTTCCCAGAAGGGGTGGTGCAGGCCTAGCAGGGTTCTTTAGGGTCCTTGGCTGAGTGCTGTAGTACTACCCTGAGAGCAGGTGGGGCCTACCTTAAGTAGAGGAACCCTGTTCTACAGTGAGAGGGAGGAGAACTCTGGAAGGGAGTACCGAGGGAGGGAGCACCTCGCCTCTGACCCCTGTGCATCCGGTGAATGTGGATCCCAAGTGGTAGACCAGTTGATGGAGAGAGGTCCTAAACTGGTAGGAGTGTTGTGTTCTGGAAGGTGCTTCTCCTGGGAGAGTACGCAACCCCAGAAGTAGAGGTAGGGTACGGCACTCTTGCCTGTGACCTCGGGTCAGCCTGAGGGTGCGGACCCTAGGTTGAAGGATCAGTGGCAGTTAGGAACTACACTGAGAAAGGGAGGGAAGAATGGCTATTGACTGCCAGGGGTTACTACCCCCACTCTGGATTGGCAAGGACTAGTGGTTTCTGGGTGGCCTAGGGCCTGGTCCTGGCTGTGGACAACTAGAGAGTACCGGTGGAGTAGCCTAGTTGGGCCTGAGTTTTTTGGAACCACGTGGTGTAGAACCGGAGGGTGTCCCTGCAGTGGGGGCCTTCGTCCGTGTTCTAACGCCCCAAGCAGGGAAGCCCATCACAGTGGTGATTGGTCTGCCCTGCGTTTTGGCTGGAAGGGGGTTGTGTTGGACTTAGCCCTTTTGGTAGGTTCAACCCTGAACTTTTTGCCTGTTAATATGACATAATGGTAGTTATTTCCGGGCTCTGCGCACTTTAGCACTGTGTCCCAGTGTAAAGTGTGTGCGCTCTCTGTGTGTGTGTGTGTGGTGAGATTGGCCTGCCCTTCCATAGGAATGCATGTGGGATATGTGTGCCCATGGTAGTTCTTGATGTAAGAGGAGTGCAGGGGTGAGTTTGGTATGTGTAAACTCGTGAGATTAAATGCTGCGCGACGTTGTGCGCGGATGTAATGTGACTAATGTAGAAGTGCCACTTTTAGAAGTTGGCATTTCTCTGTGCAGTGAATGTGAATTGACTGTCTGGCTTGTGATTGACAGGAGCCGGCTGGTGTGATTGGCTCCAGGAGTCGGGATGGGTCTGCCCGTTGGTGAATGGGGAAGATCTGCATGTAGATGGGAGGGAGGAGTTGCACCTGGGACCTGAATAGGGCTGGGCCTTCCCTTCACAATGCTGGCTCCACCCCCTGTGGTGCGTCTGATGTCTGTGGCCTGTGAATAGAGAGGGGAGCTGAGCAAACTAAAGTGCTCCAGAACCAGTTGCATCTGGTTTTCCCCTTTGTTGTAATTTGGCAGCGATGGGGTTAGCATTAGCAGAAGCCATCCTGTATTTAGGAGTAATCTTGTCTGTTTTGTGAAATCCATTTTGTATTTCTGGCAGCCATCTTGTTTGCCATGTGCTACCGTGTGCTCACCATGCACTCTGTTCTACCTTGAAATCTGTCTAGAGACAGGTTATATTTAGCCTCTTCTGCTTCGCACATGCTCATTTGAGATTGCAGCTGTCCTTGCAGCTGTCCCTAGTTTGTAAATGTCAGTATGTGTTCACCAGAATTAGCAACTGTTAGCTCCTCCCACTCGTTGACTGTGCATTTTCTCTATGACCTTATATGTACCTAAAACCTGCATTTTGTACTTGTACTGGCTTCTTTTGAGCCCATTTGTGGGTAAAAAAAAGGGCCAAGCTCCTTCCATTCAGGGTGCTACTTCATACATTACCGAAGGGTGTTGTGTGAATGTAGTTCCACCTCATGAGGTTTAATAAATCTTGTATTTTCTATTCCAGTTTCGGTGGCAACTTCTATACTATGGTCTGAGGACTCTGTGCAGAGAAGGGCAAACCCCTTGCACTGGTAGGCCTTACTGAGGCTCACTACTACAAATTGGCGCTCCAACGCGGGGCTTATCGGTGACTCGGATGCCCGAAGGAGTGGCCAAAACAAAGGATTGGAATCTCGCTTTGGACGCGATCACTGCCCGAGGAGACCCGAGTCTTGGCAACCACAGCGTTTTTCCTTACATTCTGATCTGACCATCCAGGTGGTGCCGGTCCTCAACTGAGATCTCTTCTGTTGATTCGCCGTGCAGTGACCAGTTGGTCGATTTGAGAACTTGGCAGTTGGAATCTGGACACCAATTGATTGGTAAGAGTTGTTGGATGCAACACTTTCTGTTGGTTTTTGATGCCTTGGATTGGTAAGGTAGCTTAGTAACGCTTACTGTGGCTATTGATTTGTAGCATTGGCCAATATTTGTATTTGAAATTCGTAATATATAAATTGTAATTTATATAGGCAGGTAGTGATGAGATGTTTCTCTTTGAATTGATTTGAACGGCGCAACGTACGAAGTGTACCTTAAGCGCTACTTTGATTATAATACTGCATATTTCGCACTATTTTTGGCATGCCTGTTTTTAGCACACTTCATAGGATGTGTTGCTTTTGTAGTGGTACCAGTTTGAGACTTGATGAAGCACAATCAGCTCCCCCGGAGGGGAAGCCTAATAGGGACATGTATATTAAGTATGGTATTTCTTCTATATTGTACAGCACGTTATGGAATAAATATACTAGGAAGGACCCTGAGTTGCGTTGGCCTATGCATGGGTCATTTGATTTATGAAAGATTCAGTATGTGGAACAATGTATGTTTAGGCGAAAGGCTAGGCACAATATGTTTGACTGTGTACGAATGTGGGAGAAAGAAGTGCGTGAACGAATGAAGAGTGAGAAAGCCTTGATTGAAAAAGAACAGCGAAAGAACATTTATGCTAAGGCATTAGATTTGAAAAATACTGAACTGAAAGAACTGAAAGAACTAAAAAAAAAGGGAAGATAGGGAGCACCATTTACAGGTAACTGGCCAATACGCTGTTAGGCAACCCCTTTATCCTATCCTTAATAAACCGCAAGATGATTCCCTTTTTATTAGATCCTTCTCCACCTCCATATACTCTTTCTTTTGCGCCTCATGAGGCGGATGAGGATTCCCCTACAGATCAGGACAAAACACGGGAAACTCGCTCTAGGTTACCAGTAGCACGTTCCGCAGAGCTTAGATCGGATGCTCGTAAAGCCGCCTGTAACACTGATTCTGCTTCTGATATATTAGATCACATAAAGGATTGGCAGGAAAGGGAGCAAATGGGGGGCGGAGCTAGCCGGCGTCGATGGCGGACGCGTGAGCTCTCGGCTCCTCGCCTTAGTCCCGGAATAATCCTGTTAATTCATCCTAAAACGTGTCCAATCTACCATAGCGGGCTCTCCTGCACCCTCCGACACCCCTAGATTCTGTTGGGTGCCTTTTGGACATTGGCTGGCGAGTCTCTCCGAGTGGTTTGGAGAGCGGCTCCTTGCGACTCGGTGGAGAAGAACTGGGCCTGAAGCCGCGTGCTGTCCTGGAGAGAAGGCCGGGCGACGTCACCTGACGTGCGGCCCCAGAGTCGGGCGTAGGCGGACTGGTCTCCGGCCGGACTAACACTTGGATTTTTCCTACACCGGAGCGCCCCCCTTTTGTCTGCGATCGCCCCACATCAGAACGACCTGTCCTCCCAAGCGGGGGGCCACCAGCAGAGCGGACACTGAGCACCCGAACCACGAGGCAGAGCAGACGCCATTTCGGGACGGTCACGAGATCGGATTCTCCCTGCGGCGCCCTGCTGTCCCCGTGTCCCCACGCCACGGATGCACGACAATGCCCGGTGCTGACATTGTTGAACTAATGATACCCAGTGTCTAGTGAATGTGGGTATTGCCGGAGTGATTGGAGACTGTTCGTCTGCCATAACGGACGCCATCTTGGCCGCATCGGGCCTCTGGCACAGACCCAGTGTCTAGTGGCTGTGGATCGCTGACTGGTGTGTCTCCCGTACTACCCTTGCGGCCTGCAGACAGCGAGGCGCCTCATGGTCCTGGGTCCCACTGCGGCAGGAGCAGAGAATGGGGAAAAACAACGCCACCCAGGCGAAGCTCTCCTTTGAACGGCGCAGAACGAAGGGACCTGATGCGAAGGCCCCGGAGACATCCCCGAAGGGGGCCACTGCGACTGCCCCGGCGCCCACAGAGCTCCGGGACATGCTGGCAGCCATGGAAAAGGGCATCCAGGACAGCATTGCGTCTGTGGGCTCTAAAATAGACGCTCTGTCATACCGCATGGACCGCATGGCGGAGCGAGTGGATAAACATGCGGAGCGCCTGGACATGGCGGAACGTCGACTCACCGAAGCTGAGGAAGCCCAGACCGAGTGGGACAAAAATAGGAAGCAGTTTGGTAGACTTTTGCAGGTTATCCGTGATAAAACAGAGGATTTGGAGGCGCGCTCACGCAGGTCCAACATCCGTATAACAGGTGTGGCGGAAACGACGCAAACTGGAAAGATGGAGCTCTACGTTGAAAAACTGCTGAAATTACTACTCGGGAGGAGGCTTTTTCCCCCATGTTCATCGTAGAACGGGCTCACCGTACATTGGGCCCACAACCGCAGCCAGGCGCGCCGCCTCGCCCCATCATCGCGAAGCTCCTTAATTACCGCGACAGGGACATTGCTTTGCGCTTGGCGAGGGAGAAGGGTAAGCTCCAACATGAGGGTATGGACATCTCCCTCTACCCGGACTTTACGGCCAAAGTGCAGGAGGAGAGACGACAGTTCGCGCCGTATAAAAAACAACTGCGTACTCTGGGCCTTGACTACGCGATGCTGTACCCTGCCAAGCTTCGCATTAACACAGGAGGGTGATCATATTTCTTCACGGATCCCAAAGAACTCCAAAAAACCCTGAAGGTATGGTCACGGGAGCGGAAGGAGGCTAGGCAGAGTCAGGAAGACGACGCTGGCTCAGCATCAAACCTGGAAGAACAAGACTAGAGGGGCTCTGCCGGAACATTTGGCTCTTCCTACCGAGGATGGACACGTTCCTGCTATTTGGTAACGCTGCACCACCCCACATGGGGCGGTAAGTCTGGCTTACATGAGTGCTGCCGGTACTATTTGAAGGGGCAGCGGCCACTATGTTCGGACATGTGCTTTAGGGATTACTGGTGGGGAGATCGTTGAGCACTGATAGGGGGGGGGGGGATCTGGACACTGTTGCATTGTTGGGGGGTTGGTAGGGTTGGGAGGGGGCTGTTATACTTGCTTCCCGATGGGCACTGGACCACAAGTGGGGCAGGGACAGGGTGCCGATCTGAACAATATCATTGGGACAGTTTGAGGTGTTGTATTATTTTGGCGCGCTTTGCCCCGGTGCCTTTGGTTGTGCGATTCTCCTGGGAGTTGAGTATCGAACTGACGAACACTCTGCTATTTTGGGTTTGATGGGGGGAAGTTTTGGGACCTGTCTGACCTGGTTGGGGGTGGTCGGCTGTGGGTGGGCAGGGGAATGGGGGGTGGGGTCTGGGGACTGGGCTGTTGGAGGGGGGTTTTGCCTTGGGATGTTTGAGGGGTTTGTGTGTATTGAGTGTGGACTGCCTTGTGGAACTGTACCTGTTAGGGAATGCCGGCTGGTAATATGGGGTCCAGTGTACTGCTGTGTTCTGTTTTGCCCATCCCTGATGCTACAATGGTTCATAGGCTCATGCAATGTCTAATGATGCACTGAATGTTCCCACATGTACCCCGCATAAGATTAAATTGTTGACCTGGAATGTTCGGGGCCTTAACGACTTTCGTAAGTTGAGGAAGGTCCTCGGCTACCTCCATAGACATCATGTCGATCTGGCCTTGTTGCAGGAAACACACTTGCCACTCAACAGCAGGATGTTGCAATCTAGGGGGTTGGCGGGGAATATAGTGGCAGCAGGCTTCACGACACACGCCCGGGGGGTGTTAACCTGGGTCAATCCTACATCACAACTGAAATTGATCCCGGTACATACAGACACGGAGGGCAGATACATCCTAGCTAGATGTGTGGGTAAGGGACTTGACCTGCTGGTAGTGAATGTTTATGGCCCTAATTATGATCACCCTGAATTCTATGCGACTCTGTCTGCCCATTGCAGGTCACACGCTCAGCCTGGGATGTTGTGAGGAGGGGACTTTCATTTTGTGTTTGACCCCTCCAGGGACCGCTCCGCGGGCCCTGCTCGGCGCCCGGTGGCTTCAGCCACATATATGAAAGCCGAGTTGACTAAATTAGACTTAGTGGATGTCTGGAGAGACAAGCACCCCACGAAAGGCGGCTTCACGCACTACTCGGCCTTTCATAACGTGCACACTAGGATAGATTATTGGTTAGCATCTCCTCCGGTCCTTGGTGGTATCAGCGCGTGCGAGGTTCTCCCACGCACACTCTCGGACCACTCCCACATTCTATTACACCTCTCCACCGCCAGGAAAGGGATACCAGCCTTCACCTGGAGGTTCCCTCCTTTCGCTCTGCTAGACGATGCCTCCCGAGGGGAGCTTGCGGAAGACATGGAACAATATTTCGCTACTAACCTAGGCTCAGTTGAAGACTTTTTTACGGTCTGGGAGGCTTTCAAAGTGTTCATCAGAGGAATGGCTATGTCTAAGCACTCCAGTGTGCTACGCTCCATCAGGCGGGAACTCACTGCTCTTGAGACCAGGATAGCGGAACTGGAGAATCGACAGTTATTGACTCTTAGTACTGCAGATTGCCCTGCGCTCACCCAACTCCTGTCGGAGTATCAGACTCTGGCGGATAGAGAGATTCTCTATATGGGCAAATATGCCACTGCCCGAGTGTATTGTGAGGGGGATAGGCCAGGTGCCTTGTTGGCTCGCATGGTCCGGGGCTCTCGGAGGCCTCTGGTTGTTGAGGAGCTAAGGACCCCGGAGGGTGATACAGTCATGGAAGAGGAGCAGATTCTAGGGACCTTTAGACGCTATTATTCCGAACTGTATCAGTCCAAGACGCAGGGTGTGGAGAGCGAAATGGACAATTATTTGGATCACATTGCCATGCCATTCCTCAAGAACTCGGATAGGGAGTTTTTGATGGCCCCCTTCCATGAGGACGAAATCCTAGAGGCTCTTGCGAGCATGAAATCGGAGAGTGCGCCGGGTTCCGACGGACTCACGGTTGGCTTTTATAAAGCCTTCAAAGATATTCTGCTCCCGCACTTGGTCGCCCTCTTTGATGCTATCTGCGAAGATGGTGAGATGCCACTCACTATGCGTGAGGCGTTGCTGATCACTATACCTAAGCCAGGGAAACCTCCGGACCTTTGCGGCTCGTACAGGCCACTAAGTCTGCTGAACGTAGATGCAAAGATCTATGCCAAAGTCCTAGCCAACCGGCTGGCTTTATTGGTACCAGAGCTTGTCGCCCCAGAGCAGTCCGGATTTGTCCCATGCAGGAATTTAACCTACAATATACGCACGGTGCTGGGCACGATGCAGCATGTCAAGCAGGAGAACAGTGCGCTGGCTATATTCCTTGACATGGAAAAGGCATTCGACTCAGAGAATTGGGGCGCTGTACCATCGGCCGTCTGCCAGACTGAGGTTGGGAGACAGAGTGTCGGAGCCGATATACATTGGCAGGGGCACTCAGCAGGGTTGCCCTCTGTCGCCGTTGCTCTATGCACTGGTCACGGAACCCCTCGCTTGTGCTATACGGGAGTACCACAGTCTGGAGGGTATAAGCTTTCCCACCTATAAAATAGGGATATCGACGTATGCTGACGACACCTTACTGTACGTCCGGAACCCGGAAGCTAACCTGTCGGCTGTTCTTCGGGAGGTGGTCCACTTTGGATCGCTCTCGGGCTTGAAGGTGAACTGGGACAAGTCCATTGCTTTTCCTCTCACCCCGGTGACACAACCATTTGATATGGAGTACCCACTACAGTGGTCCACCGACTCAGTCCGGTACTTGGGTATCCGCCTGCATACTGATCCTGAGGTCCTGGTTACAGATAACTACGGAGTTGCATACAATTATTGGTTGACGATGTCGATGCCTGGGTCAGACTCCCACTCTCCCTTCTGGGCAGGATCGCTATTATGAAAATGATAGTGCTTCCCCACTTCCTGTTCCTTTTCCTTAACTTACCAGTGGTTCTGTCGAGATCATTTTTTAGACAACTTACACAAGTCATGATCCGATTGGCCTGGGGCGACAAGCAACCTAGAGTACGATGGGCGACTCTGACTCTCCCCTGTGAGATGGGGGGCTTGGGGGCTCCGGATCTAGAGCGCTACTACCGAGTTGCGCAGGCTTCACACCTGCACTCGTGGATTCACGGTGACGCACGTACGCCGCACCTCATTCTGGAACGGTTGTTTGCAGACCCGCTCCCTCTGCCTGCCACTATCTGCCTTCCAACAGATCGATCGATCGGCCGGATGGACTCTCTTAAAGCGACCAATCATGCCTGGCACTCTCTGATGCGTTCTCGCGGCTGCGCCCTTTTGTACTCCCCATTGATGCCTGTATAATGGGCCCTCTGGCTGGACCCATTGGGCGAGAGAGGAGTGGTCGAGGCCTTGCGTGCTCTCGGCATAGTGAAGATAGAGGATTTGTTCTCCGACGGCACTCTGAAAACCTGGGATCAGCTTACTCCCACAGCATCGGGCCCTTCCTTGCTGCAGAAATTCCAATTTCACAGACTCCGCTCTGCGTTCCGGGAGGTCCTGGGCTCTTCCATGGAGGAGCCTGAGGAGATCCCGGAACTGACCCATATCATTAAATCCAAATCACCTGCAAAGCTGATTTCACAGGTCAACAGGTTGGGAGTGGCGCATCAGCGCCCACAACCCTCTAAAGCGAGAGCGGCCTGGCAGGACGATTTGCAAACCCCCATAGACGACGTCATGTGGCGATACTGCTGCTCCAGCACGCGCAAGATCTCCCTGAATGGCAGGCACAGGCTGGTGCATTTCAAATTTCTCCAGTGGGTGTACTATACCCCCGAACGACTGCACCGCTATGGCCTCCGCCCCTCTGCAGAGTGTGAACGCTGCCGAACATTCGTTTCTGACTTCTTCCATTTGGCGTGGCTTTGCCCCGGTGTACAAGCTTTCTGGGGGGAGGTGTTTGCGGAACTTGACCGGATTTTGGGGGAGACCCTGCCGCGCACTCCTGCGCTGGCGCTCCTTGGTTACTCTAAGCCGTTGGCCCCTTCTCTGCGCCGGCTGGTCGATATGGCCCTACTGTTGGCCAGGAGAGTGGTTGCGGCCTGTTGGATGCGTGGACCCCTACCTGCCAAAACAAGATGGCTGAGGGACCTACAATATTGTTGCACTCAAACAGAACTGTACAGCGACTTGTTACCGCCCAGGAGCAGGCCAAAGAATTTCTGGGACCTTTACAAGGAACACCTGCAAAAGGGGGAGGATGGTGACTCTGACACCTCCGAAGTAGTTGATCTCCATGACCGGGTGTTGGAATAGTGATTTGAGTGCATGTAACTCTTTCCCCGAGGGGAGTGGGATGGGGCGAGGGACGGGACGGGAGGGGGCCACACTGAGGTTCTTGACTCTTGGGTTCGGTTGGGGGTAGTTCTGGGGGGGGCAATTCAGTTACGATGGGATGACACGGGACACATGGCAGGCACACCTTGAGGTACTCTTGACTGGATGGGGTAGTAGGTCCACAGCCACACTCAGGGGGGAGGGAGTTGGGATGTAGTTGGGGTAGTTCCATTGACCTAATTTCGACACAAGACCTTCTAGCCGCGATCACTGTTGGGGATTGCCAGTTGACACACTGTTCTAATAAGCTGCACATGAAGGAGCATAGCACTTGGTTATACTGGAATAACGGCATTTCACATCGCCGCCGGGCCTCCGGGATGCCGGCAACAAGGCTGTGTACAGTTCTACTTGATTATTGCTCACATGTTCCTTGCGTTTTGTGGTACAGTGCAAAGTGAAACTGTTGAGACTTGGTGATGTCAATGGCTTTGCTTTCAATAAAGGTCCTTTAATAAAAAGAAAAAAAGGAAAGGGAGCAAATATATTTCACAGAGGTGTTTGCCGCGGAAGATGTTGAACGGTTTAGGAAACATTCTGAGGAATTGGAGCCTGTTGATGTAGCAAATGATTGTAAGCAAATGCGTGATGGTCTTTTTGTCTTTTCTCAGGTGGCTGACTCTATCAGGCGTTTGGTTAAATTACGTGTTGAGGCCGTCCATTTGCGAGAGGAGAAAAAGGCAGCAGACGCAGCTGCACAAACGTCTCAGACCAGTGTGACACAAGCTTCTATTTTTGGCTCCGATAAGACCATTATAGTTCATGCGAAACCTATGCAGGAAGCCGCACCTTTGTATGTTCCTCCTAAAGGAGTACGAGTGATGATAAGACTTCTGCGGATGCAAAAGTTTATTTTATTTATAATTGGGTTTACACTCCTTGGAATAGAGCGGATGTTATGGCTCTTAAAACTGCATTACCTGATCCGCGGAAAAAATACAGAAGCTTTTTATGAGGAAGTTGAGGGTGCCATTAGTTCCTGTACTATGACTCTGCTTGATATTGATTTGTTTTTTGGATTGATATTACCCCCTGACATGTGGAGAACTGTTTGTAAAGTTGATGATAATGCGACTTTTGGGGCATTATGGAATTAATCAATCAATCAAGAAATGTATAGAGCGCGCTACTCACCAGTGGGGGTCTCAAGGCACTGAGGGGAGGGTGGGTGGTACTCCTACTGCTCGAACAGCCAGGTCTCGAGGTGTCTCCTGAAGGTGATGTGGTCCCGGGTCAGAAGTAGGTGGGCGGGGAGAGAGTTCCATGTCTTGGCGGCCAGGTAGGAGAACAATCTTCCTCCGGTGGTGGTTCTGTGGATCCATGGGATGGCGGCGAAGGTGGCGGAGCGGAGCTGGATGAGCGGAGCTGGCGGATTGGAGTGTAGAACGTGAGGCGTCTGTTGAGGTATTCGGGTCCGGCGATGTGGAGTGCTTTGTGTGTGTGGGTGAGGAGCCTGAACATTATTCTTTTGTGCAGGTCTCTCAGGTGGGCGGTTATCTGGCTGTGTGGGGGGATGTCCAGGATGAGGCATGCAGATGCGTTCTGTATGCGCTGGAGTCTGTTCTGAAGTTTTGCTGTGGTTCCTGCTTATAGGGCGTTTCCATCGTCCAGCCGGCTGGTGACAAGGGCCTGGGTGACGTCCTTCTCGTTTCGGTGGGGATCCACCTGAAGATCTTTCGAAGCATGAGCAGGGTGTTGAAGCCTGAGGACGACATGGCGTTGACTTGTTTGGACATGGTGAGCGAGGAGTCCAAGATGAATCCTAGGTTGCATGCGTGGTCCGTGGGTGTTGGTGGGGAGCCCAGCATGGTCGGCCACAAGGAGTCGTTCCATGCAGATTGTGATTTTCCCAGGATGAGGACCTCCGTTTTGTCTGAGTTTAGCTTTAGGCGGCTGTATTTCATCCATTCCGTGACGTCTTTCATTCCTTCCTGGAGGTTGATTCTGACGGTGGCTGGGTCTTTCGTGAGCGAGAGGATCAGCTGGGTGTCATCGGCGTAGGTGATGATGTTGAGGTTGTGTTTGCGTGCGATGGCGGCGAGGGGGCTCATGTAGACATTGAAGAGGGTCGGGCTGAGTGAGGAGCCTTGGAGTACGCCGCAGATGATTTTGGTTGCCGTGGACTGGAAGGAAGGGAGGGAGGCGGACTCTCTGGGTTCTGTCAGAGAGAAATGAGGTGATCCATTCCAGGGCCTTTCCTTGGATCCCTGCGTTGTGGCGGCAGGATCTTAGAGTTCGTGGCAGACAGTATCGAAGGCGACAGAGAGGTCTAGAAGGATGAGGGCGGCGGTTTCCCCGTTGTCGAGCATGGTCCTGATGTTGTTGGTGGCTGCAATGAGGGTGGTCTCGGTGCTGTGGTTGGCTCGGAAGCCGGACTGGGAAGGGTCGAGGGAGTCATTATCCTCGAGGAAGTGGTCAGCTGTTAGTTGACGGTTTTCTCAATGATCTTCGCTGGAAAGGGAAGAAGAGAGATGGGCCAGAAGTTCTCGAGATTCTTTGGGTCTGCTGTGGGTTTCTTCAGTAGGGCGTTGATCTCAGCATGCTTCCAGCTCTCTGGGAATGTGGCGGACAGGAAGGAGTTGTTCATGACGTTCCGTAAGTGGGGTGCGATGATGGTGTCTGCTTTGTTGAATATGTGGCGAGGGCAGGGGTCTGATGGTGAGCCAGAGTGGATGGTGTTCATGACGTGGGTGGTGTCCTTGATGCTGACGTGGGTCCAGGTGCTAAGGGTGTCGGTGGGGGGCGTTGGCTCGGTGGCTGGTAGCGGGGTCTGAGCATTGAAGCTGTCGTGTATGTCGGCGATCTTGCGGTGGAAGTAGATGGCGAGGGAGTCGCACAGATCCTGTGAGGATGGGATGTCATTGGATTTGGCGCTGGGGTTGGAGAGTTCTTTCACGATGCTGAAGAGCTCCTTGCTGTTGTGCGTGTTGTTGTCTAGGCGGTCCTTTTTGTGGTGCAGATCAGTTGGTGGTGTTTGCGGGTGGCGTGCTTGAGAGCTGTGAGGTTCTCTGTTGTTTGGTCGTGGCGCCATGATTTCTTTGTGTTCTTGAGGTCGTCGGTGAATCAGCTGGCTTTCTTGTTGCTGGGCTTGATGGAGGGGTTTTTTAGTGGTGTGAGGGCGTCGGCGCAGTCACTGATCAACTGTGTGAGGTTGCGTGCGGTGGCGTTGGCGTCTGTTGTGTCGTTTGGTGTGTTCTGGCTCAGTGATGTGGTCAGCTGGTCTGTAGTGACCTTGCTCCAGCATCTGTAGGGGATCTGTTGTGGGCGGGGGTGGGATGTGGTCTTCTGGAAGGTGAAGTGGACGCAACTGTGGTCTGTCCAGTGGAGGCCGGTGGTGTGCCTGAAGGAGACGTTGTTGCTGGCAGAGAAAATGGGGTCCAGTGTGTGACCGGTGGGGTGGGTGGGGGTGGTCACCAGTTGCTTGAGTCCGAGGTTGGTGAGGTTTTCCACTAGGGAGGTGGTGTTCTTGTCGTTGTTGGTCTCCAGGTGGAAGTTCAGGTCGCCCAAGAGAATGTAGTCTGCGGAGGTGAGGGCATTCGCACTGATCAAATCGGTGATGGCTTCGCTGAATTGTGTGCGTGGTCCTGGGGGTCTCTAGACGAGGGTTCCTCTGAGGGTGGTCTTGGGGTCGGTGTGGATCTGGAAGTGTGGATGTTCGGCAGAGGGGAGGGCGTCCTCGGTGTTGGTCGTGATTCTGATCGAGTTCCTGCAGATGATGGCGATTCCTCCTCCGGTTTGGTTGATGCGGTCCTTCTGGGTGATCTTGTAGCCATCCGGGATGGCTACTGCGATGTCGTGGGCTGAGGAGGCGTTCATCCAGGTTTCTGTGAGGAAGGCGAGGTCCGGTGAAGTTGTGTCGAGGAGGTCCCGGAGTTCGATGGCGTGTTTGTGGATGGAGCGGGTGTTGAGAAGGATGTACTTGAGGTGGTTGTTGTTGCGTGGTCTAGGGAGGTGGGGTGGCGGTGCGGAGGCAGGTGAAGTTGCAAGTTCGGCAGGAGAAGGGTCCGATGGGTGCGCTTCGGGGTGGCTCAGTAGTAGGTGGATGATCGGGCGGTGTTGAGTGCGTGGAGGGAGGCGGTGTCATAGCTCAGCCTGGTTGTATGGCTCTTCCGGGGGCCAGGGGTTATTGCGCTGGGCGCAGTCCAGGGGCGGACGGGGGCATACGGGCTACACCTTCTAAATGGAAGGATTTAGAACGACTGGATGTAGAAAGGGTACCTGCACAAAAACCGTGTCAGTTAATTCTAGATCTCCCCGCAGCTATATTAGTTAAATTAAAGACGATTATCCCCCCTAAAAAGATAGATTGGACTATATTGGCGTCATGTAAGCAAAAGGCAGACGAATCGGTTTCTGACTTCTTTACACGCTTTGAGGAGGCATTGTAAGAAAGCAATCCAAGGATTTTAAGTAGTTTATTGAAGGAATCAGCACAGCATAAATCCAGTCTGGATGGTAGCAGGTTACAACTGACCAACCAGTACAGAATGCTACATTAACAAAGCTCTGTTTGGAATATAGAATGAATTGCAGAAGAAAACAAGTCACATGCCTTAAAGTGATATGACTGAATACATGTACATAATACATTTAAACTATAATACAGAATGTAACACATCTCCCCCTTTAAATAAAAGACCTTTACAAAAGAATGAGCATAAAGACTTATACAAAATCATGTAAAGAAATGGGCCTGTTCCTGACCCTAACATTACTCTTGATTCTAGAAGCCACATAATCACAAATTGGTACATCAACACTCTTGTTTTCAACAATGGAATCTTTTTGGTACCATTTGATATTTTGAACAGGACACTTAGCCACCCTTCTTGAATTCCAAACCTTACCATCTTGGGTGATGACAGTATTTCTAAAAACTTTTTTTATTTGAATAGGTCTACCATATTTACTCATTCCTTTACTCACAAGAAAAGGTTTGAGGATCCTCACCCAATCACCTACTGCAAAGTCATGTTCTTTGGTCTTCCATTTATTATTGTACCATGACGTGGCTTTGTCCTGTTTGCAAACAACTTTATCAGCAACCTCCTGAAGATCAACTTTGTTTTCCATTACTTCAGTAAACTTCTCTTTAAACCACCAAGGGCAAATAACCGAAGCTGGTTCTCGACCCTTAAGTAGTCTAAAGGGGCTAACCTCTGTGGTGGTATGTGGAGTGATGCGGTAAGTCCATAATTTTTCTCTAACCACATTCAACCAATCACCCTTTTCCTTAACTGCATCTGCTACAAACCCTTTTAAAACTCGGTTAAAGCGCTCAACCTGTCCATTCTCATGGGGTTCATACAAAGAAGTGCGCACATGTTTAATCTGACAACCATTCAGAAAACTTTCCATCTCTGTAGAGACTAATTGCACCCCATTATCCGAGACCAAGGTAGAAGGACAACCCTCCCGTGCAAAGACTTCTCTAAACAAATTAATGACCGCACTCGTAGTAGCCTTGGCCACAAATTTTACCTCAGGCCACTTCGAGTGATAGTCAATCATGACCAGAGCAAAACGTGAGGTTTCTGGTAGGATAGAGAAAGGACCAGAGATGTCGAAAGCAATCTTACTCCAAGGAACTAGCGGCCATTGGACAGGTTTAAGCGGTGGCACATGAACCTTTAACATCTTGTCCTTATCACAACACTCACAACAATCCCTGACCGTGCGATCTATGAATCTGTCCATGCCTGGCCACCAAAAGTGCAATCTAATCAGACGCTTCATTGCAGAAATGCCAGGATGTGTTCTGTGTGCCAACTTTAAAATCAACTCTCGTAGACCATGTGGTGGGATACATTTTCCAGATTTAAATAGAAAATCTCCTTCTGAGAATAATTCATCAGCAATATGGAAAAATGGTAACACATCTGAACTAATACAATTTTTGCTGGGCCAGCCCTCCATCATATATTTTTTTAGAAGAACAAAAACTTCATCTCTATCTTGTGAATCTTTCCACTTACTCTCAGTAATTTCCTGATAATGGGATGGAATAACATCCGTCACACTCAATACAAAATCCCCATCATTAACAACATTCACTTTGTCTGAACAAACACTACAAGGTAGACGTGAAAGAAAATCCGCAGTTAAATTTTTCTTGCCAGGAATGTACTCTACAGTAAAATTATACTCTTGCAACTTAGATGCCAAACGTGCAATCCTTGCCGTAGAATTCCATCCTCCACCAACTGATAGTATGTGTATAAGTGGTTTATGATCTGTCCTAAGTACAAAATTGCTGCCCCAAACATAAATTCTAAAGTGTTCTACTGCCCACACACATGCAAGTAATTCTTTCTCTATGACAGCATATTTTCGTTCAGTTTCGCTTAGAGTTCTGGATGAAAAAGCAACATTCCATTCAGTATTTCCATCGCGCTGAGATAGAAAACAACCAAGCCCATACAAACTAGCATCCGTAGTTATGATGCACTTATGACCCATCCTAAGTGATTTCAAACTAGGGGCACTAACAATATCATTTTTAATATCCTGAAAAGCCTTGTCCTGTTCATCTTTCCACTCAAAAATTACCTTCTGCCTCAACAACTTTCTTAGTGGTTCCATTTTGGTTGCAAAGTTTTCTACAAATTTACTGTAGTACTCACACATGCCTGAAAAGGACAGTAATTGTTCTCTATTGATTGGAGCTGGTGCCTTGAGAATAGCTTCAACATTGGATTTCTTGGGAACTAAACCTTCTCCCGATAACGTATGTCCTAGATATTCAACTGATTTACAAAACAGCTTACATTTGTGTGCCTTCAAAGTGAGGCCACTATCTTCAAGTCTTTTACAAACTTGATCCAAATGTGGCACATGTTCTAGTTCATTTTTTGAAAATACTAAAATGTCATCTTGGAAACATTTTACAAAAGAATCCAAATCCCTGAAAATTTGAAACATTACTCTCTGAAATACAGAGGCCGCTGAGGCTAATCCAAAAGGCATTCTCTTATATTGAAATAACCCCATCGGTGTGATAAATGCAGTGTTCTTTTTGGATTCCTCAGTTAACTCTATTTGATGGTACGCTGATCTGAGATCAAGCGTGGTAAAGATCTGCGCACCATCAAATAGAGAAACAAGCTCGTTGATGTTGGGTAAGGGATGACAATCAATTATAATATTAGAATTTAATGCTCTTAAATCAATGCATACGCGCAATTTTTGATCAGGTTTTCGCACTAGGACGATGGGAGAAACCCATTCTGAGGATTCAATGGGTTCTATTATATCTTCTTTCAGAAGATCATTTAGCATATCTTTCAACTCATCTCTCACATTGAGAGGAACCCCTCTCAACTTTTGTTTAACAGGAACTGCATCTTTTTTTAACACAATTTTGTAGGCAAAATGTTTTAATTTCCCCAACTCATCAGAAAACACTTTGCTATATTTGAGACTCCAACATTTCATGTCTTCTCTAATATCTTCTTTTCCAACTTTTCCAATTACATCATGACTTGTAGAGTTTAACATGTCTTTTTCACTACATAGAGATACTGGATCTTTTGAACGAGGGTTAAGAGTAATACCTAACTCATATTGGTCCTGCCAACCTAAAACATTGACCCCTTTGACCGCAATATACAACTTAATCATAGCAGTTCTGTTCCTGAACGTAAGTGGTACCTTTAAGAAACCCTCAATGTCAATAATAGATCCATTGAAACTTTCGGCAATGATGTCAGATGGTAGTAAATCCCTAATATCACATACATTTACCAGTCTCTCACTAAAGTGTTCTTTAGTGATAATCGTCCATGGCGATCCTGAATCAACCATGAGATTTATTTCCTTACTATACACATGAAAAGAACAAATGGGAGACTTCATGCTACCTATAATAACACAGCTTCTTTGTACAATAGAAACAACAAAACCTTTGTCAAGTTCTTGAATTTGATTATTTTCTGTACTTTCACTTATGTAAGACACTTTTGAGGGATCTAATTTATTGGAAGACAAGCGTGTCTGGTTAAAACGTCTGTCTCTACAAACATTGCTAAAATGTCCTAACCTTCCACAAATGTTACACTCCTTGTTTATGGCTGGACATCCCTGAAAAGAAGCGATATGTGATTTACTACCACATCTATAACAAGAAAAAGAAGTATTAAAATTATCTTGTTTTCTATCAAAAGGATTGTTAGAAATCCCTGTATTCTTTCCTTGCGCCAAGAAAGAACCTCTGTTATCAGATTTAGGTTTAACAACACAAACTTCTTCTTCAGAAATAGATTTGTTAGAGTTAGAGTTTTGCTTAACAACATCCATCCATTTCTCGGACATTTCAGTGGATTTAGCTACAGAAATGGTTTCTTCTAGATTTGGATCTCCTATGCACCAGAGTTTCTCTTGGATCTTTTTGTTTTTAACATGGACAATGATTTGATCCCGTAACATTTCATCACACATTGTTCCAAAATTACAATGTAGACTAAGTGATCTTAAAGCCGTGAGAAAGTCATCAAAAGATTTATCATTTTTTTGTGCTCTGGTGTAGAATTTAAATCTATTTAAAGCAATGCTAGCAGTTGGCTTAAATCTTTTCTCAAGTCTAGACAATGCTTCAACATATACATTCAAAGCATCGCCTTCCCCCATACGTGAAACAGACTGAGGCAAAGTTCTGAAAATTTCTTGGCCTTCTGAACCAAGGCAATGAAGTAAAATGCTTTTTTTTCTTTCAGCACCCATACGTTCCCCATCAATAGCCTTCATATAGTTAAAGAATTCCTCCTTTCATCTGGACCATGGCATAGGAGGGTCACCTTTATTCTGTAAAAATTTGGCTGGGGGATCATATTGCATTTAAAAAAAAATAATAATAATAAATAAATCGAAAATAAAATGACAAGGGATGAATAGATAATGAATTAACTAATTCATTAAAGTTAAATGTTACCGTGGGAGGGATTCAGCAGATCACAGCAAAGTCGATAAAGTATTTCAAGATAACACTTGGCTAAGTTTAAAACAATGTTATTGTGTTATTAATTTGCTGAAATAGAAATTGTAATAAACAGAACAGCTTCCGTGTTGTTTGTTTGCCAAGCACAGGAAGAAACAATGGAAAAACGGAAGCTTCCGTAGCAATTGCTTCCGTGCTGTTGTTGCCAGGTAACAGAGAGAAACAATGGGTCACCGCCGCCGCTTCCGTATTGTTTATGGCGTTGCCAGGAAGCCAAGGAAAAGAAGACGTTCAATTGTAACACGTGCGTGTTACGTAGGCTGCAGATGAGCGTCTTGTTGCTAAGCAGGACGGCGAGAACGTTGCTGGAAGAGACGCGCAAACCTGTATCTAGGCAGCAGCGCGAAGAAACACGGAGGCCTCAAAGCTTCACGAGTCCAATTCAAATGATGCAGGCTTCGTGGCGCTGGGTCTAAGCGCTTGTTATTGAAATCAATCTTCCAAGTTGCAGGTACAATTAAAGATTATTCCAAAGGTAAACAAAAATGAAAATAAAATCGGTGTGGAGAAAAAAAATGAGTAGTCCACACGCTGGCAGCTTAGTAAACGAAATCTAATTAAATTAGATAAATTGTAAGGAACGGTAATCTCAGTCTCAAAGTAGAAATAGCCAGGGAAAGAATGTAGAAACACAGTACCTTGAATAAGGATGCACCTTAGTAAAAATCCATGAAAGTGAAAAATAGTTGAAAAATGTCCGTGGGTTCAATTTATACTCCGCTCCTGTGCTGAGAAAGGCAGGAGTAATAGGTCCTCGTCGCCAAAATTTCTAAGAAAGCAATCCAAGGATTTTAAGTAGTTTATTGAAGGAATCAGCACAGCATAAATCCAGTCTGGATGGTAGCAGGATACAACTGGCCAACCAGTACAGAATGCTACATTAACAAAGCTCTGTTTGGAATATAGAATGAATTGCAGAAGAAAACAAGTCACCTGCCTTAAAGTGATATGACTGAATACATGTACATAATACATTTAAACTATAATACAGAATGTAACAGGCATCTGCTCATAGATAAATATGTTGCCAACTTGTTGCCTGGAATAGCTAGTCGCCTAAAGGCCAGTGAAAGCTCATGGACTACCTCTTCTCCGGTTTCTCTTTTGACTATGGCTCAGTATTATGAACGCCAGGAGGTAGAGGCGAAGGGCTGTGAGGATAAAAAGACGAAAGACTTAAAAACGAAGGTTATGATGACTCAGGCTTATGGTCCGCAATCCAGAGGTAATGATAGAGGTAGACGTGGATCTTATGGTTCGTCTTTTTTTCATTTGAATTTGTCCATTAACCAGTGTGCGTACTGCAGGCAGTTTGGACATTGGATTTCTGATTGTCCGGTGCTGCGTGCTCAGCAGTGTCCACGTGGTCGGGGATAAATGAGAAATTGCTCAGGATATTCAGGGCCTAGAGAAAGCACAGGTGATTGTGCTAGGTTTGATGCTAATACACATGGGCAGGATGGGTTTAACACATTTGATAGGCAAAATCAATATCAAATGTCCGACTATGTGCCGTCTGATTTTCAAGATTCTGCTTATGCATAGGATTGTCTAGGAGGATGGGGTAAGGAATCACTTGACGTTCCAGTAGATCAGAAGGGTCCCTATGTTACAGCACATTTTTAGAACTGGGGGTCTCTGATTGGCACAGGTAAGTACTTGTGACAAGCAGGGACCCTCTCCTCTAGTCAGGGTAAGGGATTACCCTCTAAAATAACCCTTGCTCACCCTCTAGGCAGTGTGGCGTGAGCAGACAAGGCTTATCTCAGAGCGTTATGGGTTAAGCATTTGTGAACACATACAGTAACTCAGTGACAACACCACACATGGACACCACACCAGGTTTTGTATAAAAATAAGTATCTTTTATATAAAGGCTTAGCACAAGACCAAATAACATAAAAATAGGCCACAATACTGTTAGGAATGCAGTTCTTTGTTAAAAATGCGTAGTTTTTGAGTTCTGTGCGCTTCGCCCTGTCTGTGCGGCTCTCACCGGAATGAAACGTACCTAGGCAGAGTCAAATAGGCGCCGCGGACTCTCAGGTACGGTGCGCACACAACCGCAGTGCGAGCCGTACAGTTACCTTGGATCGATGCGGACGAGGCACTGTGAAAGTGGAGGCAAACCAGGAGCATTGTCGGCCCTGCTGCTGTGCTGACCTCAGCTCTCTGTAGGCATCCCATGTGAGGCGTAGAGCGGGGGCCACGGGGAGCGAGGCGGACTGTCCTGACTTTCCGCCATCCACGTCCAGTGCTTTGTGCGCATCGTGCCTTCAGAGCGGGGATGCCGTTTAGTTCCGAGCAGCGCAGTGTGGGGTGAACTGTACGTTGCAAGAGTGCAAGCCGTACTCTGCCCGGCGGTGCGCTGCATACTTCAGAAGGCCAGCGGCTGGGATACGGTGAGTGGTGCGGTTCGAAGGGGGGAGGGTGATGCGGTGTGCGGTGCGGCCCGGGTAGCTTACTGTGTGAGCTACGGCTCTTAAAGAGAGCGGAGTCACACGGTTCGGGGAGGCAGCGGCACATTTTCCATGGCAGTCAGGGCTTCGAGGCGCACTTTAGATCGCGGCTCCAGCAGTCCAGGGAAAATGGCAAATTCCAGCAGCTCTTTGTGAAGGCGTTGGGAGTCCAAAAGTCCTGGGACTCCATTCAGGGGGCAAGCTCACTCACAAGCCCTTGGAGATCTTAAAAGCACAAGTTGAAATAAAGTATTTTCCTCTCCTCTCGCAGCAAGGCAACCACTGCAAGCCAATCCCCCGGGTCAGGGACAGCACTCCTCCTGCCAGTTTTCCCAGTTCCTTCTCGTCAGGCAGAGGTTCTTCTTGTTTCAGCAGGATCTAATTTCTTGGGAGCAGGGTCCCAATATTTATACCACAATTCTTTTGTTCTTTGAGGCCAGGGGGTCTTTGCCTAGTTCAGTCCAGTTTTTGAGCACTTTGTTGATATGATTCTGCTTTCTTCTTTCAGTGTGCTGGGCAGAGACAGCAGACGCTCCACAGGAGGTGGGGCCAGCATTGTGGTGGCAGAGCGCAGCCCTATTCAGAGTCTAGGTGCACTCCTCCCACCCATCTGGATGTAATCTTCCTATTTACCACCTGACTGCCCAGCCTGTCTCCTGGAATCCCCCAGCCCTGTCACTCACAGAAACTAGACGGCAGATACACAGTAAGGAAGAAAGATATTCTTCAGATATTTGGGACCAGAACCGTAGATACATTTATGCATGATGCAGCAGAGTTTGAACTGAATCCGCTGTTGCACTGGGAGCCAGTGAAGGTGGGAAAGGAGGGGGCGGGAAGGGGTGCGGGGGGGAGCATTCAGGATAAGTCTTGCCGTGGTGTTCTGTACCACCTGCAGTCTGCGAAGTTGTTCCTGGTTGGCGGAAATGAGTAGACTATTACAATAGTCCACCCGTCCAAGGACTAGTGCCTGAACCAGCGTCTTCCTATGAGTGTTTGGTAGGAAAGGGAAGATACGCCGTAGAAGACCAATTGTACGGAAACACGTTCCCGCAACCTGACTGACGTGATCTTTCATGATCAGAGTTTGGTCTAGGTGTACCCCCAGGTTTTTGATGGTTTGTTTGGGCGCTGGGACAGGTCCAAGCTCAGGTGGACACCATTCCGGGGACCAGAGCAGGGTGGCCCCTCCAAACAACATGACCTCAGTTTTGGTCACGTTGCATTGGAGGAAGTTCTGGGCCATCCAACCTGCCACCGCTCTCATACCGTCTTGGAAAGATTGCATGACTGCGGGAGTAATGGTTTGAAAGGGGAAAAGCAGCTGAGTATCGTCAGCGTAAGAGATTGGTGAGAACCCGTGAGATCTAATGATCTCTGCCAGGGGGGCCACATATACGTTGAATAACGTGGGGCTTAGACATGAGCCCTGTGGCACCCCCTTGGTGAGCTTCCTGCAGACAGATTTGTAGGAGCCTAATTTGACACCTTGTTGTCTGTCTTCGAGGAAGCTTTCCAGCCACGCAAGGGCGGTCCCTTCTACTCCAGCTCCCTTCAGACGGCCGAGAAGAACTTCATGCGACACTGTGTCGAAGGCAGCGGACAAATCCAATAGCACCAAAATCACTGAGCTCCCTCTGTCAAGTGACATTCTGATGTTATCTGTCACTGACAGAAGGGCTGATTCGGTGCTATGGTTAGGCCTAAAACCAGATTGTGAGTGGTCTAGGCCGCCAGCTGCCTCGATGTAGTTGGACAGGTGTACGTTGACATGTTTCTCGGCCATCTTGCTGTAGTAAGGTAGAAGGGAGATAGGACGGAGGTTGGAAAGCTCTGTCCATGGAAGGGCCGCATTCTTGCGGATTGGGTTTACCACTGCTCTTTTCCATTCAGTTGGTACTTTTCCCTCTTTAAGAGACTGGTTAATGATATCCTGAATGTAGGGGGCTAACAGGGTACGAAGGGGGGTTAAGATTTTAACAGGGATAAGGTCATCCGGAGATCCAGATTTGACTTGGGTCATTATAGTATCAAGCTCTTCAGCATTTATAGGAGGGAATGTAGTTAAGGTAAGGTTTATATTCTCATTGAGGGAGGAGGCATTTTGGGAATCGCTGTTAGGTTGGGAACCTAGGATTTTTCCATAGATGGATTCTATTTTATTTTCAAAGTAAGATGACACTTCTTCACATAGGCTTTGTGAGAAGTCGTCTGGGCATATACATGCCGTAGGTTTTACAAAAGTGTCAAGAATCCTATACAGTTCTCTGGGAGAGTTATTGGCTTCCAAGAGCTGTTGAGCGATGTTATTTTTGCGGGCAGCCTTGATGTGTTTGTAGTAATTGGCTTGGGCTGCACGATGTGCCTTTTTATTATCCTCAGAGTGTGATTTCCTCCATCTCTTCTCTATCCTTCTACATTCTTGCTTCTCTTTCCTTAGGGCCTCGGTATACCATTTTTCCTGTTTAGCCACAGGAAACTGTCTGAATGTTTTCAAAGGGGCAATTTTATCAATGGCTACCGTCAGAGTTTGCTGAAGCACGGTTATCTTTTGTTCTACTTCGTCGATATCTCTGATCTCGGGTTTTTCCCACGCCTTTTCTAGCGCATCCAGTGTAAGTTTGTGCCACTGTCTGCGTGTGGTGGATGGGAGGGAGTTCTTTGGGGGACCTTTATTAACTTTAAAAATGGTAAACTGCAATAGAAAGTGATCTGACCAGTGGACTTGAATAGGTTTATGACACAGTATATTGTCGAAGTTGGTGTATATCAGGTCGATACAATGACCGCCTTCGTGGGTGGGATCCTGATTCTTTTGTGTAAGACCGATAGTTGTCATATCAGTCGACAAATTTTTTGTCCCTGTGGATTCACATTGGTCAGTGTGGATATTAAAATCTCCAAGGAGAAGAAAGTTTTCATTGGCCCGCATATAAGGGCCAAGTATCTCTAAAAGAGATGTGGAGAAACTGGGGCATGGAAGAGGTGGTCGGTAAACAAGTGCACCTTTGATGGTCTTTCTGTTGGGGAGAATGGTTCTAAAAACCATTGTTTCCATATCTCTGCAACATTGTCTATCTAAAACATCCAGTTTAATAGACTCTTTATAAATTATAGCGACGCCACCGCCAGTTTTATCAGGGCGGTCAGAGTGGTGAAGTTTGTATCCCATAGGTACTCCCAAAGTAATGGCAGACACCGTATGGGGTTTTAACCAGGTTTCAGTAATGAAACATATGTCTGGGGACAGGGAGTGTAATAGGTCCCAGATCTCAGTTTGGTGTTTAGGCATTGACCGAACATTCATAAGGATGCATTGTAAATCATTAAATGATTTACAAGGTTCGTAAGAGTTGTTTGAATACATTGAAGTATAATGACATTTGTTGCACGAGAACGGGCCATTGAAACAGGGTCTGTTACCCTCTGCATAACATGGGGCAGAGAGTTGCCTCAGTGAAGTCAGGAATATGGAGTCATACCTGATATGTTTGGGAGCGTCGAGAGGCGGCATGATGTATAAATGACGCCCCGTCGCCTCGTCCTGTCGCGGACGGGCGCAGACGGGCAGCTCTTTGGCTGGTCTTCGGCTGAGATGAGGCTGCGCGCAATCGCTGCGCGCTTCCTGTGAGGCGATGGCTAAATAGCCCCCAGTTGAGCACTAGAGCGCTGACCGCTCCCGGAAGTGCCTGGCCCTCACCTGTCCGCCCTCCGCACAACGGTAATGAATTACCGAGTCGGACCGAGGCGGGCAGGCACAGGAATCGAGACCAGCACTCCGGATAGATTTTAAAATGGTATTAAGCACTCCTGGTGCACTTTACTGGGGTCTGACAGTAAACCAAATAAGCCAATCATGGAATCCAATGAACATATACATTTTATACAGGGAGCACTTGCACTGTGGCACTGATTGGCAGTGGCACAGTACTCTGAGCAGCTAACACCAGCAAAACACATGAGACACAGGAACAAAAAGTGGAAGGGAGACCCGCGCCACGGTGCCAGGTCTAACACACATGTTTTGGGTTCTACTGATCAGTTTCTGGTTGATACAGGAGCTACTCGTAGCGCTTTATCAAAACACTTGGTTCCGAGGGCTCCCCTGTCTGGCGACTCTATGTTGACAAATTTACTGCTCCATGTCTGTTATTGCTCTCTGCGAACACACCAGACAATATTGTGGGTCTTGATATGCTCAAATATTTCAGGGCTACTATACGATGTTCTCCTGAAGGAGTACGTGTTATTTGGAATGTCAATTACCCCGTGATTGAGAGATCTTGTCTTGTTAAAGAGGATACTGCATTAACTTCACTCCCTAGTACTTTGTGGGCTACTTCAGACACAGATGTAGGACAAATGGTTATCCCACCAGTGCATATTGGTGTTGAGGGGGGTGCTTCATTGCCACGATTGCCTCAATATAAAATCTCTCAAGAAGGCGAAGAAACACTTACACGCATTGTCCAAGATTTGATTAAAGTTGGGGTTGTGGAGGAAGTCCTTTACAATGTTTGCAACAGTCCTATTTTGAAAAAAGATAGTGACACTAGGATTTACCTATTCATTATTGATTTGGGAGAAGTTAACAAGATTGTAGTACCGCAATATCCTTTGGTTTCTGACATAATGACACTACTTACTTTGGTTCCTCCGACAGCAACTACATTCTCCGTGATAGACTTGAAGAACGCTTTCTTTTCGATCCTGATAGCTGATATTTGTTTAGTTTCACTTTGAATAATCGATCGTATGGATTTTGTAGAGTTCCTCAAGGCTATACTGAGTGTCCTTGTATTTACAGTCAAGCATTGAAGAGACAGCTTGATTCCTTTACTTTGCTTGAAGGAGTGGCTCTCATACAATATGTCGATGATATCTTGTTGGCAGCCAATACGCCTGAACTGTGTGAAGAGTGTACTTTGTCTTTGCTTTCTTTTCTTGCTACACAACGTCATGGAGTGTCACGAAAGAAATTGCAATATTGCAGACCGAAGGTAACCTACTTAGGTCACCTTCTGTCTAAGGAGCGCCGTGCACTGACACCAGATCGCATTCAAGCAATTTTAGACACACCCGTACCTTCTACTCAGGAAGATGTTTGTGCCTTTATTGGTTTGACTTCATTTTGTAGGCAATGGATATTATGATTTTCACACATTGTAAAACCTCTGCTAGCGCTTTTGACTAAAGACACTCCAATGTCCCTTCCATGGACGACTGAATGCCAGAATGCTTTTCATCAGTTACGTCAAGCTCTTTGTTCTGCACCAGTTTTAGGTACTTCAGATTACACAAAGGCCTTTACACTCTATGTACACGAGAAAGATGGGTGTGCATTGTCAGTTTTAGTACAGACACGCGGTGATAAGCAGCGTCCCTGTGCATACTTTTTAGCGGTTCTTGATCCTGTTGCTCAAGCATTACACGGGTGCTTCCGTTCAGTTGCAGCAACAGCTGCGTCCATGCGTCAGAGTGAAGGGATAGTTTTGTCACATAAACTGTCGGTGCTAGTACCCCATGCAGTAGATGCCCTTTTGAATCAGACTAAGACACAACACTTAACTAGTGCTCGCCTGACAGGATATGAATTGACATTGTTAGCACCTCATATTACCTTGAAGAGATGTGCAACACTAAACCCAGCCACTTTGTTGCCACATCCTGCGACTCAGTCTCAGTCAAAGGAGTCTCACTACTGTATATTTCTTACTGAGGAACAGACAAAGGGTCGCGTCGACTTGCAAGATACGCCCCTTTCAGATGTAGATGGGGTACTGTGGATTGATGGGTCCTGTTTGAAGTTACCAGATGGCACGACCTCAGCTGCATATGCAATTACGACACTTGAGACAGTAATGGAGACAGCTCGCATACCACAGAAGTTGGCTCAAGCAAGCTCTGAAGACCTAGCTTTTTCTCTCTGTGTTAAATAAGTGTCATTTAGGCACTATGCCCTTGTTCACTTTCTACTGTGAACCACCCTAGTGAACAGTTACCTGCAACAATCTTAAACTGTGCAGTGTGCCCCCGCATGCTCCTTGATGTTGTCCCTTATGCATTTTAGTCAAATGCGTTCATCTCAATATCTGCACGGCTCCCTCACACCCTTCTGTCTGTGGAACTCATGAGTGCCAGTAAATGGTGCCCTGCGCCCTTACAATGGAAACAAGCATTGGCATAGCCAATAGGTCTCGGCTTTCAGACCTCATAAGTGTTTTGCAATTGAACAGTTGATGTTATTGCACCAAAGATATTGTGCTGCATAACTAAATACTTATAAGGTCCCAAAGGCGAGACCTTTTGGCTATGCCAATGCTTGTTTGTTTTTGACAGCCGCTTATTGATTTGTATATACATAAAATACCAAGTAAAGGAATTTAGATGTTTTGACAGATATTGTTTCTTCTCTTGGTGTGTTACTTCATTATATGACTAAAAGCATATTATATTCAGAGGATTAAGTACTGATCACACATCAGTTGATATCCCCGACAGAACCACTGTTTTTCTCTAGCATACTTACTCGGGTTCTGAGGGTTACTGGGTTACCCCATTGTCTTTAATGGCCTCCCTTCTTTTTGACCTCTCAAGGAGTTCCTCCTCTCTTGTGGCTGAAGTGGAAGAAGGTTTTCACACATTATGCTCCTGTCTGTGGCACCTCCTTAAGCGCAGAGAGGAAAGCCTCATTGTTAATGCTTTGTTTGGGCTCTGTTAGTCAGAAAAATCCCTTAGCTGTGTTATCCTTGCACTGTGCTACATTAGATTAGCATTATATAGTTAAGTTAGTAGCTGTTGCCACGTTTGTATGCAACCCGCTGAGTTATCCCCATAATGTGCAGGCCTCAGTTAGCAAGTGTGACTCCATTTTGTATTTAGTAATTCTTATTAGACTGCCTAGGCTGCACCCACATTAGTCCCATGTATCCAGAATTGCTTGCCTCAGAAGAACACTGCATTTCACTGTTATTTTCTTTTCTGCCGAAGGTTGTTTCTCGACTTGCTAATGAATAAGTTGTTCTCCTTTCAAATACCAATCTGAGCGTGTAGCTCTGCTCCCACGTTTAGAGACGCTGAGGCCCAGCACGGTAACCTTGAGTTGCTGATAAGGTGTACCCATCTAGCAAGTAGTAGCACATCTCTCTGTGCCCCCAATCTTCAGGTCCAGCTCTTTTCCACGGTGGGTGGGGTTAGAGATGGATGGAAAGGTTCTTTACCTACTGTAACCCGTTATGAAGGCAGTCCCCTCAGCGTCCATCTTACGGTGCAGGTCTGACTGGGGATCTCTATGCAGAGAACTGATAATAAAGCCTGTTTATATTCTCTACTGTCTGACTGACTCTTCAATCCTGGGAAGGCATAGCAGGAGGTTCTTAGTAACCCAGGTCACCCCTAAGGGCCACCTCCTTCAGTTAGTGCCCAAACAGGGACCCCACAAAGAGTGGCCCCCTCACCCGTAACCGGTCACATGGGCCAGGGAGGTGTCTAGTCGGTCGGGCGGATCGGGCCACATACATAAGACCGAGCTTAGTTCTCACAGCTGCCCGCCCTCCCGATTGGGTGGATCCTCTGCTAGTGGGCACCGGCTTGGGTACTGAGAATGCAAAACCTTTGGAGACTGACTGTTTTGTCCGAAGAGTCGGCAGTGGAGAGTAATCTGAATCAACCTGAGTGCACCAGGCGAGTGATTTGATTCTTGGTACAATGTGGCGCCACTCCTGAACGACACTAGCCAGTGCGGATGTGTCCTGATTCTTTCTGAACGACACTAGCCAGTGGGGCTGTGTCGTGATCCTGTCTGAACAACACTAGCCAGTGGGGCTGTTTCCTGGTATTATCTGAAGGACACTAGCCAAGGGTGGGGCTGTGGCCTGGTATTGTCTGAACGACACTAGCTAGTGAGGCTGTGTCCTAGTATTGTCTGAACAACACTAGATGGTGGGGCTTAGTGCTGGTATAGTCTTTGGACTGTCTTGCTTGAACCTGGTGGATTTACGGACCCTTAAACGACACAGGGTGTTTGCAAAAAAACTGCCAGACCAATCGGAAATTTGGCTGACTCTTTGAAAAGGTCTGGGGCTAGTGAGGTCTGTCTTTCTGAATCTGGTGCAGTCTCTGGACTGTGGAATAAGGTTTTCGGAAAGCTTTGGTTTGGTTTACAGACCATTTTGTTGGTCAGGGTTTTATCTGTCCATTGGGGACAGTGCATGTGTCTTACATTAAGATGCCTTGTTTGAGTAAGTTTGGGTGTTTTGGGTGTCAATGTTGTTCCACTGATGCTCGATCGGAAGAGAGACAACCTGCACCTCCGGAGGGATTTCCAAATGTTGACTCACACTTCAAACATAGTATTGGCCCTATTATGTTTAGCACATTGTGGCATAAATATACGAGGGACAATGCCGAGCTGCAATGGCCACTTACTGTTTCGTTTGATGAACAAAATTGAATTTCTTGCAAAACAAATTGTTCGCTAAGAAGAGCAGGCAGTCGATATTTGTTTCTCTGAGAGTGTGGCAGAAGGAAGCGAAGCAGCGACGTATGAAAACAGAGAATGAGGCCCGGAGGGGGCAGAAACAGACGATAACACAGAAATCAGTGGCCTACGAGCGGGAGAGAGTAGAGAAAGGCATAGAATGTGCAGACAGGAAGTTCCGCTTACAGACTGATAAATGCTATGTTGCGAGAGGGGAAGGTGATGATTTTGTTGAGGAGTTATTGGATGCTCGCTTTCCACCCCCTATGCTCTTCAGCAGAGATACCCCACAGTCCCTTCGTCCCGGTCTACGGCCCCTAGTGCCACCCCCTCTGATGCCTCAGTGTCCGGCTCCACTGCCACTGCCCGACCCCCCTTAACTATCCTATGCATCTGCAAGTGACGGGGTTGGGAGCCGTTCGCTCTCCTGTCCTGCCTATCATCTCCAGCGTTCCTGCACTCCCTTTTACCGCTACAGCACTGTCCCCCTCGCTGTCCCCCTCCATGATGATGGCCGTTTCTGCTTCTGCTCCCTTCCCTTTGGGTACGATGCCCCCAACTCTGCTGCATGTGGAAACGCCTGTGCGGGGATGCTTGCAGGGAATGGGGCAGCAGCCCGAGACCGCATGGAGAGAGTGTTTGTGGGTTCTGTGTTGGGTGATGAGGAAAAGATATTTGTGGCGAATCAAGCCACCCAGTGGGCTCAGAATGTGATTTATACCATGGAAGATGTGTGGAGTGTGATGAAAGATTATGAGCCGTTTGTACAGCAGCTAGCACTGAAGCACATGTCGGCAAAACTGATAGGGTTGTGGGAACAGTGATTTCAGGGTGTTGCTCCTCAGAATATTTATGACATAAGAGACAGGGTGTATGTGACAGGTATGGCTCAGAATGAAGTCTTTAGCAATTTGATGACATTAGTGGGATACCGAAGCAGACTGCTCCAGAAGGTTCCGCTGATAGGGCGCAGCACCTTATGAGGGAAATCCATCCCATTTACCATCCTGAAATTCCAGAACTGCACGACTCCATGGACACCATAATGTGGCCACTGGTGGATACTCGGTTCCAGAAACAGTGGATCTATACTCCTTGGAAGAGGAGTGAGGTCCTATCTTTAAAAAACAAAAAACACTACGGTAGGGGAGGACATCGGGGAGATTTATAGACCAAGCTCTGGATACGTTCCCCAAAGAACCTATAAATAACAAAATGTACCAGAGGGTCTCAAAAACAAACACCGCCCAGAGGTGTACAGAAGCTGCCCAAACACCTACGACTCAAAATTGATTCGGCACTGGAAACTATGCTGCTCCATTCGATACAGCGGAGCTCTTTCTCCAGCGCTCTAGGGAACTGCATCACTAGAGAACAGATGCAAGTCCCGTTAAAACTAGGCTACTGAAAATAGAGAGTGTTCTGTATTTTGCTGTGCACGTTGTGATTGACATGTGTTTCACATGTTTTTTTAGAGCGGTGCTTCATCTTCCCCTGAGCCGCTGCCAGGTGGGGTGAGGCCAGTCTACCTTACAGATTAAGGTAAGAACTGGACAACATTTGGCTAATGAAATCTCTTTCCAAATGAATGTAATTCGGCTCTATAAATAATAAGAGCTTATGGACCAACTTTTCAAGTGATTGCAATAGTGATCCATAGTATATGGACTTATTTCATAGCCCACAGGAAACTGATAGTTTTAACCCAACACCCATACCTCTCTTTTTTTCCACAGTGATCGATACAGACTGTAAGGGCATTTGGATTATTCAGGTGACCGCGTGCACTTGTCTTATATTTCCTTATGTCACCTTTTCACTTATTATTTTCTCACATTGTGCAGTAGTTCTAACTTGTTTAGCTTTGGTCCTGATGAAAGCAAGGACGCAATAGTCCCTATATTGCAGAAACATGTTGACCACCCTTACCTCAGGCAGTCTACATAACCAGACTGCTTAAGGCCACACATATTTTTAATCTTGGTATTTAAGGCACACATAGAATAAATAACATTCTGTGCTTTTCTAAACCAATTTTAACACACTTTTTTGTCTTGGTTTTCTATTCTTTCACCCACTTTTTCCTGCACTGCACACCCCAGTCCCATGTCTTTGTCCACTCATTAACATCGAGTGGTAGACCACACTGTTCCTATCAACACCACCAAAGGGACCCCCATACCACCGGGTCAACCTTTGATTGTGGCACTGATTTTCTCAGACGGGTGGTCCGGATAAAATCCCAAATGATGAAGGGCGGATCCGTATGGTGACTGATGGGTATTTTCCCCTTCCCTTGAGAGTTTCCAGTGCCGAATCAATTTTGAGTCGTGGGTGTTTGGGCAGCTTCTGTACACCTCTGGGCGGTGTTTGTTTCTGAGACCCTCTGGTACATTTTGTTACCTATCTTTAAAAAGCCAGTTGCCGGATCCACGAAAAACCCCACCGCAGATTATAAAAAGTTGACGGAGGCGGCCTCCTCCATTATGATGACGTTGGCTGACATAGAGTTTTTTTCGGCCTTCTGGTGCTGGTAGATATATGGCGGCAGGTCCATACGCAGGATCATACTCTGGTGTTGGGGGGAACATGGGATGAGACCAGGACAAGGGATAAGGAACACAAGCCCGGCGACAAGCCGAAGGTGCAGGTACTGGCATTACCGGATCGTATTATAACTTACATGCACTCCCTTATCCCATCGAAGAAGGTGGATTGGGATAAGTTGACTGCGTGC
The DNA here is from genome assembly GCF_964263255.1 of Lissotriton vulgaris. Lineage (NCBI taxonomy): Eukaryota > Metazoa > Chordata > Amphibia > Caudata > Salamandridae > Lissotriton > Lissotriton vulgaris. The sequence goes on along the minus strand of NC_141685.1, from coordinate 151,653,848 downwards.
TGCCAGTAAAAGGATGAGAGTGTGTCGGATTTCTTTACTGGATTCAAAGGGGTGTTTCTAGATTTTAGTGGTCAGGACTTGTCTCAGAAGGGTGGCGTTCATTTGTTTGTTAACAGATTTGTCACTAATTTGCTTCCCGAGATCGCAACACGGTTGTGGGCGTTGGAAAGTACCTGGACGACATCATCCCCGTCCGTGATTTTAAGTATGGCTCAGTATTATGAGCATAGTGAAAATGAGGAGAAAGAGAAGGTGGAGAAAAAGAGAAAGGACCTGAAGACGAGGGTGTTGTTGCAGCAGGTTGTGAGGGGCAGAGGAAGAGGGTCGGGTCAGACCAGCAGCTACCCCAGTCCCATAGGGGTGGCTCTTCCAGTACGCCCCTTGGGATTAACCAAAATGTATATTGTAAAAAGGACAGACATTGGCGGGATGAGTGTCCTGAGAAAAACGGAGAGGCGCCGAGAGGCCGAGGGTATAGAGGACGTGGTAGAGGAGGAAGAGGCCGAGGGGAGATGCAGTTAGGGGATGCATAACCTCATAGACAGAGCGGGAATTATTTTGATGACCCGCGAAGCCGACAGTACTATCACGGACTATGACATGGATGAGGTGACTGGATTGTCTCACAGCTAGGATAGCCAGGGACAGGGTGAGGGACCAGTCATGGTTCATATAGATCAGCGTGGACCCTGTGTCACCGCTGATTTACAGGGCACCACAGAAACATTTATTATTGACACAGGAGCTACGAATAGCTCTGTTTCCAGTTAACTGGTCCCAGGGGCAGCTCTGTCTGGCCAATCTAATGTATTGGAGGGTTTCCTAGGCATACCGGTTGTTAGCCCCATTTCAAAGCATCTGGCCTTGACCATTGGCCCCTTCATGGTTGATTCACCTTTTTTATTGACATTCAATTGTCTGTAAAACTTGCTAGGGTTGGATTTGTTAAAAAGATTACCTGCCACAATATCTTATTCTCCTGATGTTGTCTACATGACTGTAGGACCTCGGGTGGCCCGTGTAAAGCAATGTCTCGCCAAGGATGCCCAGCTCCCAGCTGAATTTAAAGATGTGCCACATACTTTGTGTGACACATGTGACAAGGATGTGGGAATACTCCAAATTCCGCCGGTCTCCATTCAGATTAAAGAAAATGTCAAATTGTTACAGATTTCCCAGTACAAAATTTCACAAGCAGGAAAAAGGGCTTTACTGCACATAATACAGGATTTGATTAAGTCAGGGGTGTTTGAAGAGACAGTGGCTAATGTATGCAAAAGTCCCATTCTTTCTATTGTCGAGAAGGCACCCTCAGATTCATCTGATACTCACCCTGATGTTTACCGCTTTGTGATTGACCTGAGAGAGGTTCCCACAGTTCCCCAGGAGCCTGTGGTCCCAGACATTACCTTGATTCTGACAATGATCCCCCCCTGAGCCAGGTTATTTTCTGTTATAGACTTAAAGTACGCTTTGTTTAGTATACCAATACATGCAGAGAGTAGGTTTCTTTTTGGTTTTGCAATAGCCAGTCGAAGCTTTAGGTTCTGTCGTGCTCCACAAGGCTATATAGAAAGCCCTAGTATTTACAGTCAAGCTCTGAAAGCCCAATTGGATTCTCTAGAAATCCCCTTTGGTAATGTGCTGCTGCAGTATGTACACAACCTCCTCGTGGCATCAGACACTGAGCATGGTTGCAAAGCTGCCACAGTTAAATTAGTGTTACATTTGGCAAGACACAGACACAAGGTGTCCCATTCGAAATTTCAGTATTGTCTACAGGAGGTTACCTACTGTTGAAGTATGGTCGCAGACTAACACCTGAGCGCATTACTGCTATTGTTAACATACCTGCCCCTAAGACGCAACGCGAGGTATGCTTGTTTATTGGGATAACATTGTATTGCCGGCAATGGATCCCTAAGTACTCCCTACTAACAAAACCCCTTCTTTACCTAAGCACCAAAGATGTGCATGAACCTTTGCCTTGGACACCTGCATGCCAGCAAGCTTTTGAGCAATTGAAAGTTGAGCTTTGCTCTGCGCCTGTGCCTGGTACTCCTGATTACCAGTAGCCTTTTGTGCTTTACGTGCAAGAGGCGGACGGTTGCATGCTTTTTGTTCTAACAAAGTGTTTTGGTGGTAAGCCAAGACCCTGCACCTACTTTTCTGCAATGCTTGATAACATCACCAGAGCCCTCGAAGAGCTGCCGCTTCGGTGGCAATTTCTATCAGACAAATGGCAGGGCTCATTCTTGACACTGACCTCACAGTAATGGTACCGCATGCTGTGGATTCGCTTTTGAATAGGATAAAAAAGCAGCACCTCACCAGTGCACGTTTCACTGGATATGAGCTCACCTTATTTTCTCCGCACATTGCCATCAAAAGATGCGTTTCCTTGAACCCAGCCACATTACTACCCCTCCCTTCAGAAGAAAAGGATGGTGACATCCATGATTGTTTGTTTTGGTCGGAGGAGGAAACAAAGGGATGGGTAGACCTGACTAATGTTCCCCTATCTGACCCTCAAGGGGAACTATACATCGATGGCTCTTGTTTCAAGTTACCAGATGGCACCACCACTACAGCATATGCGATAACAACGTTACACACTGTAGTTGAGACATCCCGTATCTCATATCAATCAGCTCAAGCAGCAGAGCTGGTCGCCCTTCTTTGGGCCTGTGAGTTAGGTGAGGGACTGCCCGTAAATATCTATACCAACAGCCTTTGGGGTGGCCCACAATTTTGGACGCTTCTGGGCGGAGCGAAGGTTTTTGATTTCACATGGACTGTGAATACAGAACAGCCCATTGATACACAGATTGTTGTCTGCATTGACACTTCCCGATAAGTTAGCAATAATAAAATGCAGTACTCACAAAGCCATAACAGATAATGTCAGAAGAGGCAATGGGTTTGCAAACCAAACAGCTAAGGAGGCAGCTAGATCAAAGATGACAAAAATGTTGGTGGCAGGTCCCGCTAGGTAGGTCTCAGACAATGGTATGTTTGAAGATACACTGGAGAGTGTCAGGGAAATACAGAGTGAGGCAACCCCAGATGAATTGGCAGAGTGGGAGGAAAGGACAGGGTGCTTGAACGAGGAAGGGTGTTGGACTGACTTGTCAGGGAAACAGAGATGGTTGTTGCCCAACTCGTTGTTGCTTCCCGTTGTCACTATGGCCCATGGCCTTGCGCACATTAGTGCCAAGCAGATATGTAAGTTACTGGACCCGGTATGGCAGAATGATAACATTACTAAGGTAGCTGTAGGAAGATAGGATCTGACTGCTTGGTTACCGCCACTTTTTTCCTGGTGTTTTGCTGTTTTTTGACTAGTCTGACTGGGATCCTGCCATTCAGGAACCCAGTCTATCTGCTGTCTCCCTTTAATTGGTAAGTCTGTACTTTAGGTACACTCCAGATTGGATTCTGGGGTATCTTTGTCAGTCCCTAGTATATGGTACAACGGTACCAAGGGCATAGGTACCCCGGGGGCCTCTCATGGGCTGCAGCTGTATTATGTCACCCATGAGAAACCATTCAAACTGAGACCAACAGTTTGCTACTGCAAACTGTGTAAGCTGGCGCTTGTACCACTTAATCAGATATAGTATCCCTTTATCTGCACATATATCACTACACTTAAAACCTATCAGTAACCCCTATGGTAGGTCTTATCAATCCTGAAGGCAGGGTGCTGGGTTTTACATCAGAGGGTGCTCCTGCATGAGCAGGCCCCTCTGCAGCATTCGGAGTCCATTCTCCGGGGCTGCCTGCGATGCAGCCATACATATATGTTTAAGTGCATTATAACCTCGCAGTAAATGCTAACTTTGGAACGACTGCTCAGAAACAGGCTGTGTTTGGTGTCAAACACTTTGGAATCATACCTCCACACCAGTAACTGGTGTGGGAGGTAGGAGTCCTCCCTTCCACAAAGACATGCGTGCGTCACCGGTCTACCCAGTACCAGCTTTCTTGGCCCGGGCAGCACAAAATGGACGCTGCCTGCCACAGACACATTTCTGCCCTCCTGCTGCTGAGCCAAGCTCAAGCAGAGGAAGGTATGACAATATGTATCCTGACACAGGGAGGTGTGACCACCCCCCAGACAGGGTTTAGTGTATTGGGGCAAGGTGGGTGCACTCTGAGAGTGCCAGAAAGTCTGCACTGGGGGCACATTTGGTGACCCAGTGCATAGTCCACTTCAAATCAGTTCTGGGCTCCATGCTCTGGCGTGAAACTGGACAAAAGACAAGGGTGTAGCCCCCCCTCTGTCCTGCCCCTCCCATAGGAGAGGAGGGAGCCCCGAATCTGTCCTACTCCAACCCGTGGGTATAAAATAGGTTACCTGGCTACAGGACTTTGGATTTACCTGGGCAAGATTCTGCTACAGAAGATACCAAGTACTTCGACTATCTGCATGACACTGGACGACTGATGAATCTCCCTTGGAGTAAAGGAGTTACTACCCTACTGAAGCAGGCACCTTAAGCGCAGCTGACTGGCTTGCATCTCCCTAGCTCCTGAGGACTCTGAGGATTTCTGCAACACCGGAGGTGGGTCCCAGAAGGTCTATAAGGTCGATCTGCCCTTCCAGCAAAGCTGAAGCCAGTATCCCTGCTGGGGGCCGTGTGACCCGTATCCCTGTGCACCGCGTTCTGTTGCTCCTGCATGTAGTTGTGCATTGGACTCTGTGTAGTCCTGACCCGAGCAGTATTCCCACTGAAGATCTCCGGCCTCCTCGCACCATGTGCTCCATGGGCTGGTACATCGTAATCCTGCTTGTGCCTGTATTAAATTAGAGTGAACAGCATTGGTGCACCACCCTGGACACTAGACAGGATTAGTTGTGAATGTTCTCCGTGATCAAAAATGTAATGGGCAACCCAAACAACCCTTGAGGGCGTGGGCAAGATAAATGGTAAGGTAAAGGCGCTGTCAAGGGATTTATTTACGTTTTATAATTCAAGTTATTAATGCATTAAATTGATACGGTCAGATAAATGATAACCTTAGGTGGTCTTATTGATCCTGCTATTTGATACCTTAGTTTGGTGATGACAAGGAATTTGAAAATCTTCATTGTGTTATATTCGATTTACCACATCAATGTGAAACTAAGCAAAACAAATATCAATAAAAAATAAATAAACAATGAAAGGGTGTATATAGAAAAATATTTTATTTTATCTTTTAATCATATTCTGTCTATGTCAAAAACTAAAAGTTGTGGCAGATCCTCGTCAATTTTGATAAGATATCAATTGATCTAGTTATTTATATACACCATATATTCACTTTGAAAAGTTACATTTATTTCATGATCAAATACTCTTTTAAACCTGTGTTATTCTATAGTGGATCAAAAGAGGTCAAACAAACAGCTGATTCAAAATTCTATACATACAGTTGTCTCATATTGACACAATATTGCGATCAATTCATACCACGAAAACACATCATTGATATAGAGAATAAGCCATATTAGATTAGCGTACCTCACCGAATGTTAATCTGCCATTTTTGGGATTTTCGACTTAATTATGGTACATTGATAGCTCTTATTAATTTTTTAGACCATCTATCGTTACTGGTGGCATCATTTTTATTCAAAAATGTTATTTCATTTTACCTGAGTATACTGATCGACAGGCAATAGATTTATAGTCTTCTCAATCTGAAAATTGTCCGCATCCTGATCAGCTATTCCGTCATTGACCCACTGGTCATACGGAAGCGTCAGGGGCATCCATTTGACATGGGTTCCGTGGCTCCAGTTATTTTATGCCTTCAACCTTGATTGCAGTGTGGGTGGACAGCAGGGTGATGTAGGGCCCCTTCCATCTCGGCTTCAAACTATTCTTCCGCTAAAAGGTTTGGATCAAAACAAAATCTCCGGGCTGTATGCAATGCCCGGGTCCCTCAGGTACTGGCTGCAAGGCAGATTGAATCTGTTGGTGAAGAGAACGAAGATCTTTAGACAACTCATACAGATAGTCTACAAGCAAAGGGTTCTCTATTTCAGAGCCTCCACCTTCACGTCTGGACATCGAGAGGGGCAACACCCGTACCTCAACCTCCAGAGCCTCCACCTTCATGTCTGGCAATTGAGAAGGGCATGACCCTGGCCTCCCCCTGCAGGCCTCCACTTTCATGTCTGGAGATCGAGAGGGCTAGGACACGGGTTCACCCTGCAGAGCCACCACCTTCATGTCTGGAGATTGAGGGGGGTAGGACCCCTGCTCGCCATGCAGAGCATCCACCTTCATGTCTGCAGATTGAGGGGGCAGGACACATGCCTTCCTTACAGAAACTTGGATGAACGCTTCCTCCGCCCCAGACATCACCATTGCCATCCCTGAAGACTATAAGATCACACGCAAGGACCGCACCGACCACACAGGAGGAGGAATCGCTATCGTCCATAAGAAATCAATCCGCATCTCAACCAGCTCTGACACCAACCTCGCTAACTCCGAACACCTTCACTTCCAGATCCACATCGACCCCAAGACCACACTCAGAGGCACCCTCCTCTACAGACCACCAGGACCCCGCGCAAAATTCAGTGAAGACATCACGGACTTCATCACCCCACACGCGCTCCCCTCCAAAGACTACATCCTTCTGGGAGACCTCAACTTTCACCTTGAAAAGATCAACGACCGCAACACCGCCACCCTCTTAGACAACCTCGCCAACCTCGGACTTAAACAACTAGTCACTTCCCCCACCCACATCGCAGGTCACACACTCGACCCCATCTCCACCTCCAGCAATCATGTCTCCTTCAGCCACACTACGGATCTCCTCTGGACTGACCACAGCTGCGTTCACTTCACCTACAACAAACCAAAACCCACCAACCACATCCAACCAACTCTGCAAAGAAACTGGAACAAAATCACCACGGACCAGATCTCTGCATCGCTCCTTCTAAACACCCCAGCCCACTCTTCTAACGCAAACGAAGCCGCCGCCAACCTCACCCTATGGTTATCCAACACCGCCGACACCTTGGCACCACTGAAAAAACGCCAAAGCAAACCTGGCAGCAAAAAGGCCTCATGGTTCAACGATGATCTTAAGAAGTCCAAGAAACTCTGCCGCTCCCTTGAAAAGGCCTGGAAAAAAGACCCAAACACCAGCACCAGGGACGCCTTCAAAAACGCCACCCGCACTCACCACCAACTAATCCGAAAGGCCAAGAAAACAGCATTCAAGGATCGACTTGACAACAACGCCCACAACAGCAAGGAACTTTTCAACATCGTCAAGGAATTTTCCAATCCCTCGGCCAACTCCAACGACATCACCCCCTCTCAATCCCTCTGCGACTCCCTAGCCTCATTCTTCCACAACAAGATTGCAGACATCCACAACAGCTTCGACAACCAACCCGGAAACCAACCCACCCTACCATCTGCTGAACACTCTCCCCCCTTGAACACTCTCAACGACTGAAACCCAATCTCCACTGAGGACACAATCCGCCTGATGAATTCCATCCACTCAGGATCCCCCACTGACCCATGCCCTCACCACATCTTCAACAAAGCAGACTCCGTCATAGCACCGCACCTCCGAGACGTCATCAACTGCTCCTTCAACTCCGCCACCTTCCCGGAAGACTGGAAACACGCTGAACTCACCGCCCTTCTGAAAAAACCCACAGCGGACCCCACCGAACTCAAAAATTACCGCCCCATCTCGCTCCTTCCATTCCCGGCCAAAGTCATCGAGAAAGCTGTCAACAACCAGCTCGCCGCCTTCCTCGAAGCCAACAAATCCCTCGACTCCTCACAATCTGGCTTCCGAGCAAAACACAGCACTGAGACCGCCCTCATCGCAGCAACAGACGACATTCGAACTCTACTGGACATTGGAGACACAGTCGCCCTCATCCTCCTCGACCTCTCTGCAGCATTCAACACAGTCTGCCACAGCACCCTTTTACAACGCCTCAATAACATCGGAATCCAAGGAAAAGCACTTGAATGGATCACCTCGTTCCTCACCGGAAGAACCCAGAGAGTCCGCCTCCCACCATTCAAGTCCGAGGCCACTGAAGTCATCTGTGGCGTACCACAAGGATCCTCACTCAGCCCCACCCTCTTCAACGTATACATGAGCCCCCTCGCGGCCATCGCCCGCCAACACAACCTCAACATCATCTCTTACGCTGATGACACTCAACTAATCCTTTCTCTCACCAATGACCCCAGCACCGCCAAAACTAACCTACACGAAGGAATGAAAGAAGTTGCCGAATGGATGAAACAAAGCCGTCTGAAACTGAACTCAGACAAAACTGAAGTCCTCATCTTAGGTACATCCCCCTCTGCATGGGACGACTCCTGGTGGCCGGAAGCCCTCGGAAAAGCACCCATCCCGACAGACCACGCACGGAACCTAGGCGTCATCCTGGATTCCTCACTCTCAATGAACAGACAAGTCAGCGCCGTATCCTCTTCCTGCTTCAACATTCTTCGCATGCTCAGAAAAACATTTCGCTGGATCCCCACCGAAACAAGGAAAACAGTCACCCATGCTCTGGTCACAAGCCGACTGGACTACGGAAACACCCTCTACGCAGGCACTACCGCCAAACTCCAGAAAAAACTCCAACGAATCCAAAACGCCTCAGCCAGGATCATATTAGACATCCCACGCAATGAACACATCTCCGGTCACCTTAAAGACCTCCACTGGCTGCCCGTCAATAAGAGGATCACTTTCCGACTGCTAACCCACGCACACAAATCACTCCACGACATCGGACCAGAATGACTCAACTCACGACTGTCCTTCTACACCCCCTCCCGCCATCTACGTTCTTCCAGCCAAGCCCTCGCCACTGTACCTCGCATCAACAAGACCACCATGGGAGGCAGATCCTTCTCATACCTGGCTGCTAAAACATGGAACTCACTCCCCGCTTACCTTCGCCTTACCCAGAACCACCTTGCATTCAGAAAGCAACTTAAAGCGTGGATATTTGACAAGTAATCCCCCTCCCCTTTCTAAGCACCTTGAAACCCTCTGGGTATGTAGTGCGCTATACAAATTCTCTGACTTGACTTGACTTGACATGCCTCACCCTCCATAACCTCCACCTTTATGTCCGGTGATTGAGAGGGGCGGGACTCACACCTCACCCTCCAAAGCCTCAGCCTTCATGTCTGGAGATCGAGAGAGGCAGGATGTGTACCTCCATCTCCAGAGCCTCCACCTTCATGTCTGGAGATCGAGACTGGTGGCACCTGCGCCAGCCCTGCAGAACCTCCACCTTCATGTCTGTAGATTGAGAGGGCAGGACCAGCACCTCACCCTGTAGAGCCTCCACCTTCATGCCTGATCATCGAGAGAGGCAATACCCGTACCTCAACCTCCAGAGACTCCACCTTCATGTCTGGTAATTGTGAAGGGCATGACCCGGGCCTCCCCCTGCAGAGCCCCTACCTTCATATCTGGAGACCGAGAGGGGCAGGACCTGCGGTTGCCGTACAGAGCTTCCACCTTCATGTCTGGAGATTAAGAGTGGCAGGACCCACCCTTGCCCTGCAGTGCCTCCGCCTTCCTGTCCGGACATTGAGGGGGCGGGACACGTGCCTCACCCTCCAGACCCTCCATGTTTATGTCCGTTGATTGAGAGAGGAGGGACTCGCGCCTCACCCTCCAGAGCCTCAGCCATCTTGCCTGGAGATCGAGAGAGGCAGGACCAGCAGCTCACCCTCCAGAGCCTCCACCTTCATATCCAGAGAATGGAGGGACAGGACCTGCACCCCACCCTGCAGAGCCTCCACCTTCATGTCTTTAGATCGAGAGGGGCAGGACCGTGCTCGCCCTGCAGAGCCTCAACATTTATGTCTGCAGATTGAGGGGGTGGGACCCACTCTCGCCCCACAGAGCCTCCTCCTTCATGTCTGGAGATCGAGAGGGCGGGACCCGCACTCCTCCTGCAGAGCCTCAACCTTCATGTCTGTAGATTGAGAAGGCAGGACACGTGCCTCCTCCTGCAGAGCCTCCAGCTTCATGTCTGGGGATTCAGAGGAGCTGGACCCACACCTCATCCTGCAGAGCCTCCATCCACCTATATGTCTGGACATTGAGAGGGGCAGGACCCACACCTCAACCTCCAGAGCCTCCACCTTCATGTCTGACAATTAAGAATGGCATGACCCGGGCCTTCCCCTGCAGAGCCTCCAGCTTCATGTCTGCAGATTGAGGGGGCAGGACCCGCACCCCCCCTCCAAATCCTCCATCTTCATGACCGTGTTAGAAATGGGTTCTTCCTGGTTGGCTAAGGCTTGGGCCAAAGGCAGGCAGAGACCACCACTGTAGTCAGGGTTTAGGAGTTACACGCCAAAGATAACCCCTGCTCACCCCCTTGGTAGCTTGGCACAGGCAGTCAGGTTTATCCCGGAGGCAATGTGTAAAGTGTTTGCGCAACACACACACACAACAGCAACACACTAGGTGCACCACAAAAGGAACTCCTCACAAGGTTATATATAAAAATAGTCTTTATATTACCATAAACACATTAAATCATAATCGCATGTACACTGTGCCAACTGGCACTGGGCAGTATCTCCGGGGGATTATATACACATGACAGGGCCAATTGGGCCACTGTCAGAACAATCACAGAGGGAAATTAGCAAATGTAGAACATATACTAACTGTAGCACACAATAATAAATGTAGAGCACAACCAGTAATTACTGGCGCAATAATGACCTCAGCATCATCACAGTAGCATTAGGTATAAAACATATCCTGCATAAACCTCAGGGGCATAAATACATTATGCATGAGAACCGTAGCATCACATTAGGCCTTGCCAGTGTAAACACCTTAGGCAACAGATTAGCATAAAAACTGTTTGCCCCAATCGGGGGCACAGCACATGAAAACTGGCACCAGGCCAACGCCCTATGTCCAACAGTGTCAGGGCTGCTGCTAAGCAGCAAAAGCAAAGTACGCAAAACTGGCCTAACTGTGGCAGCTGCCCACTAATTGCTGGGCAGCTGTGAAAATGAGGCCTGGCACAAGCATGCCTCCTGAGCCCCTTTCTAGGACTTAGTCACTAGTTTGCGCAGTGTAGCAGATGCCCTCTGCCAGGTGGGGCAGCTGGTGAAAAATGGCACTGGCCCAATGAATACTGGCACTCTTCGTGCCTGGTGAGCCCCTTTGCACTGGGCTCCTCCTGGTGCCTCTTTAGTAAAGTAATGTTAGGGGTAAGGGGATCGATTCTGTTAAGGACACAAGAGGCTGGAATCTGTATGACAGTGTACGTGAAAAAATACCCCTGTGACCATGAATTATATATAAGTATTTCAAGGCCTCAGCTTACATTTATTACATACGCTGATTTTCTATAAATAAGCATAGGGAGAACGGGCACAACTGTGCCTGTGAGCCCCACTCGGCGGACTCAAGTTTAAGCCACAAAAAATGTCTCCCAACGTTGGAGCGGTCCGCTATCCTGCAGGACTGCTCAAGGAGAACAGGAACCGGACATGGAGAGGACGTCCAACTCATCTGGGACTCCCTCGCGGTCTCCTCTCTTCCTAGTGTCGGCATTTGCGCAGGGCTGACATGCGGCAGGGGCAGGCACCAAAAGTGCCTCATGCCCCCTCCGTGTTACTTCCAGATGGCTGAGGCTTCTCCATGGAGCTGGAGGCTCCATACCTTCCCTGCAGCACGTCCCAGTGTGGGGTAGGCTCCCACCTGGGTCTTCTGGTTTCCAGGAACACTGGCACAGCTCTGCAGGTGTTCTGACCGGCTCTTCTCTTCCGGGCTGCTCCCAAGCCCTGCCCACAGTCAAGGCTTGCAGAGTTCAGCTTCCGGGTCACCGCGGGCAGCGCGGCGTCCCTCAGGTTTCAGTGGCTCCTTCTGGCCACAGTACAGGGTAGGCTCCCATTATTTCCACATAAAGTCCCAGGTGGGGTGGGCACCCGCTATGGGTATTCAAAACAGCAAATATGCGGGGTAGGCACCCGCTTCCAAGGTACTGATGCGGGGTAGGCTCCCACTCAGATTTCACAGTGCACAGATGCAGGGTGGGCACCTACTGAATAACCAGCACTTGCGGGGGAATCATACATCGGGATTCCCTCGGTAGAGGAGGCAGCTCAGGGCTGCAGAGACCACATGCTCCTGGGACACGAAAAGAGCTCTGTACCAAAAATGAAGCGCTTTCAAGGTGCTAGGATTGACAGTCCTCCAAAGTCCAGGGAAAAGTTCTTTAAGAGGGAGGGGGCAAGGGCTGGGCCCAGGCAAGCCAGCTCACAGGGCCCTCCAGCAGGGAGGCAGTCCCTAGTTGGGGTTCCTCCTGTAGCCAAGCAGCAGCCCCCCCTCAAATTAGAACAGCATAATCACTTTTCATGGGGTCACAGACCCTTCATTTATACCACTTTTCCCTTTGCCAGACAGCACAGGGCTGGGGGAAAACCAGATGCAACTGGTTTGGGGGGAGCTTTGGAGTACTTTGTCATGCTCACGTGTTTGCACATACCAAACTCACCCCTGCACTGTTCTCATACCAGGAATTACCATGGACACACATATCCCCCATGCATTCCTATGGAAGGGCAGGCCAAGCTCACCACACGCACTCAGAGTACGCACACACTTTACACTGGGCCACAGTGCTAAAGTGCGAAGAGGCCAAAAACTACTAATATTAGGTCACATACAAGGCAAAAGGTTTAGGGGTGAACTTGCCAAAAGGGCCAAGTCCAACATCTGGTGATTGAGGGGGCGGGACCCACTCCTCCCCCTGCAGAGCCTCCACCCTTCTGTCCGGTGATTGACAGGGGTGAGACTCGCGCCTCACCCTCCTGAGCCTCTACCTTAATTTCTGGAGCTCTGAAGAGGTAGGACGTGTTTCTCAATTTCATATTTGGAGATTGAGAGGGGCAGGACCCGCACCTCTCCCTGCAGAGCCTCCACCTTCATGTCTGGAGTTTGAGAGGAGCGGCACCCACAATTCACCCTGCAGAGCCTCCACCTTCATGTCTGTAGGTTGAGAGGGGGAGGACCCGCACCTCGCCTTGCAGAGCCTCCACCTTAATTTCTAGAGATTGAGATGGTCATCAGAGCTCCTTCCAGCTGCCAATGGAGGTGATCGATGTAATTTTATCAGCTTGTTGCCCCTCCACCTAGTCAGCCTATTCTGGAAGATAAAAAACATACATTGTCTGGTGTATTGATCATACCATACTTCGAAGGCTCTCCTTACAAAAGGTTTCCATTGTGCTCTGTCGCTGGTCCTGCTGAGTTCAGCAGTAGATGAAGGATACATTGCTGCCCTGTCCAGCATGCCTCATACAATCTCCATTCATATCCTGATTTTTGAAGGGACTGGCACATATCTTTGCACCTATTCCCTTTCTCATGCGTCAATAGTCTTTGTTGGACTTAGCCCTTTTTGCAGGGTCATCCCTTAACTTTTTACCTTTCTCCTAGCCTTTTTCTGACATGGTGTTGGTGGTTTTAGGACTCTGGGCACTTTAGCACTGCTGTCCAGTGTAAAGTGTGTGTGCTCTCTGTGTTACCTATGGGAAGATTGGTCTACACCTATTTGGCCTATTTAATTTACCTGTCAGTCCCTTGTGAAGTGGTATCTCATATACCCAGGGCTGGTAAATTAAATGCTACTGGTGGGCTTGCAGCGCTGATTGAGCCACCCACCAAAGTAGCCTTTCAAACCTATCTCAGGCCTTTGCCATTGCAGGGCCTGTGCGCGCAGTGTTACTGCCGCTGTGACGTGGCACCTAAAGTGTGTGCCATGGTTGTGACCCCCCTTTTACTACATGTCAGTCACCCCAAAGGTAGGCCCTAGCTAGCCCTATGGGCAGGGTGCATTATAGGTTAAAGGTAGGACATGTACGTTAAGTGTGTGACATGTCCTGGTAGTGACAAACAGCCCTTTTGGTTTCTCACTACTGTGAGGTTGCCCTCCCATAGGAATGCTTTGGGGATTCCCTGATAAGGGTTTCAGTGGTAATTCCTGATATGAGAGGAGCAGCATGGTCAAGTTTGGTATATTTGGAATAGGGATAACAAATGCTACGCAATGGTGTGGCCAGATTTATTATAACTATTTTAGAAATGCCACTTTTAGAAGTTGCCATTTCTAGATGCTATGTGTCTGCCTGCCTGATATGAATTGCATGTCTGGCTTTTGAGTGACAGGGGCTTGGAGGTGTGTGTGGATCCAGGAGGGGCAGGGTGAGTCAGTGTTGGGCTCAATAGGACATCAGCATTTGGAGTAGTGGGAGGAGTAGTCCCCTGACCATGAATAGGATTGTGCCTGCCCTAGTGAATGCTGGCTCGGCCCCCCGTCGGTGTGTCTGATGGCCGATCCCCCATCTCCCAAAGAAGGTTGTGAGCACTGTAAACAGAATGCTCCAGAACCAGTTCTGGCTGGTCCCCACTAGCCCTGCTTTGCAGACAAAGAGATGTGTAGTATAATTATAGGGGCTGTGACCCCAGGAAAAGTTGTACTTTTTGTGCTTCTTTGGGACCTGTTGCTGCTGGGTCCCAGGTGGAACTGCCACAAGGGACTGCCTCCCTGCTGGAGGGCCCTGTGTCCTGGCCTGCGTGAGCACAGCTTTGTCCCTTGAGGAAATCTTTGTGGGGGCTTAAGCGCCTTGTGAGCGCTGTGACGATCTCCTTCATTCTCCCAGGATAGGAGAAACTTTTGTTGCAGGCAGAGCTGGGCTGCCTGCAGGAAGAGAGTAGGAGCCCACCCCGCATTTGTGCGTGTCTTGAGGCGGGATCCCACCCCGCCTTTATGCTGTTTACCGGAGCCTACCCCCGGGAGATTAAGTGATTTTCCCAGAATCACAAGATGTTTAGCATCATTATCGAGACTCAACCCCAGATCCCGAGGTCCCAGGTTGAGCGCCCTAGCTGTTAGGCCAACTCCTCTACCCTAACTGCTCTCCCCCTCTCTTTTACTGTTGCCTTGTGTTTTTGCTGGTGTTAGATGCTTTGGGCACTGTGCCACTGCTGTCCAGTGCCACAATGCCAGTGCTCCCTACTGTAAATTGATGTATTGATTAGTGGTTCCATGATTGGATATTTGGTTTACTTGTCAGACCCTAGTACAGTGCACTGAGTGTGCCCAGGGTGTGTAAATCCAAATGCCGCTAGTGGGCTTGCAGCACTGGTTGTGCCACCTACAGAAGCGGCCTTGTGAAACGTGTCTAAGGTCTGCCATTGCAGAGCCTGCGTGCAGTCTGGTACTGTCATGCTGACTGGGCAAGTGCACACCACTTGCCAGTCCGTAAACCTTCCCTTTTCTTCATATCAATCACCCCTATGGTAGGCCCAAGGGCAGGTGGCATTGTAAGTATAAGGTAGGACAAGCCCTGAAGAACCGGGTTTTAGAACCCAGCGGTGCCAGGGGAAACGCCCAATGTCTTCGGATTCACCTGTCTTGGCAAACAGGGAAACGGGATACTTCTTGGTGACGTCAAAGATCAAATTTATTGGCTGCAGCCAGTAACAGAGGTCCTAGAAGTACAACACAGTGTATATTCTCAGGAGACTGCTCAATTTTACAAAGCAGGTTGTCCCTTTTTATGCCAAAAATTGTGCTTCAGGCAAACATTCCTTATTTACAGTTGACCAATCACATGTATACACGACAAAAGCATTGCATGATGACAAACCCACATTTCAGTTGTCCAGCCCATAATAAATTACACGGGAAGGCCCAACATTCTTGCTCAAACAGGCCGGACGAACCCATAATAAAAAGACCTCAACCCAAACCATAAATAGACCATAAAAGAAGGAACAGAAACAGATGAGAAGCAAGATAGAAGGGTGTGTGCGTGTACCATAAACTCAGCAATGTCCTGCTCTTTGATCTCTATCTTGACCAGCTGCCGAACAAGGAACTGGCTCAACAGGTTTAGCTTCGGGCAATGGAGTCAGCTTGCTCAGGTCACACAGAAGTCAGTACAAACTCAAGCTAAGGTGCATGTGTCCTAGAGACTTGTTCAGCCACAGTCATAGGCCTATGTGAGGGCAATCCACAAAATGGCTGCCATGCACAAAATGGAACCCAAGGGTTTCAGAACGAAATCGTCGAATACACAGTGAATCCATCGGTGTAACATGACGAAAACACTCATGCTTGCTAGGCTCACTGTTTACGGTTCGCTGTTACCAAAATCGTAACGGAACCATAACCTTTATGACCCAGGTTCAGAATTCAAGGAACCTCAGATCCTCTTTTTGCCCTTACATAGGCAATAACCTAAACTCACATCAATCTGAATCCAGGTCTATATTCATCAGATCATCAAGATGTTGCTGTAGCATCATCCTAGTACTTAGTAACTCTCTCTGGACAGGTCTCCTCAAACACGAAGTAGCACAAAGGCCACATATAGCAGGAGCACACTGTACGCAAAGACAGAACAGGAAAAGAATCGCTAGAACCATCCCAATGGTCATCAGAATCTTCCATCCCCAAGTGGATAACTATTCCCAAAACCATCCCATCAACGACCAATCTCCTTCGTCCATATGCACAGACTAGGAGATCTTATGTAGCTTGGAAATGTCTTGGTACACTGGTGGAGCGTTGTCTGGAATGAAAACGCAGCAGCTCGATTGAATCAATTTACATGCCCCTCCTCTATCAGCGAGTATGACATGTAACGCAACTCTGTTCTGAAGAGTCATAAGGCGATCCGAGCAGTCAACTTACTAAGGGCACCGGCAGTTTCAACTATGGTGGACTCAACCACTCTTGTCAATTGCCGTATGTTCCTGCTGTTAACCATAGGTCCCCAAAACGGCAGAAAACCCTTCAGAAAATCTCCCAATTCTTGTCCTGCAGTATCTTCCTTACTGAAGACACCTCTAACAACTCTCGTCTTGTGGTAATCTGCCGTAGCTGTATACGTAGGAGGCAACATGAACGAGACAAAACATGTGCCCGAGAAATCAGGGGGCAACCATGTATACGCTCTATCGTAACAGACAAAATAGGTACCCTTAGCTGCTAGAAACAATGGGGAAGTCTGGGACATAAAAACATACGTCTCAGTGCAAACACTCTTCCCTAACTGAGCTCTCGGATTCTTGCCATTACCTTGCGGACAGTAATGACCCTACTGGGGTACAATCCAGATTGGAGAGGATCTTTTCGCTTGCTGGTTCTAACTCAGACTAACTCCATATCCAGTAACGCTCCATCCAATATATGCTAGCGTCTCATCTCTTGGGATAGTCTCATAAGAATCTATTCCTCTAATCATATCTACTATTCCCTTAACTAGAGCACTATTCTTTGGACTATCCTTCACAGAACGTAGGGGGTAAACTTCACGAGCATAGAAGAACATCGTTCTGTATGCCCACACAGAACCATTGAAGCTGAATGGCAGGACCAGGTAAGGAATACCTTTATCGGTAGTATGGGGCATAAGGCCACACACCCAACAATCAGTCGTGTTCATTACTAGCTGGTGTTGGTGCAGAAGCTGAACAAAGGAGTTATTATTAACAAATTCCAATCTCCTAATGGACTCATGTTCAGGCAGAGGGTGAAAAGAATGCGAAGAAACAGTAGGAGGAGGCATAGGTTGTGCAGTGGGTGCAAACGTCACTTTGAAAGAGAATATAATATATCCTATCAGAAACATCATTAAGCTAAGTAACATAAAAAGACATAATATTAAAAAACACTTTCTGCTCATTACTTTACACATTTTGCTCTTAAAGCTCATTCCTTCAACAGGTCTCTCCATCTCGAAAAACTCCATCCTCTAATCGTGCTGTTCGTGGCGCTAGGGTGTTCCGTGCTAAGGAGTGCGTCTGTCAGTCCAGGGAACGCCCTTAGACCAACCAGAACCGTCGACCTAACATCTTCGGCTTGCACTCCAAAGTCTTTGTACCGCGACCTTACAGCTGAACCCGGATGGCGGTTCGTAAAACAAAAATCAAAATAGTTCCTCGGAGGAGAGCTAAACCTTAAAAATCAGAAGAAAAAGAATGTATTTGTTTATTAGTCCAACGACTCTTGGTCGCAAATTATAACGCTCTTTGCCAGGCAATGTCTGTTCTCGGAACAAAAGTTCAGGTTCAGAAGTATCCAGACGAACTGACGGAGGCATAGCTTCTTGCAGAAGATCGTCGCTTTCTCGTTCAGAGTTTGTTCCAATCAAACGTGCATCGCTAAAAGGCAGAAGACGAGGCACGGTTTCAGTCTCAGAGTCAGGAAGTCCGTTCTGGACCCATCGGTCGTACGGCAGAGGCAAACGGGCCCTCTTAAATGTAGGCCGTGGATCCAGTTCTTTTTACCGCGCATTCGCACTGCTGAACGTGTGGACAAAAGCACCAAGTAGGGTCCGTTCCAGCGGGGCTGATCGTTCTTGGTCCGCTGGAAATTTCTCACGAAGACCTAAGATCCAGGTTCGATAGCATGTCCTGGATCTTCAGATGCTTGTGGCAGTGTATCATGAACCTGTTGGTGCAAAACACGCAATTTAGCTGTCAATTCGTAAAGGTAATCAAGCAGTACAGGACACTCTATTTCACTGAATTTGGTCGGCCACGGCACTCCCTAAATATTTGCCGGGCGAGCAAACACAACCTCATACGGACTAAGTCCCATTCGCGAATGCACAGTCATTCTTGTGGACAGAAAGGCTAACGGCAAGACATCAGGCCATTGAAGACCAGAGCTCGCCTGAATCTTGGCTAGTTTTAGCTTAAGGGTGCCTTTATAGCATTCGACTCGGCCAGCTGATTGGGGATGATTTGCAGCGTGGAATTTCTGCCTTATTCCTAAACCATCACACACTCTCTTCATAACTTGACCCACAAATTCACTCCCATTGTCACTCCAGACCATTCTCGGCAATCCATACCTAGGGAAGAATTCCCTGACAAGGGCTTTAGCTGTATATAAGGCAGTGTTATCTTTCAGGGGGTATGCTTCTACCCATCACGAAAAGGCACAAACAAAAACGAGCACATACTTTAAGTTGTTGCACCTCTCCATGTGGATGAAATCTAGCTGCAGAGCCTTCAACGGATACGTCAGAGGCGCAAAATGACCAGCTGGAGTTGGAGTTCGCTTACCAGGATTGTACATCAAACAAACCATACAGTTCTTGACCAAATTCTCTGCACACTTAGGAATTCCAGCATTTTGCCATACTGGAGCCAACAACTTACAAATCCCTTTCACACTGATATGAGCCATTCCATGCGCCATCGTAACCACTGGAAGCACATACGCGCATCGGGTAACAACCATCGCTGATGCTCTGACAACTCAACCCAACAACCATTCGAATCCAATTTACCCTTACTTTCTCTCCATTCATTCAACTCTTTCTCTGTAGCTTCAGCTTGAATAGACTTCACGCTCTCTATCGTATCTTCACACATACTTCTATCCAGAACCCGTCTCGCCGGACCCGCAACATACATTCGACTCATCACATCTCTCGCTGTTTCTTTCGCAACTTCATCTGCAAACGCATTACCACGACCAACATCATCAGTAACTTTCTTATGCGCACTGCATTTCACAATCGCAACTTGCAACGGCAAAGTAAGTGACTAAAGGAGCTCATTCACCAACTGACCATGCTGAATCTTAGTCCCATGCGAAGTCAGAAACCCACGCTCTTTCCACAATCGTCCAAAACTATGAGCCACACCAAACGCATACTGGCTATCAGTATACACAGTCACTTGTTTCCCTTTTGACAACACACACGCTCTTGTCAATGCAATCAACTCTGCTGCTTGCACTGAATTATGTGGGATACGTGCAGCTTCAACCATCGTATGCAAAGTCGTAACAGCATATGTCGCAGTCGTATCACCATTCGGAAGCTTGAAGCACGAACCAGCCACCCATAAAGTACCATCACATTCTGCAAGAGGAGTATCCCTAAGGTCTATCCTCCCTTTCGTTTCTTCCTCTGTCCTAAGGAAGCAATCATGCTGTTCACAAACATCTGTCTCAACTGAAATCGGCAATAACGTAGCTGGATTCAACGTGTTGCATCTCTTTATATGCACATGACTCGCTCAAAGTGTCAATTTGTAACCTGACAACCGAGCACTAGTTAAGTGCTGTGTCTTGGTTCGATTCAATAAGGTATCCACTGCATGTGGAACCATCACAATCAACATATTGTCCATCACCAAACCAGCAGACTGTCGAATAGAGACAGCTGCTGCTGCTGTAGCTCTCAAACAACTCGGCACGCCCTAGCTACCGGATCCAAAGTCGATGAAAAATACACACGTGGACGTTGCTTATCGCCAAACTGTTGAGTCAAAACTGACAATGCACATCCCTCTCTCTCGTGGACATAGAGTGTAAAAGGCTTACTGTAGTCAGGAGTACCCAACACAGGAGCCGAACACAACGCATCGCGCAGTTCAAAAAAACTCTTCTAACATTCGTCAGTCCAAGGAATAGGATTTGGAGTATCCTTAACAGTAAGAGCTATCAAAGGTTTCGCAAGAAGTGAAAAATTCGGAATCCACTGTCTACAGTACGACGTAATACCCAAGAAAGCACGCACTTCTCTCTGTGTAGTTGACACACTCATGTTCGCAATGGCTTGAATTCTTTCTGGGGTCAACCTTCTTCCCTCCTTTGATAAGAGGTGACCTAAGTAGGTTACTTCTTGTCGACAATATTGTAACTTCGAAAGAGACACCTTATGATGGAAATCAGACAAATGACGCAACAACGACAAAGTAGCCTCTTTACAAATCTCTTCATTGTCAGCAGCAACTAACAAATCGCCGACATACTGAATAAGAGCAGCACCATCAGGTAAAACAATCGTATCAAGTTGTGTTTTCAAAGCCTGACTATACATGGATGGACTCTCACAATAACCTTGAGGAGCGTGCTTTAACCGGAAACTTCGGCCTCCTAAAGAGAAGCCAAAAATATCCCTACTCTCCTCGGCAATCGGGATGCTGAAGAAAGCATTCTTCAAATCAATCACCGAAAACCAGGTGGCTGAAGCTGGAATCAGAGTCAATAAATCAGTGATATCTGGCACAACTGGAAATTGCGGAACTACAATCTTATTCACCTCGCGAAGATCGATCACAAACCTATACACAGGCGGCTGTGAAGAATCAGTTCGTTTCAGAAGAGGCAAAACCGGACTATTGCACACATTACCTCTCGTTTCTTCAATCACACCTTTCTCAATCAGATCATAGATGATCGCCAAAAGTGCTCTTTCACCATCACTGGAAATCCGATATTGGGGAATACGTGGCAATCTAGCATTCGCTTTCAGCGTCACAACATATGGCGGCGGAATCTCCAAAAGACCCACATCATTAGGACCAGTAGCCCAAAGAGAATCAGAAAGAGAAGACAATTCAGCTGGAAAATGATCTTTAGACAAGTACATCGGAGAGATCACTCTCTTACCCAATGTAAGCTGTACTCCTGAAGGAGAACAATAAAGCGTTGCATACAATCTTTTCAACAAGTCCAATCCCAACAAGTTCTCACCACAACCTGTCGTCAGAATAAGGGGTGCTTCAAAATCACAAGGTCCAACAGAAATAGACAAGGGACTAGAAATCGGATTACTAACTGGGGCGCCAGAAAAAGCTACTGAAACATTCGTTAAGCCAGACAAAGGTGCGCCAGGGAGTTTAGAGTGCATAATAGAACACTTCACAGCGCCAGTATCCAACAGAAAAGGCTCTGACACACCTGATGTAATCACTTCAACATAAAGTTCACTCTGATCTACTGGAACTGAAACAACTTCCTCTCTTTGTCTATGGCTGTCCTAGCAATCATTACCATCCATATTCTCGCCTTCAACATAGTAATCGTCCGCGTAGTACTGAGTCTCCCTACCAGACACACCATTCTGCTGATCAAAACAATTCATCGAATTTTGTGGAGGCAAGGAACGCGCATTCTGGGGTAACACACCACGTCCCCTACCTCTAGGAGCTTACTGAACACCTCAACCTCTCACACCAGAAGCACCATTCGTGCGCTGCAACAAAACAGGACAACTATTCTTGAAATGACCTAATAGTATGAATGTTGGTACGATAGCTGGCACAGGAATTTCCTTCAAAATGCAAGCTAAATTTGGAGCCTCCACATTACATGTGCCGTGCAATTGAACATTCTTGCATACAAGTGAATGATCAGGTGTGGAAGTGCACTCCTCCCCTTTTAAGTAAAGCTCTTAGCCATCCCTCAGACATCTGCATGAGAAGGGCAGAGACCAAACTTCATGGAGAAAAGCGGTACCAAGTGGTTCATATCTACCCAGGGCATAGTGTTTCATACATGAACTAAACTTAAACAGAGGAAAAGGCAATGTTATTAAACCATGGATGAACCAACAGCTGAATTAGATTCGACTACAGAAAATGGTAATGGTTCTAATTTTTTTATATGCCATAGAGAATATGACGCATCCTTCTTAGACATGAACTGTTGTTTTTCTGTTAAATTAAACGGTAAAAACACAGACAAAATATTAATGTAGTCCCAAGGCACTTTCCCAGATTTTAAAGTTTGCAAGGTCCATGCAAACTGCGTGATGGACCGCAATTGATTTTGACCATGGAACAAAACAGAAACATCATCTTGCACAATATCCACAACAGACGAAACAATATTATCCAAGGTGTAAATCCTGGAAGAGAGTGTGTTAATGCTATTATCAATAAGAGCAAGCACTTTTTCCAAATTAGCTTGGTCTATTTCTCTTAAACGGGAAGCAGCCTCAACCTGCGACAATTTCCAAACTTCATAGTAAATAGCACATGTATATATCTTTTAGATCTTCCACTCACAGGACCCTTAACAAAATCAGTTAAATCAACATTGTCAGTGAACAAAGATAAATAATGTTTAACAGACGAAAGAGTGGAATGTTTTAGCCAATTTTGACATCATTTCCCCTCTGACTAGGTGGTAACTGAATGGGAAGTTTCAAAAAGGGATCAGTTCTGTCCTGTGTAAGGCCAGGGGCTAAACCCAGCAAGCCATGTTGACAAGAATCAGAACTTGGTGGCCACAACAGCCAACCCTCAGGATCCAGGGACGAAATGTTAAAGGAGGAATTTGAAATGAAAGATTGTAATTCATCAAGGGATCTATCAGTATGATTGTTCCAATTAGAGTAAGCATGCAGATTAGGAATTTTAGGGGTATTCATGTGTTTTGAAGTGGCCAAACTAAGACAAGTTGTTTGTGAGATCGTACTATTTAAAAACAACATGTGGCCGAGAATAAGACATGCTCGGTGTAAAGCTTCAGTGCCCTGCACTTGCCAGGGTCTAGAACCCCAAACAGATTTAAGATCTATGGTATCTTTCCATAGCTTGTAGCCATCCACTGCTAACTGATCCATAAAGGATTTGGAATACAACGATTTTGAGTGAGTAAGTCTCACTTTCGAATTAGATTTGTAATTTAATTTAAAATAAAATGAGCTCGGGTTAGAGCGATCAAAGTCAGTAAAATATGTGAATTTATTCAAAAGGGTATTTGAGCTGCCTTCTAAGGGAGTAGGACAATGTTCCCATTGGGTGTAATTAACCACATTTCTAAATGTATTAGCCTTATGCAGAAAGTGATGGCCATAGTGTTGGTAACAGAACAAGTCGGCGTAGTTTGTGGAGTCTAAATATAAATCCTCAGCATCAAAGGCAGCATAATATTTCAAATCAGAAAAGAGAGTTTCAATGGCTTGGACATCCCAATCATCAGAACGTATGTTTTGTTTCACAACATCCCCCATTGAAACACGAAGTACATTAGGAACATTAACCACCTCTGTGGGTCCATGAATTTGAAATTTTACAGCATCTCATACAATCCCATCTAGCACAGGCTAGGCTGTGATGTTGACAAAAGTCTGGTCTCTTTTCATGATGTGTCATGAGGAGTTTGGGGCTAAAGTTCCATCAATTAATCAGATTTTTGATCGTTCAGTTATATAGTGTCCATTTACCAGACGGAAAAATACCATCACAAATCCAATCGACATGAACAAAAAAATGGAGATGAGAACCAACCAGATGTAATTCCAAGGTGGAACCAAAAAATGTCTTTTAAACCAAGTAACAAAAATAGAAAACCTCAATGGTACACTTGATGTTATAGAGTCAGAGTCAAAGGAAAAATGTGACTGGTAAGATAGACTTGCTTACACACCAGGCAATGACAAATCCGTGGGATATGTATACTCAGTATCTTCATGTGGATCGCCAGCTGGCGAATTTATTAATGGATTAGTGACTGTGGACATCTCTATAGCAAGGTTAGGGATGTTGGTGTCAGCAGAGGCCAAAACAGAATTTCTCAGCAGTGCTGGACAAGAGACAGCAGGAGTCATACTAAGAAGAATCGTCTGCTCGTTGTAGTTTGACATTGTCAATGGAGTCGTGCCTGTTTCCCTTGTGACCAAGAAGTGGTGGTAAAATGACTGTTCTTGTGACCTGCATGCCAAGCACTGGAACGGGCGCATGATACAAGGGGCTGAACTCCTTCTTCTCCACCTTCTCACAGACCAGGTCACCGACTCGGGGTAGCCAGCTAACTACAGGAATCTACCGGAATCTGTAGAGCAGCTTCAGCTCCATATGTGGAGGGCAAGTGTTCTTTTGCAAGACTGTCTCGAGTCTCTTGTAGGTTCTGTAACACAGCAGAATGATTATCTACTTCAAAGGGTACGGCTGTCGCCGCCATGTCTAGACCATCAAGGTCCAGGACAAACATTTTTATGCCAAAGAGCATTTCGTACGGGGTCTGCCCACCCAGAGATCTTCTAGGAAGATTATTTAGTGCACGTAGTACCTAAAACCTGTTGGACCTGGCCTCGTGGCATGGTTCCCCCCCCCCGTTCCTCAGCACCCCGTTAGCCTAGCCCTGCACCCAGAAGCCCCTGGTCGTCCTGTCCATGTACGCCCAAACTCCCTGCACGACCCCGCCAACCGACGACCAGCCCTGCATACCCCCGTCCTCCTTCCCGGCTCCGAGTGCCCAGAACCTGCATCACCCCACAGGGCCCCCGGCAGCCATTTTCCCTTCCCAAGGTCCCTGACTCCCTCGGCCTAGCCTGACCCCGACCCCAGCGAAACTTAGGCACAGGCGCGCCAGTCCCGGCTGGGGGGTAAAGGGCTCCCCGAGTGAGATAAGACAGGAAGTTTCGATTGCACCTCCGGCCTCCCCCAAGAGACTGGTTTCTATCACACCTCTGGCCTTCCCCTGTGGGCCGCTTTTGATCGCACCACTGGCCTCCCCGAGTGCTGGCTCCAGACCCTGCTGGGTGTCTGGGAATTCCCGGATGCATCTTCAAAGGGATCAAAGGGCCAACCGACGGACCTCTCCAACGACTAGCCCCCAAGGCATGAGACCTCCGCCTGAGAGGGTCCGGACATCAAAGGGCCACTGGACTATATCAAGGCCCGCCCAACAACTAGCGGGCAGTTGTATCCTGGACAAGAAAGCCCTTCTGATCTGATCGCGGCTGACTCTTGGGGAAAACTGAACCTTCGAACTCTTCGTGCCCTGATGACGCTGTCGCGGCTCATCCTAGTAACAACGGAACTGGAACATCGGAGTCCTGCTGACGCTGTCGCGGCTCGTCCTCGTAAGAACGGAACTAGAACATCGAAGCCCTGCTGACCTCATCGCGGCTCGATCTTGAACTCTGAAGAGACTTTCACGGAACATCCTGAGCCCTGCCGACGTGGTCGCGGCTCCTCAAGAACTGACCTCCGGATCGAGCCCTGCTGACCTCGTCGCGGCTCGAGGAGTACTCTGGTCCGGCTGGACCCTCGACGCTACCAACACGACCTGAGTCGACCTGAAGTGAGTGAAGCAGTCAGTACGACCATCACCTTTTCGTATCCCATGGCTCGAGGACTGAGAGCTGTGCGCAGGGTATGCTTCATACTGGCCTAAAGACTGACACTGTCCCGCTTCCCCCTTCCCGAATTCCTGAGACTTTACGATCCCTCGATCGCTTGTAAATAAGAGTGCCAATTCCTTTTTACTCTTCATAAAGAACTTGTTACTTAAAACCTACGGTGTGGTGTCCGTTCGTAAGTGTGGTGTGAGCTCAGTGTGTACGATCCTAGACTCGAAGTCCTCCCCGGTGAGGACCTCACGTTAAGACTCTGCATTATTTGTGGGAGAGGTGGGTCACGGAGTGGTCGGGAGAGCATAGCCTGGCCCTCTAGGATCACCCCTTCTAACAAAACCCTAGCTGTCAAAGATTGCCTTAAGTCACGGTTCATTCGCTCCACAACAGAATTGCCCTCAGGCCGGTATGGAGACAAAAATTTCACCTGCACCCCCAAAGACCCCATGGCTTCCTTGTACACCTTAGAGGTGAACGCTGGACCTGATCAGAATGGAAGGTGCCACATGCAAAAATTCCCACAAAGACATGCAAATCTCGGATGACAGTTTGAGCATCAGCACTCCTTTGTGGCCAAACACAGAGAAAATGTGTGCATGAATCCACTGCAACTAAGATATGCTTATACACAGTATCAGCAGAAAAAGGTCAGCAGTGATCTAAATAAACACAACCAAGTGGTCTATTAGATATGTACAGCTGAGTTTGTGGCGGCCGTGCCGCAGTTGAAGGTTTAATCTGCTGACATACATAACAAGAAAGGACATATTCACAAGTTTATTTATACAATCCACACCACCAGTAACGCTGCTGTAAGATAGAAACATATGCTGAAATGCCGTCATGAGCAGAGGCTATGCCTTCGTGAGCGACTGTTATCAAGGGTAGCCTGCGGTCCGCGTCAGGAATCAGCCTGTTCCCAATGTTGTTGATTCTCACATAGGGAACTTTATCAGGACTTAAATGATAAGAGTATTTAGAAGGGAAACCCTTAGGGTAATTATCACCGATCTCTGTAGCAGCTATAGCTGCCAAGATGTCATCATCATTCTTACTGTTGGACCTTGTAACTGCTGCTACTACATATGTTGCTTCTGCGGTCTTTGCTGCTTCACCAGCAAGACCGTTGCAAACAGTGTGTACTCTTAAATGCTGGTGACCAAGAGTATGAATTACATTTACGAGAGGCAGACGTTCTTTATTTCTGCGACTCAAACCCATAGCATCTTGTGCTTAATTGTGCCACCTCTGGAATTACGATAGTCATTCTGAGTCCAAAAGAATACATTTTTATTGAAGGACTGAACACAGTAATAAGAGTCACTCACAATTAAAGTAGTCACACGAGGGTCAGCAAACTTCAATGCAAGCACTAGAGCACAGTTTGAGAATGGTGTGTCAGGGCAAGCTTTGTTTTTTATAGTCTATTATGGAAAAATTCCAATCACACGATGGTTAATTTTTTTGTTTTAATAAAGGTGTTACTATATTTGTGATAGTACGTAGGAGAACAGCCAACACTTGTTTCACCCTTCACATGGCCATCCGGCCTGGGGCTTCCTCAGGGCTTTACGAATCAGGTTGAAGAAGTATATTTGGTCGTTCTTTTCTGTGGATAAATAGGGATTCCCTGATTTTGGTGTAATGCCGGTACGAGTCGTCTCGTGCGATTGGAATTTTTCCATAATAGACTATAAAAAACAAAGCTTGCCCTAACACACCTTTCTCAAACGTTGCTATAATAGGGGGTTAGGGGTTTCCCCATGCAGAGGGCAAGCTTGACAAAAAAGAGGGACCATTGCTCAAAAAACGGCTAGTAAGGGATTGGGACCTTTTACCCCTCATTCTCACCAACCCAAGCACTAGAGCACGTAGCTCTGCCAACTGGGAGGAACAGTCACTTAATGTCTGCGTGTGCACGACATCGGACTTGAATTCTCCATTCACAATGGTACCAGCCACGATTGCGCAGGCCACTGAATAAGAATGCTTAGATCCTATCGCCGGTTGCGCCGAACCATCAGTGTTAATGATACAATGGTAATCCTCAAGCATGCGCATGATCAGAGGAGCAGCATGAACAAACTCATACTGTAAGAAATCCTGAGTTTGCAATGAGAGGTCAAAGATAAATGTGACATCCGGAGATGTCAACGAAGTTGCCCATTGTATCCAATTAGGATATAAAACTTTATAATTTGGAACACTGGCTTTCATCACTGCTTCAAATGCAGTATAAGGTGTAACAACCAACATGTGTTTTCCTTGTGACTGTGCTCTCTCTTTTAGAATCGCCATCTCTACAGCTGTCAAGACTTTCTCGACAGAAGAAAATCGCTTTTCAGCCGAAGTGTACAAAGGTGAGTTGTAAGGGATAGGCACTGTGTCTCCTTCATTAAACATCAAGTACGTGAAACCCACGGCACCAGGCACAATTCTTATTACCAGGTTAGTGTGGTTATCATGAGTCAATAAGTACTTAGATTCAAGAAGATCAGACTGCAAAAATTTCAGAATAGCTGAATGTTCAGGCAGCCAGCATGACTTGGTAAAAGTTGGTTGTATCAAAGCATAAAGAGGTTTGATACGCTGGGCATAATCGGGAATATAAGTACGCCCGAAATTCAAAAATCCCAGCAAGGATTGTAGTTTTTTCAGAGCTGTAGGAGACCATAAACATGCGCATTTTTCCAGGAAGTGAAGACCTCTACCTTCATTGTTGAGCCCAGGAACAACACAGTGAACTCCGCAATGTCTGACTTTGCAAAGATAAATTTATAACCGAAGTCCGCAAACATAACGATGATGCGGTCAATGCGACACAAATGCGCCCATAATTCGTCGTACATTAGATAAATATCATCAATGTACGAGTACGCATCAGGATCTGTGGTAAATAAAATTACCGGACCATTTTTCTATACATTAAATGATAGCTCAATCTCAATAAAATGAAAGGCAGAGTCAGTGGTATCTGAGTCATACGGGCTTTATTTCATTGGCTCGAGCCAAGGGACATCGGGTTCCATCACCACTAAGGCTCAGGAAGGGATATTCAACATTTTATTGACAGCACACAATATATATAGTAAAACGGTATAATTGCATTGAATACAGTAGGCGTAACAAGTGAAAAGAAGAAGATAAGAACATAAGGGCGTGAAAGAAGGCGTGTAATAGGCGTACACGGAGGTGTGTGATGTGGGTGTCACAGAAAGTGTCATAGGTGGGTGGATGCATAGAGAAAATCTGCAGAGTCGGCAGAAACCTTTACCCTGGGTGCGCACGCAACTGAGCATAACGAGGCATTGACGTGTAACTGGGGAGAACTGGGGGCTTGACTTTAGCACTAGTAGAGGAGACTGTAGTCTGGGATGTTAGAACGACCTGGACCTATAACATATCTGGTATCTTGTGTTTGGAGGATGTATTATCTGGAGTAAAAGGTCTCTCGGGCAGAGGCTATTCATCACTGAATGCTAGTGAGTGCATACGTGTCTTGGTGCAATGCGCGGGGCCATGGGCCTACTATGGCAACGGGAGCAGTAAATTACTTGCATGGAGACAGGGAGGCCGGGCCCTTTGCTCTGTAGCCGGGAATATGTTTACCTATATCACTAGACTGGAATGTGTTTTCGAGGAGGCTGAACAGATAACTGTAGGCAAAATACTGTCTTGGCAGGCAGGCCAGGCTGAGCCAGGCACCGCTTCGCTTGGCAGGAAGTAAGGCAGAGGTCAGGGATGCATACCTAAACGGCAGCTTTCAGAGGCAGAAGTGGTTCGGAGTCAGAAATCAGGGCCTAGCTCGACTAAGCCAGGAAAACGTGCATTTCTCGATGTCAAAAGTATACCATGTAAAGACGTTGGCATGGCATGTTTAAAGACTGAATTATCGATTCATTCATGGTGGATCTGGTAGATGACATGTTAACGTTGGACGCAAATGCATATGCGTCTTCATTTTCGGCCATGGAGGGGAATGCATGGGGGTCATGCACATACATGGAACGTTGGGGTACACGATAGGGGACATACTAGGCCATATAAAATTCAATTTTCCTCATTCCCTCCTTGTCCCCTACGTGCCCTTCAGGATATATCTATCTTCATGAGTCCATCTATCTGTTCATATAACATCATTTGCTCGTCTTTTTTCATTCAGGCACGAGAACGAGAACTTGGACTGGGAATACAAGCTGTGGCGCACAAGCCACAAATCGCTGGCCCACATTGCAGACAGAGACAACAACTGAATACTATGAGTAGTATTATTCCTAGGAATGACAGTACTTTCCATCCCCAGGCTGATATCACGCTCCAGAGCCAGCCGGACCAAGTCCAGGTGCCTGGATTCTGGTGTATCTGATTAGCTATATTATGAAGCCGTGTGATGGCTCTGTATACTGACGGTGCATTATTTGGAATGAAAATGCAACAACTGGATCCGATCACTCTACAAGCCCCGCCCCTATCAGCCAGGATGACGTCAAGGACAAGGCGATTTTGAAGAATGACAAGTCTCATAGCGGACTGCTCTTCTGTCAAGTTACCTAGGGCAAAAGTAGTTTCATTCACTACTGCTTCAAGGGTTCTGGTCAATTTGCGTATCAGTTTACTGTTTTGGACGGGACCTACAAAGAAAAAGAATCCTTTATTGAAATCTGTGTATTGCTCCCACGTTGTTTCAGTCTGATCGACAATCGGGGACTCAATCCCTCTCCTGTGTCTGACATGCACTAGATGGGTATTTCTGTGATAATCGGATGGGGCTAGAAAAACTGGTGGCAGTAGGAATGCAATATAACATGTTCCATCCCAATCCATGGGCAAACGTACATAAGCTGTCTGACCACAAATGAAATAGGAATGTCGGGAGGCTTTGAATGTAGACTTGCCTCTATCATTAAATTCGACTACAGTATTACAATCACTGTGTCCTAGGTGTACTGAACCATTCTTTCTGACACATAATTCACCTTTCACTGGTAAAACTGAAATAGAGGGTAAGTTCACATTAGTCTCAGACTGGACATTCAGAATCATGAGGTTAAGGGAATAATTACCTAAATCATACACTTCATTTTCTAGATCGGTACCTGTCATTTGGGGAAGACCCTCCTTGTCTGGGAAACATGCCTTATTCATAACTGTATTCAAGTCTCCCCATATCCAATTGCCTTGGGAAACTTTGGACTTACTGTCTAATGAGGACATTAACGTAAACCATGCACCACACGAACCATTGTGTGAGAACGGATAACGAAAGAGAGGCAGAGCTCCCTTCATTTTCTGGTAAGGGGGGAGTCGGCCACATACCCAGCAATTAGTGGCATTGCTGGTCTGGTGAGAATGGTGTAACATACGGATAAAAGTATTGTTTCGAAGTGCAAGGCGATAGGATAACTCGTGTGGGGGCAGGTCACTAAATGTGTGCTCTACTGTATCATTAGAAGAAGAATGTACATGTGAACCAAGAGGAGGAAAGAAAACATGTAACATCCAGCTTATACAGATAATCGTAAGACTCAGAAAAAACATGAAAAGTAACGTAATAATGCAACGACTTCGGAGATTTTTACAATACTTCTTTTTCTTGATCTCCTGTCTATCTCTCTCACTATGTGGGTCTATCTTATACATGTCAGAAACCTGTCTAACCGCTTCACCCGAGGGGGACTTAAACAATTAAACGCTGTCTGACTTACTAGACCTCAACTTAGATTTATACTCCTGCTGCGGAGTTTTCTCTAACAGGGGGAGTTTAAAGTCTGTGTCTGGGCAGTCCTTGAAAGTTACAGTTTTTGGAGGCAGTCCATGAAAACGCTTCACGTGGCTGGAGTGGAGCCAGCCTTTTCTTCCTTCCAGTTTCACCGCGGTCCTTGTGGTCATCAGAACGACTTTTGGCTCCTTCCAACGGGGCTCCAGAGGGCTTGATCGGTCGAAATTTCGCACCACTACGATATAACCGGGAACGATTTCATGCGGTTTCACCTCGGTGTTGTCTGGGAAGGCAGCCGCGACCTGTGAACGACAAGATTGTAGTGCAGACATCAAGGAAGCCAAGTAATCTGTCAGCATGTTACTATTGACATCAGTAATTTTGCGAGGCATAGGCGTACCCCACATGTTTGGGGGACGACCAAAAACTATTTCATACGGTGACAAACCAGTTCTGGAATGGGCTACCATACGCATGTAAAAGAGGGCAACTGGAAGGGCTACTATCCAATCTACACCTTTTTCTGCACAGACCTTTGCTAGATGTGTTTTCAGAGTCTGATTGTGTCGCTCGACGAGACCTGCTGCTTCGGGGTGTCGTACGCAAAGGAACTTCCACTGGTACCCTAACAAGAGGGAAACCTGCTTCATAAGCTCGGACGAGAATGGCTGTCCATTATCTGAATACACGACACGGGGCTAACCAAATCGCGGGAAAAACTTGCGAACCAACTGCCTGGCAGTGGTCACGGCAGTGTAATCTGGGACTGGATATGCTTCTGTCCATCTGGAAAGGGCACATACAACTACGAGGACGTACTTGAATCCTTGACAGCGATCCATCTGGATATAATCCATCTGGAGGACTTCAAAAGGGTGATCAGGAGGATGAAATCCACCTCGTTCGACGGGAATGCCTTTGCCTGGATTAAACTGACAACAGATCATGCAAGTACGCACTTTCTGTTTTGCTGCTGCTCGTAAATGCTTGTTGAACCAAAGGTTTTGAATGCTGTCTAACATGGCTTTTTCTCCTAAGTGTGCTGGACTATGTGCTGTATTAATGATAACTTGAACCATGGAGTCGGGGAGAAACCATGTGGCTTTCCCCTTTGTCATCCATCCCTGGTCAGTCTGGACCCCTCCTTGTTCAGTCCATTTCTTGATTTCGTCTGGAGTAGCATGTGTCTGTATGTCTAGTACGTCTTGTGTGGGATCCCTAACTGTCATGCAATGCGTCAGTGAAGGAACGTCTGTCTTTGTCGCGTCAGCTGGAATGTCTGTATGAGTCTGTGCTGTAAGCTTGGCTGTTCGATCTGCCAGGTCGTTACCCTGGGAAATGGCGTCAGTGACTTTCGTATGTGCTTTGCACTTCATGATGGCTATGGCTGTAGGCAAGTGTATTGCTTCTAACAGAGCCTGAATGAGGGGACCATGCTGTATCTTGGCACCGTGGGAGGTCATGAAACCTCTTTCTTGCCAAAGGACTCCGAAGTCGTGAACAACTTCGAATGCATAACGTGAATCTGTGTATATGTTTACTTTCAGGTTCTTGGCTCGAATACAGGCTTGGGTCAGAGCGATGAGCTCTGCTGCTTGGGCAGACAGTGTGTCAATACGATGTGTTTCTATGACTTCAGTTTCAGTGGTCACTGCATATGCGGCCACTAACTCTCCTGTACTTGTTCTCATACATGAACCATCTACATAAAGTGTCAGGTCTGGGTCTGGTAAGGCAATGTCTGTCAAGTCTTGTCTTGGCTTCGTCATGGTGTTAATGACTTCCACACAGTCATGTGGCATAGGGTCTGCTGTAATCGAGGGTAACAGTGTAGCAGGATTTAAGATATTGCAACATCTGATTTCTATGTGTGGCTGAAACAGTGTCAGTTCATAACCTGTCAATCGTGCTATGGTCAGGTGCTGAGTCTGTGTTCGGTTTAAAAGAACTTCCACGGAGTGTGGAACCTGTACTGTCAGGGGATGTCCTAACACTATGGAATCGCTTTGTCTGATTGCTAGAGCTGTGGCTGCAACTGATTTGAGGCACGCAGGCAGACCCTGGGCTACTGGATCTAATGTACTAGAAAAATAAGCACATGGCTTGTGTGAACCTGCTTGATCTTGTGTGAGTACAGATAATGCTGTACCTTCGCGTTCAGTAACAAAAAGTGTAAAAGGTTTGCTGTAACATGGTGTCACTAAAACAGGTGCTTGACATAGGGCTTTCTTTAATTCGTCAAAAGCAAGTGTATGTTCCTGAGTCCAAGGGAGGACAGTCGATGTCGCTACCTCCTGTGTTGTCAACTGTATGAGTGGCTTGGCTAGATATGCATACTGGGGAATCCATTGTCTACAGTAAGAGGTGAGGCCTATGAAGGCCCGTACCTCCTTTTGTGTCTTGGGTTGTGGCAGATGTGCAATTAACTGGATGCGGTCAGGTGTTAGCTGTCTACCCCTCTTGGACAGCAAGTGACCAAGGTAAACAACTTGCTGGACA
Source organism: Lissotriton vulgaris (assembly GCF_964263255.1). Classification (NCBI taxonomy): domain Eukaryota; kingdom Metazoa; phylum Chordata; class Amphibia; order Caudata; family Salamandridae; genus Lissotriton; species Lissotriton vulgaris. Next base: position 151,619,681 of record NC_141685.1, on the reverse strand, counting down.
CAGAACTGTAGCTTCGAAGGGGATTCCTTATGCCCCTTGTCTGCCAGAAAATACAAGACTGTCAGTGATGCACGTTCACAGTCACGTTCTGTTCGGGCTGTGATCAATAGATCATCGACGTACTGGAGCAGAGCAGTGTCAGTAGGCATGTGAATACTGTCTAGTTGTCGTTTCAGGGCTTGACTGTAAATACTAGGACTTTCCGTGAACCCTTGAGGTGCACATGCAAATTTGAAGCTTCGGCCATTTAAACAGAATCCGAAAAGGTACTGGCTTTCCAGATGAATGGAGACACTAAAGAAGGCATTCTTGAGATCAATTACAGTAAAGAACGCCGCTTCGGAATCAATAGCAGTCAACAGGGAGGAAATATCTGGGACCACTGGGTACTGGGGTATGATACATTTGTTAAGTTCTCGAAGGTCGATCACCAGTCTGTAGACTGGAGGTGCATTTGGGTCAGTTCGTTTAAGAATCGGAATGATAGGAGAATTACATACATTGGAGTCAGTTTCTACAACCACTCCTTGAGCGATGAGCTCGTCGATGATTTTCAGTAAGGCTACTACAGCCTCAGGTGGTAACTTGTATTGTCGGATTCGGGGCAGTACAATTCCTTGTTACAGAGTAACACGATATGGTGTAATGTGCATACAACCTACATCAGTTGGACCTTGCGCCCATAAATGCTGTGGTACATTCTGCAATCGTGGATCAAAATCTCTTGACACATAATGTCCTTTAAAGTCACGTAGAAACAATCTCACTCCTTCCGGAGAACAACAAATAACTGCTCCTAGCTCTTTCAGTGTCTTGATACCAAGCAAGTTTTCTGGACATGAATTCGTAAGTAACAAGTCTGTAGTACGAGACAATGGACCAACATCTAGGGAAACTGGCTTTGACACTTCGTTAACAATAGGCTTTCCTGAAAAACCCAGGGAAACATTTCTTGAGCCTGAGAGGGGAGCCCCTGGAACCTCGTCATGACTGATGGTAGTTCTACTTGCCCCTGTGTCAATCAAACATTTTCTGTCTTTCCCTAATACCTGACTATGTACATAGGGACCCTCTTGATCTACAGGAACTTCGATAAGAGGCAAACCAACTTCCCTCTCTAGGCTGTTTCATGAATACTGTTGATAGTCTGGATAATCTGACTGTGCATACTGGTACATCTGCTGTGTAACATGTTGTGTGGCAGCTATGGGCTGGGGTACGGCTACTGTCTGTTGTGTATTCTGAGGATGTTGCGTGTTCTGCGGAACATGTTCCTGTCTAGGAGGACGTGATCTTTCTTTCGTCTTGCCTGTAGCTATGTTGTGTTTCAGAACGGCACATTCATTCACATAATGACCTGGCTGTTTACAGTAATTGCATGTCCCTTTAACAGGAGCTGCAGAATGACTAGTCTGTGTAGCACCCCTCTTCTGGCTGTCAGCTGGAACAGATTGTGCAACTAGCACTTTCATTTTCGTGTCTTTCATGCGTCTTTTCTCGTGTTCTTGCTCTTCTCTAATACGGTTCTGGTGGTACTGTAACATTTGTAACATTTGGGAAGGGGTGTTAGCTTGCCAAGTACTTTCGACTTTCAGTACTCTATTCTTAACTTGTGGTAAGGAATTCTCTACTAATTTCGTCACAAAAAGATGTGGATATGATTCACTACTTGTTTTCAGGCCGCTATTAATAATAAAACATTTCTCGAATCTGGAATAAAAATCACTAGTGTCTTCGTCTTGTTTCTGTTTACAGGCTGAGATGGCATCCCAGCCTTCCTTTTTTGTGGTTAGTAATCTTGGCAAAACCTGAACTAATAACTCGGGCAATGCTTTGGCTTTATCACCGAGACCAGTACCTGGAATTCGTGTATTTTCTTCGTTTTCTAATGCTGCCCAGTCTATCTTTGTCTCTCCCACCTCCCAATCTTTTTCTTTACGTTTCTCGTAAATACCCGCAGGCAACAGGACTTTTAACATTTTAAGTATATCGGGATACGTGTACTCTCCCATACGGAGCATGTCTTTTAATTCACGGTGAAACCCTGCTGGGTCTTTATCGTGACAAGGCACTAACTTTTTCATTTCCAATAGTTCTATTTTCGTTAAGGGGGTGTAAACAAATACTCGTTGGAGCGCACCTCCCGTTGTCTGAACGGGATGCACTTCTCGTAAGGGATTCTGTCGGTCTATGTAAAAACCTTTCCTGACTGGGGGTGGAACAGGAACGAAATGTGGAGTCAAGAACGTTCCGTATTTGTGTCGTTGTTCTAGAATGACATTAATCAATTCGGTACCTAGGCCTCTCCATCTATTCAGGAATAACTCTTCTAATACATTATGTAGGGGACCTGGATCAGAATGCTGGCTTTTGTACAGTGTAATAAGGTGCTGAATCATGTACATACTGACTAGTTGCTGTTCGTCTGGGGAAAGATTCAAAAACGTTTGTGCCACTACGTCGTCTGGATATATACTAGAATTACCAGCCCATTGGACTGCTGATCTGGCTAATTCCTGTTCATGCATGGTACTAAGCTCACTGTAACCTAGTCGCTGTTTCAGTACTTTATCGGTGGCTTGGAATAAATGTTCAAGAGAACATTGTTCTGGTATGGGAGGAAGAAAAGATTTCTTGCATTCTAGGCGTATGGGTCTGTGGAAGGGTCTTGCCCTACCTACGTACGCTATTCTGTCTGTATCCTCAGTGTCTAGATTATCGTCATCTGAGACGTCATCATCCTCTTTCTCGGCTTCTCTTAGTGCTTTTTCCCTTGCGTGTATGTCTAGAATTTCCTTACGGATCTTTCTGTACATGGATTCTATGCAAGCTTGTTTACTATGCTTTCCATCAGCTATATTATCACTCCATTTTATCAGAGCTTTCATCTCGTCTTGGTCGTAACCTGGCCGATCTTGTTCCCTTATCAAACAATTTATCAAGAACTGTAAAATCATACTTTGAGTCTCCACTTTCCTGTGTGTCATGGCCTCGTGTATACTTTCTGGTCTTTCCCCCGTTCTGATAAAATGATATATGTTATCTAAATGTTCCTTCATGTCTGGAAAAAGGGTCAAATAGTTCGTAACACGTCTTAGACGTATGGAAAATAATATCATATCCTCTTCGCCTGATACTGGATCATATCTGCAATCAGTAAGGTACTGTTTAAGGGCTGCGTATGTAGTTACTTTAGGCGTACGTTGCAATGCTGCTTCTCTGAGCGTGGTTCGCTTAACTTGAGGCGGGGTGATAGGGATACGTCCTACTGCTCCTCCTGAAGCGTGATCGTCAACTAATACTGGGTGTGATGTCGTTGGCGGTGGCGTGACTGACAAAGAAAGGGGGGTGGGGTCGCACACCACTCACTCACCAGCGGGATCGCCCCTAAGGACTATGGTCAGTGTAGTCTTGTATTACGATATATATCTTTCTTCGCCATCCCTGGACACGTGTTTCGGGGTATTTACCCCTCATCAGCAGGGAATAGGCCATCTTCTTATCTTCTAGGGTTGCCGGTGGCTGCCAAATATTGCCAGGTCTAGTACCACACGGGCGCGCGGGTGCGGGGTCCCAGGCTCGTCAGCCCGCTTAAATATTTCAAAAAGGGGGGTGGGGTCGCACACCACTCACTCACCAGCGGGATCGCCCCTAAGGACTATGGTCAGTGTAGTCTTGTATTCCGCGATGTATCTTTCTTCGCCATCCCTGGACACGTGTTTCGGGGTATTTACCCCTCATCAGCAGGGAATAGGCCATCTTCTTATCTTCTGGGGTTGCCGGTGGCTGCCAAATATTGCCAGGTCTAGTACCACACGGGCGCGCGGGTGCGGGGTCCCAGGCTCGTCAGCCCGCTTAAATATTTCAAAAAGGGGGGTGGGGTCGCACACCACTCACTCACCAGCGGGATCGCCCCTAAGGACTATGGTCAGTGTAGTCTTTTATTCCGCGATGTATCTTTCTTCGCCATCCCTGGACACGTGTTTCGGGGTATTTACCCCTCATCAGCAGGGAATAGGCCATCTTCTTATCTTCTGGGGTTGCCGGTGGCTGCCAAATATTGCCAGGTCTAGTACCACACGGGCGCGCGGGTGCGGGGTCCCAGGCTCGTCAGCCCGCTTAAATATTTCAAAAAGGGGGGTGGGGTCGCACACCACTCACTCACCAGCGGGATCGCCCCTAAGGACTATGGTCAGTGTAGTCTTGTATTCCGCGATGTATCTTTCTTCGCCATCCCTGGACACGTGTTGTGGGGTATTTACCCCTCATCAGCAGGGAATAGGCCATCTTCTTATCTTCTGGGGTTGCCGGTGGCTGCCAAATATTGCCAGGTCTAGTACCACACGGGCGCGCGGGTGCGGGGTCCCAGGCTCGTCAGCCCGCTTAAATATTTCAAAAAGGGGGGTGGGGTCGCACACCACTCACTCACCAGCGGGATCGCCCCTAAGGACTATGGTCAGTGTAGTCTTGTATTCCGCGATGTATCTTTCTTCGCCATCCCTGGACACGTGTTTCGGGGTATTTACCCCTCATCAGCAGGGAATAGGCCATCTTCTTATCTTCTGGGGTTGCCGGTGGCTGCCAAATATTGCCAGGTCTAGTACCACACGGGCGCGCGGGTGCGGGGTCCCCCAGGCTCGTCAGCCCGCTTAAATATTTCAAAAAGGGGGGTGGGGTCGCACACCACTCACTCACCAGCGGGATCGCCCCTAAGGACTATGGTCAGTGTAGTCTTGTATTCCGCGATGTATCTTTCTTCGCCATCCCTGGACACGTGTTTCGGGGTATTTACCCCTCATCAGCAGGGAATAGGCCATCATCTTATCTTCTGGGGTTGCCGGTGGCTGCCAAATATTGCCAGGTCTAGTACCACACGGGCGCGCGGGTGGGGGGTCCCAGGCTTGTCAGCCCGCTTAAATATTTCAAAAAGGGGGGTGGGGTCGCACACCACTCACTCACCAGCGGGATCGCCCCTAAGGACTATGGTCAGTGTAGTCTTGTATTCCGCGATGTATCTTTCTTCGCCATCCCTGGACACGTGTTTCGGGGTATTTACCCCTCATCAGCAGGGAATAGGCCATCTTCTTATCTTCTGGGGTTGCCGGTGGCTGCCAAATATTGCCAGGTCTAGTACCACACGGGCGCGCGGGTGCGGGGTCCCAGGCTCGTCAGCCCGCTTAAATATTTCAAAAAGGGGGGTGGGGTCGCACACCACTCACTCACCAGCGGGATCGCCCCTAAGGACTATGGTCAGTGTAGTCTTGTATTCCGCGATGTATCTTTCTTCGCCATCCCTGGACACGTGTTTCAGGGTATTTACCCCTCATCAGCAGGGAATAGGCCATCTTCTTATCTTCTGGGGTTGCCGGTGGCTGCCAAATATTGCCAGGTCTAGTACCACACGGGCGCGCGGGTGCGGGGTCCCAGGCTCGTCAGCCCGCTTAAATATTTCAAAAAGGGGGGTGGGGTCGCACACCACTCACTCACCAGCGGGATCGACCCTAAGGACTATGGTCAGTGTAGTCTTGTATTCCGCGATGTATCTTTCTTCGCCATCCCTGGACACGTGTTTCGGGGTATTTACCCCTCATCAGCAGGGAATAGGCCATCTTCTTATCTTCTGGGGTTGCCGGTGGCTGCCAAATATTGCCAGGTCTAGTACCACACGGGCGCGCGGGTGCGGGGTCCCAGGCTCGTCAGCCCGCTTAAATATTTCAAAAAGGGGGGTGGGGTCGCACACCACTCACTCACCAGCGGGATCGCCCCTAAGGACTATGGTCAGTGTAGTCTTGTATTCCGCGATGTATCTTTCTTCGCCATCCCTGGACACGTGTTTCGGGGTATTTACCCCTCATCAGCAGGGAATAGGCCATCTTCTTATCTTCTGGGGTTGCCGGTGGCTGCCAAATATTGCCAGGTCTAGTACCACACGGGCGCGCGGGTGCGGGGTCCCAGGCTCGTCAGCCCGCTTAAATATTTCAAAAAGGGGGGTGGGGTCGCACACCACTCACTCACCAGCGGGATCGCCCCTAAGGACTATGGTCAGTGTAGTCTTGTATTCCGCGATGTATCTTTCTTCGCCATCCCTGGACACGTGTTTCGGGGTATTTACCCCTCATCAGCAGGGAATAGGCCATCTTCTTATCTTCTGGGGTTGCCGGTGGCTGCCAAATATTGCCAGGTCTAGTACCACACGGGCGCGCGGGTGCGGGGTCCCAGGCTCATCAGCCCGCTTAAATATTTCAAAAAGGGGGGTGGGGTCGCACACCACTCACTCACCAGCGGGATCGCCCCTAAGGACTATGGTCAGTGTAGTCTTGTATTCCGCGATGTATCTTTCTTCGCCATCCCTGGACACGTGTTTCGGGGTATTTACCCCTCATCAGCAGGGAATAGGCCATCTTCTTATCTTCTGGGGTTGCCGGTGGCCTCCAAATATTGCCAGGTCTAGTACCACACGGGCGCGCGGGTGCGGGGTCCCAGGCTCGTCAGCCCGCTTAAATATTTCAAAAAGGGGGGTGGGGTCGCACACCACTCACTCACCAGCGGGATCGCCCCTAAGGACTATGGTCAGTGTAGTCTTGTATTCCGCGATGTATCTTTCTTCGCCATCCCTGGACACGTGTTTCGGGGTATTTACCCCTCATCAGCAGGGAATAGGCCATCTTCTTATCTTCTGGGGTTGCCGGTGGCTGCCAAATATTGCCAGGTCTAGTACCACACGGGCGCGCGGGTGCGGGGTCCCAGGCTCGTCAGCCCGCTTAAATATTTCAAAAAGGGGGGTGGGGTCGCACACCACTCACTCACCAGCGGGATCGCCCCTAAGGACTATGGTCAGTGTAGTCTTGTATTCCGCGATGTATCTTTCTTCGCCATCCCTGGACACGTGTTTCGGGGTATTTACCCCTCATCAGCAGGGAATAGGCCATCTTCTTATCTTCTGGGGTTGCCGGTGGCTGCCAAATATTGCCAGGTCTAGTACCACACGGGCGCGCGGGTGCGGGGTCCCAGGCTCGTCAGCCCGCTTAAATATTTCAAAAAGGGGGGTGGGGTCGCACACCACTCACTCACCAGCGGGATCGCCCCAAGGACTATGGTCAGTGTAGTCGAGCTGTCGGGCTGACGGGCTGACGAGCCTGGGACCCCGCACCTGCGCGCCTGTGTGGTACTAGACCTGGCAATATTTGGCAGCCACCGGCAACCCCAGAAGATAAGAAGATGGCCTATTCCCTGCTGATGAGGGGTAAATACCCCGAAACACGTGTCCAGGGATGGGGAAGAAGGATACATCGCGGAATACTTAACTACACTGACCATAGTCCTTAGGGGCGATCCCGCTGGTGAGTGAGTGGTGTGCGACCCCACCCCCTTTTGAAATGTTTAAAGCTCCCTCGAGCTGTCGGGCTGACGAGCCTGGGACCCCGCACCTGCGCGCCTGTGTGGTACTAGACCTGGCAATATTTGGCAGCCACCGGCAACCCCAGAAGATAAGAAGATGGCCTATTCCCTGCTGATGAGGGGTAAATACCCCGAAACACGTGTCCATGGATGGCGAAGAAGGATACATCGCGGAATACTTAACTACACTGACCATAGTCCTTAGGGGCGATCCCGCTGGTGAGTGAGTGGTGTGCGACCCCACCCCCTTTTGAAATGTTTAAAGCTCCCTCGAGCTGTCGGGCTGACGAGCCTGGGACCCCGCACCTGCGCGCCTGTGTGGTACTAGACCTGGCAATATTTGGCAGCCACCGGCAACCCCAGAAGATAAGAAGATGGCCTATTCCCTGCTGATGAGGGGTAAATACCCCGAAACACGTGTCCAGGGATGGCGAAGAAGGATACATCGCGGAATACTTAACTACACTGACCATAGTCCTTAGGGGCGATCCCGCTGGTGAGTGAGTGGTGTGCGACCCCACCCCCTTTTGAAATGTTTAAAGCTCCCTCGAGCTGTCGGGCTGACGAGCCTGGGACCCCGCACCTGCGCGCCTGTGTGGTACTAGACCTGGCAATATTTGGCAGCCACCGGCAACCCCAGAAGATAAGAAGATGGCCTATTCCCTGCTGATGAGGGGTAAATACCCCGAAACACGTGTCCAGGGATGGCGAAGAAGGATACATCGCGGAATACTTAACTACACTGACCATAGTCCTTAGGGGCGATCCCGCTGGTGAGTGAGTGGTGTGCGACCCCACCCCCTTTTGAAATGTTTAAAGCTCCCTCGAGCTGTCGGGCCGACGAGCCTGGGACCCCGCACCTGCGCGCCTGTGTGGTACTAGACCTGGCAATATTTGGCAGCCACCGGCAACCCCCGAAGATAAGAAGATGGCCTATTCCCTGCTGATGAGGGGTAAATACCCCGAAACACGTGTCCAGGGATGGCGAAGAAGGATACATCGCGGAATACTTAACTACACTGACCATAGTGCTTAGGGGCGATCCCGCTGGTGAGTGAGTGGTGTGCGACCCCACCCCCTTTTGAAATGTTTAAAGCTCCCTCGAGCTGTCGGGCTGACGAGCCTGGGACCCCGCACCTGCGCGCCTGTGTGGTACTAGACCTGGCAATATTTGGCAGCCACCGGCAACCCCAGAAGATAAGAAGATGGCCTATTCCCTGCTGATGAGGGGTAAATACCCCGAAACACTTGTCCAGGGATGGCGAAGAAGGATACATCGCGGAATACTTAACTACACTGACCATAGTCCTTAGGGGCGATCCCGCTGGTGAGTGAGTGGTGTGCGACCCCACCCCCTTTTGAAATGTTTAAAGCTCCCTCGAGCTGTCGGGCTGACGAGCCTGGGACCCCGCACCTGCGCGCCTGTGTGGTACTAGACCTGGCAATATTTGGCAGCCACCGGCAACCCCAGAAGATAAGAAGATGGCCTATTCCCTGCTGATGAGGGGTAAATACCCCGAAACACGTGTCCAGGGATGGCGAAGAAGGATACATCGCGGAATACTTAACTACACTGACCATAGTCCTTAGGGGCGATCCCGCTGGTGAGTGAGTGGTGTGCGACCCCACCCCCTTTTGAAATGTTTAAAGCTCCCTCGAGCTGTCGGGCTGACGAGCCTGGGACCCCGCACCTGCGCGCCTGTGTGGTACTAGACCTGGCAATATTTGGCAGCCACCGGCAACCCCAGAAGATAAGAAGATGGCCTATTCCCTGCTGATGAGGGGTAAATACCCCGAAACACGTGTCCAGGGATGGCGAAGAAGGATACATCGCGGAATACTTAACTACACTGACCATAGTCCTTAGGGGCGATCCCGCTGGTGAGTGAGTGGTGTGCGACCCCACCCCCTTTTGAAATGTTTAAAGCTCCCTCGAGCTGTCGGGCTGACGAGCCTGGGACCCCGCACCTGCGCGCCTGTGTGGTACTAGACCTGGCAATATTTGGCAGCCACCGGCAACCCCAGAAGATAAGAAGATGGCCTATTCCCTGCTGATGACGGGTAAATACCCCGAAACACGTGTCCAGGGATGGCGAAGAAGGATACATAGCGGAATACTTAACTACACTGACCATAGTCCTTAGGGGCGATCCCGCTGGTGAGTGAGTGGTGTGCGACCCCACCCCCTTTTGAAATGTTTAAAGCTCCCTCGAGCTGTCGGGCTGACGAGCCTGGGACCCCGCACCTGCGCGCCTGTGTGGTACTAGACCTGGCAATATTTGGCAGCCACCGGCAACCCCAGAAGATAAGAAGATGGCCTATTCCCTGCTGATGAGGGGTAAATACCCCGAAACACGTGTCCAGGGATGGCGAAGAAGGATACATCGCGGAATACTTAACTACACTGACCATAGTCCTTAGGGGAGATCCCGCTGGTGAGTGAGTGGTGTGCGACCCCACCCCCTTTTGAAATGTTTAAAGCTCCCTCGAGCTGTCGGGCTGACGAGCCTGGGACCCCGCACCTGCGCGCCTGTGTGGTACTAGACCTGGCAATATTTGGCAGCCACCGGCAACCCCAGAAGATAAGAAGATGGCCTATTCCCTGCTGATGAGGGGTAAATACCCCGAAACACATGTCCAGGGATGGCGAAGAAGGATACATCGCGGAATACTTAACTACACTGACCATAGTCCTTAGGGGCGATCCCGCTGGTGAGTGAGTGGTGTGCGACCCCACCCCCTTTTGAAATGTTTAAAGCTCCCTCGAATTGTCGGGCCGACGAGCCTGGGACCCCGCACCTGCGCGCCTGTGTGGTACTAGACCTGGCAATATTTGGCAGCCACCGGCAACCCCAGAAGATAAGAAGATGGCCTATTCCCTGCTGATGAGGGGTAAATACCCCGAAACACGTGTCCAGGGATGGCGAAGAAGGATACATCGCGGAATACTTAACTACACTGACCATAGTCCTTAGGGGCGATCCCGCTGGTGAGTGAGTGGTGTGCGACCCCACCCCCTTTTGAAATGTTTAAAGCTCCCTCGAGCTGTCGGGCTGACGAGCCTGGGACCCCGCACCTGCGCGCCTGTGTGGTACTAGACCTGGCAATATTTGGCAGCCACCGGCAACCCGAGAAGATAAGAAGATGGCCTATTCCCTGCTGATGAGGGGTAAATACCCCGAAACACGTGTCCAGGGATGGCGAAGAAGGATACATCGCGGAATACTTAACTACACTGACCATAGTCCTTAGGGGCGATCCCGCTGGTGAGTGAGTGGTGTGCGACCCCACCCCCTTTTGAAATGTTTAAAGCTCCCTTGAGCTGTCGGGCTGACGAGCCTGGGACCCCGCACCTGCGCGCCTGTGTGGTACTAGACCTGGCAATATTTGGCAGCCACCGGCAACCCCAGAAGATAAGAAGATGGCCTATTCCCTGCTGATGAGGTGTAAATACCCCGAAACACGTGTCCAGGGATGGCGAAGAAGGATACATCGCGGAATACTTAACTACACTGACCATAGTCCTTAGGGTCGATCCCGCTGGTGAGTGAGTGGTGTGCGACCCCACCCCCTTTTGAAATGTTTAAAGCTCCCTCGAGCTGTCGGGCTGACGAGCCTGGGACCCCGCACCTGCGCGCCTGTGTGGTACTAGACCTGGCAATATTTGGCAGCCACCGGCAACCCCAGAAGATAAGAAGATGGCCTATTCCCTGCTGATGAGGGGTAAATACCCCGAAACACGTGTCCAGGGATGGCGAAGAAGGATACATCGCGGAATACTTAACTACACTGACCATAGTCCTTAGGGGCGATCCCGCTGGTGAGTGAGTGGTGTGCGACCCCACCCCCTTTTGAAATGTTTAAAGCTCCCTCGAGCTGTCGGGCTGACGAGCCTGGGACCCCGCACCTGCGCGCCTGTGTGGTACTAGACCTGGCAATATTTGGCAGCCACCGGCAACCCCAGAAGATAAGAAGATGGCCTATTCCCTGCTGATGAGGGGTAAATACCCCGAAACACGTGTCCAGGGATGGCGAAGAAGGATACATCGCGGAATACTTAACTACACTGACCATAGTCCTTAGGGGCGATCCCGCTGGTGAGTGAGTGGTGTGCGACCCCACCCCCTTTTGAAATGTTTAAAGCTCCCTCGAGCTGTCGGGCTGACGAGCCTGGGACCCCGCACCTGCGCGCCTGTGTGGTACTAGACCTGGCAATATTTGGCAGCCACCGGCAACCCCAGAAGATAAGAAGATGGCCTATTCCCTACTGATGAGGGGTAAATACCCCGAAACACGTGTCCAGGGATGGCGAAGAAGGATACATCGCGGAATTCTTAACTACACTGACCATAGTCCTTAGGGGCGATCCCGCTGGTGAGTGAGTGGTGTGCGACCCCACCCCCTTTTGAAATGTTTAAAGCTCCCTCGAGCTGTCGGGCTGACGAGCCTGGGACCCCGCACCTGCGCGCCTGTGTGGTACTAGACCTGGCAATATTTGGCAGCCACCGGCAACCCCAGAAGATAAGAAGATGGCCTATTCCCTGCTGATGAGGGGTAAATACCCCGAAACACGTGTCCAGGGATGGCGAAGAAGGATACATCGCGGAATACTTAACTACACTGACCATAGTCCTTAGGGGCGATCCCGCTGGTGAGTGAGTGGTGTGCGACCCCACCCCCTTTTGAAATGTTTAAAGCTCCCTCGAGCTGTCGGGCTGACGAGCCTGGGACCCCGCACCTGCGCGCCTGTGTGGTACTAGACCTGGCAATATTTGGCAGCCACCGGCAACCCCAGAAGATAAGAAGATGGCCTATTCCCTGCTGATGAGGGGTAAATACCCCGAAACACGTGTCCAGGGATGGCGAAGAAGGATACATCGCGGAATACTTAACTACACTGACCATAGTCCTTAGGGGCGATCCCGCTGGTGAGTGAGTGGTGTGCGACCCCACCCCCTTTTGAAATGTTTAAAGCTCCCTCGAGCTGTCGGGCTGACGAGCCTGGGACCCCGCACCTGCGCGCCTGTGTGGTACTAGACCTGGCAATATTTGGCAGCCACCGGCAACCCCAGAAGATAAGAAGATGGCCTATTCCCTGCTGATGAGGGGTAAATACCCCGAAACACGTGTCCAGGGATGGCGAAGAAGGATACATCGCGGAATACTTAACTACACTGACCATAGTCCTTAGGGGCGATCCCGCTGGTGAGTGAGTGGTGTGCGACCCCACCCCCTTTTGAAATGTTTAAAGCTCCCTCAAGCTGTCGGGCTGACGAGCCTGGGACCCCGCACCTGCGCGCCTGTGTGGTACTAGACCTGGCAATATTTGGCAGCCACCGGCAACCCCAGAAGATAAGAAGATGGCCTATTCCCTGCTGATGAGGGGTAAATACCCCGAAACACGTGTCCAGGGATGGCGAAGAAGGATACATCGCGGAATACTTAACTACACTGACCATAGTCTTTAGGGGCGATCCCGCTGGTGAGTGAGTGGTGTGCGACCCCACCCCCTTTTGAAATGTTTAAAGCTCCCTCGAGCTGTCGGGCTGACGAGCCTGGGACCCCGCACCTGCGCGCCTATGTGGTACTAGACCTGGCAATATTTGGCAGCCACCGGCAACCCCAGAAGATAAGAAGATGGCCTATTCCCTACTGATGAGGGGTAAATACCCCGAAACACGTGTCCAGGGATGGCGAAGAAGGATACATCGCGGAATACTTAACTACACTGACCATAGTCCTTAGGGGCGATCCCGCTGGTGAGTGAGTGGTGTGCGACCCCACCCCCTTTTGAAATGTTTAAAGCTCCCTCGAGCTGTCGGGCTGATGAGCCTGGGACCCCGCACCTGCGCGCCTGTGTGGTACTAGACCTGGCAATATTTGGCAGCCACCGGCAACCCCAGAAGATAAGAAGATGGCCTATTCCCTGCTGATGAGGGGTAAATACCCCGAAACACGTGTCCAGGGATGGCGAAGAAGGATACATCGCGGAATACTTAACTACACTGACCATAGTCCTTAGGGGCGATCCCGCTGGTGAGTGAGTGGTGTGCGACCCCACCCCCTTTTGAAATGTTTAAAGCTCCCTCGAGCTGTCGGGCTGACTAGCCTGGGACCCCGCACCTGCGCGCCTGTGTGGTACTAGACCTGGCAATATTTGGCAGCCACCGGCAACCCCAGAAGATAAGAAGATGGCCTATTCCCTGCTGATGAGGGGTAAATACCCCGAAACACGTGTCCAGGGATGGCGAAGAAGGATACATCGCGGAATACTTAACTACACTGACCATAGTCCTTAGGGGCGATCCCGCTGGTGAGTGAGTGGTGTGCGACCCCACCCCCTTTTGACTGACAAAGAAGGTACTGGTAAAGTAGGCTGGACCTGGGGCTGGACCTGGGGAACGGGCTGGGTGAACGGATTGCTAGGACCAGTGACGGGGGAAACAGTGACAGGAATCGCGTTATTAACAGGTGGAACATGTTGAGCAGGCGGGGGAGGATGATTCGTATTTGCATATGCCGGGACAGTGTCGTCGAAGTAGGAAGAAAGAAAAATGTCAGCTGCGGTCGGTTTATGACGTAGCTTAGTCGGGACCAATGGTGGCGGCAAATTACAGGGTACTTCCGGGGTCGCCGTAGGCAGGCCCTCGGCGAGAAGGGGATACATGCCATTAATAAGGGCATTTCTTTGTCGGTCTAACTGTTCTGCTCTAACTCGTTCACCTTCTTCTCGTAATTCTTTTTCTTGGGCTTTTTCAGAAGCTTCCCTACTTTTCTCTGCTTTCCTGATTTCTTTCTCTGTTCTTTTATGCGCTTTCTTTACGCCATAATTCTATGGCATCTTTCTGGGATTGTCTGGCTTTCTTTTTCCATAATGCTTCCTCTACTCTCATGATGCACTCGGCATCCCATGTTCCTGAAACAGGCCATCTATATTTCTCGTCCAGATTCTTGGTGTAGTCCACCCATAAGTCTAAGTACAGTATGGCATCTAAGCCGTGTTTATGATACATTAAATGTCCTGGAGTGTCCCTAGGCAGGACAGGAACTGCTTCCTCGAGTATCCCTTTCCTAGTTCCTAACTGGCATAATTTCGAGAACAGAGGCATAATTACTTTACTTGAACGTGAACACAGTAAAACACAGTAATGAAATGCAAACAATCATTCATACCACGACATTAAACACATTAAAACATTTTGAACAGATACTGTCGAGTACATAGAAAAACATAATACTGGAAATCTCGAGAAACAATACTAGAATACTTGAAATACTAGATGCACTGCTTAAACAGTACAGAACATACCGGTCCCATAAAGAGACACGTCATACCGTATTCACCTAAGTGAACACGTCTTGACCGGGTCTGTGCACCCAGACCCGTCTTGACCGGGCACAAATTAATGAACCCGTCTTGATGCATCCCCAGCAACGGTACTCACCGGGAAGCAAAACTTGAAGGCCTCGGAAACTTGATACTGGACTGGACTGGACTGCTACGACGTCTGGTTACTGATACGCACTACGCATGCGCTTCGGAACAGGTGGGCCTCTGGATACCTCGGACCTTGCTCTCTCGGCTTGGGCTCTGGTCGGGACTCTCGCATTCCTCACCACCTCGTCTGGATGCCGGACCGCAGTCTCCGTCTCCTCCGTGGGCCTGAGGGAGTTAGCAGGAAAACCCGCAGGTGCGCGCAGAAGTCCGTCACGGCCGCAGAAGGGGTCAGGGGCCTGCGGACATCGCCGGCGCGTGGGGAAGGGGAGGGGTCCCTATTCGGGCTCCAGATTATGTGGTAAATAAAATTTCCGGACCATTTTTCTATACATTAAATGATAGCTCAATCGCAATAAAATGAAAGGCAGAGTCCGTGGTATCTGAGTCATACGGGCTTTAATTCATTGGCTCGAGCCAAGGGACATCGGGTTCCATCACCACTAAGGTTCAGGAAGGGATATTCAACATTTTATTGACAGCACACAATATATATAGTAAAACTGTATAATTGCATTGAATACAGTAGGCGTAACAAGTGAAAAGAAGAAGATAAGAACATAAGGGCGTGAAAGAAGGCGTGTAATAGGCGTACACGGAGGTGTGGGATGTGGACGTCACAGAAAGTGTCATAGGTGGGTGGATGCATAGAGAAAATCTGCAGAGTCGGCGGAAACCTTTACCCTGGTGCGCACGCAACTGAGCATAACGAGGCATTGACATGTAACTGGGGAGAACTGGGGGCTTGACTTTAGCACTAGTAGAGGAGACTGTAGTCTGGGATGTCAGAACGACCTGGACCTATAACATATCTGGTATCTTGTGTTTGGAGGATGTATTATCTGGAGTAAAAGGTCTCTCTGGCAGAGGCTATTCATCACTGAATTCTAGTGGGTGCATACGTGTCTTGGTGCAATGCGCGGGGCCATGGGCCTACTATGGCAACGGGAGCAGTAAATTACTTGCATGGAGACAGGGAGGCCGGGCCCTTTGCTCTGTAGCCGGGAATATGTTTACCTATATCACTAGACTGGAATGTGTTTTCGAGGAGGCTGAACAGATAACTGTAGGCAAAATACTGTCTTGGCAGGCAGGCCAGGCTGAGCCAGGCACCGCTTCGCTTGGCAGGAAGTAAGGCAGAGGTCAGGGATGCATACCTAAACGGCAGCTTTCAGAGGCAGAAGTGGTTCGGAGTCAGAAATCAGGGCCTAGCTCGACTAAGCCAGGAAAACGTGCATTTCTCGATGTCAAAAGTATACCATGTAAAGACGTTGGCATGGCATGTTTAAAGACTGAATTATCGATTCATTCATGGTGGATCTGGTAGATGACATGTTAACGTTGGACGCAAATGCATATGCGTCTTCATTTTCGGCCATGGAGGGGAATGCATGGGGGTCATGCACATACATGGAACGTTGGGGTACACGATAGAGGACATACTAGGCCATATAAAATTCAATTTTCCTCAATGCCATCTAAGAAAGAGACGACACGTGCGGCGAAGACACCTGGGCTGTTTTTATAGCCAATGGCCAGTCTTTTAAATTGTTTTTGTTTGCCGCCACAAGAGAACGCTGTCCATTGACTACTAACAGAGGACAGGTTATGACTAAAAAAGCCATTTGAAATGTCTTGTGTGATCTTAAATCTTTTTCGCATCAGACTGTTAACGAGAGCTGAACTGTGGGTGTTCTGAGCCAAACGATACCGTGAGAGGCCAGGACATCAGAGACCAACAGGTACATATTTTAGATCATTTACTGCAATACCAGAAAGAATAGAGGCTTCAAGCTAGATAATTAAAACTTTATTATTTTTCTGCATTTTACACAGAAAAGTGGCAAAGCCCTGATGACTGTCTGGGAACTGGTTTCCTCGGACTAGAAACGCGTCAGCACATCAGAGGGAGCAATCGATATCACTAAGCATTTGAACTAGCTCTGGCTGGTTGTAAAAGCCATCCTTATTTTAGGACGTGCTCCTTCCTTTTGACTTTGTGTCTTCATTCTTTATGAATTGGCTGCTAGGAGTGCTAAATTCGAAATCATGGCACTGACCAACGGAAAACATCCCAGCAACTCAAGACCCGTACAACATACAGATACTTTCGTGGAACATAGCTTGGGGAAAAAAATTGTTGGAGAATGGAGCTCACTCAAAAAAATGGGAAACGTACGACATAATAGCTCTGCAAGAAACGTGGGCACTAGAAGCTCTCCCCTTGGCAAATTACATCCACTATACTGTCCCAGCCACCATAACTAAAACCTTTGGTCGCCCTAAAGGGGGCCTGGCAGTCTACATTTCGGCAGAGTTAAAAATCGAGAGCGAACAAATGGTAACAGAAGGACCAAACATTCAAATGATCAAATTGACATTGGGGCCTGCTAGTAGAACAAAAACCGTCCTCTTGATGAATACATACGCACACCCTACGGCCAGAAAAAAACTGGCACCCAACAAAGACAAAGAACTAATCACTATCATCACAAATATCCGAAGTACCTTCCCCATGTGGGACTTGATACTCACTGGGGACTTTAATTCAAACTTAATTCATACTCCGGATGAGGACGAATTTCTAGCATCTGACAATATAATTTGGTCTGATCCACACCAATACCAGCCAACGAGACCAAATGTCGACCACGCAGGCCAAGGGTTCGTAAATGCCCTAGAGTTTCTGGGGCTATGAGTGATGAATGGTCGGACTCCTGACGATTTCCCCCCCAAGTTTACATTCCATGGGGGAAAAACAAGATCAAGACTGGACTATAGAGCAATCTCAATATCACTGGTACCATACAACCAAGAGAGACCACTCATATCAGCTGATCCATTTTAGGCTACAAACCAGTAAACATCTGTTAAATGCAACAGTAGTAGGCAACATACACACAGTTGACTTAAAACATCTAAAATGGTCACACGATTCAATTGAAAACCTTCAGTCAAAAAAAAAGAAAAGTTATCTACAAGTAAAGCCGATTTTGGCCGCCATTAGTGTGGCAGGGTATGCTCAGACGTGAGTCACTTGCTCACTTTGCCACTGGATTCAAGCAGGCCAGGCTGAAGACGGCTGGAATGCCAGAAACCGGTCCTCGGAAGCTTGTTTCCGGTCCAGGGAAGACATGGCTTGGCAGTTTGGGCTGGACTGTTCCCATGAGGCACAGGGTCAGACTGATTTGCATATAGCCATGTCTGAACTGGGGTGGCAGAGTGGGCTAAAGAACGGTGATGGATTAAACCCAGATTTTTTGACTGGGTGTGAGTGTTTGATTGATTCAGATGCTCCGTCCATCACCACCCCCTTTTGTACCGATTTTGGCCGCCATTAGTGTGGCAGGGTATGCTCAGACGGGAGTCCCTTGCTCATTTTGCCACTGGATTCAAGCAAGCCGGAATGAAGACGGCTGGAATGCCAGAAACAGGTCCTCGGAAGCTTGTTTCCGGTCCAAGGAAGACATGGCTTGGCAGTTCGGGCTGGACTGTTCTCATGAGGCACAGGGTCAGACTGATTTGCATATAGCCATGTCTGAACTGGGGTGGCAGAGTGGGCTAAAGAACGGTGATGGATTAAACCCAGATCTTTTGACTGGGTGTGAGTGTTTGATTGATTCAGATGCTCCGTCCATCACCACCCCCTTTTGTACAGAATAAAAAACAAGCGTGGGAAACCTTCACAGCGGATCTCACAACATTAATGTCGCCTGGACAAAAAAAGATAAACAATCTCAGCCAAACAAACGCCCGGGGAAAAACATCAACAGCACGGCTGCGAACTTTGAAACGTAACCTTAAAAAATCAATAAGGATGTTAAAAAGAACAACCCCTGATACAGCTGCATGGGATAGGGCAAGGCAGCTCAGGAAAAGCTATAAAAAAGATCTCTGGGACGATAAAAGAAAGAGCAATGACAAATTCTGGGCAGAACTCCTCTGTAGCTCAAAGAAAACCAACTCAAAACAGTTTTGGATAATTATAAACAATTTGAACCGGCCGGCAAAAGCTTTATCCTCAACTATACAAGAATCGGAGTGGGCGGAATTTTTAACCATGAGGTTTTCAGAAACATTCTATCAAGAAAGAAGTCAAAGAAACTCCTACGATTCAGTAGAGGGAAATGGCAAACTCAATGGGGCCATAGAAATTACCAGCCCAGAAGACGCATTTACTCCACAAAAAAAAGACCAGATAAATGTCGAAATAAACCCAATAGAGGGAAACGCCTCTCTGACACCACCTACAAACTACATGTCCCCCTCAAGTGAAGGAGTCACACGCATAATCAAGAAAGGCAGAAACGACGGTGGGCCAGGCCCCAACGGCATCCTGCAAGCAATTTTTAAACACAACATCACGTTTTGGGGTTGTTAGACGGACCGGGAGGGTCGGCCGAGGACAAGGGGAGAGGTCTCCGGGGAGAGCCGTCTCCAGCGATCGTACAGACAAGTAACTTCCCCCCCACAGATGTACACCACACAAGGATAAGGTTCAACGTTACTTTATAAGCAATTCTTTAAGTACGGTGAAATGGTACAAGGAGGTCTGGACTCAGGGGTCCCCTCTATTCTAGTCTCTTGGTTGGGTAAGGGGGTAGCGGGACAGTCTCGTTACCAATCTGGTGGATATGGTGGTAGATGAAATAGCTCACAATCCTCGAGCTCGGCGTTCTAGATGATCGGGCCGCGGCGGAGCCAGCAGGTCCCGGGATGGTTGAAGGTAGCGACGGTCCGCGGCGGAGCCAGCAGGTCCCGATGAAGGTGGTGGTTACAAAGGTCCCGACGACGATGAAGGTTTCAGAAGGTTGCGGCAGCGCCAGCAGGCAGGTCGATAGTTCGCAAGGCAGGGCTACGGCAGCGCCAGTAGTCCGTCAAGGATGAGTTCTTCACTGCGTCTCTCGACTCCAGGATACAACTGCCTTCCTGCTCTGGAGCTGCCCCAGTTATAGGTCTGGCGTCCTTTGATGTCCGGACCCTCGCACTTGGAGGTCGGGAGGTCAGGGATGAGGGAGTCCAGACACCCAGCAGGGGGGTGGAGCCAGCGCCTGGGGGAGCTGGGGGCGATCGGCACCTGGCGGGGGAGAGCCATCGACACCTCTTTCTCCCATTGACCTGCCAAGTAGTCCGCTCACCTCCTGGGGGGATGGTGGTGCCGGGATGTCGGGGCCTGGCCAGGCCCAGGGTTAGGGTCGATCGGAGGCCACGCGGCCTCGTGGTGCTGTGTCCAAGATGGCGCCCAGGCCGGGCGAGAGGGCCGGTAGGGAATCGGGCCCATGGTGTGGAGATGTTATGGGGCAGGGGTCCCATATGAAACGGGAAACGGTGGTTGTTGCGTGTAACACCTGAAGAGCCGGGCTCGGGCCTGGTCGTGCGGGGGGGGGAGCAAGCCTTACACGTGGCCTGTCCAACATGCGTCCCCCCCAGCTGAAGGCGGGGAGAGCCACCCATCCTCTTGGGGACTCTCTTCGTCGAGGCGGAAAAAGCGTGACAGGCCATCTGCGTTGGCGTGGTCTTGCCCGGGTCGATGTTCCACAGTGAAGTCCATCCTGTGCAGGGAGATGGACCAACGCAGTAGTTTCGGGTTTTCCCCCCGCATCTGCATTAGCCACTGCAAGGGCCGATGATCGGTCTGTACCCGGAAGTGGGTGCCGAAGAGATAAGGCCGGAGCTTTTTGAGGGCCCACACCTCAGCGAAGGCCTCCCTCTCGATGGTGCTCCAGCGTTGTTCTCGGGCCAGGAGCCGTCTGCTGATGAAAGCCACTGGCTGGTCAAGTCCTTCGGGGTTCAGCTGGGAAAGGACTGCCCCAATGCCATGGTCGGAGGCATCCGTTTGGACGATAAATTCCCGACTGTAGTCGGGGGCCTGGAGCACAGGGGCGGAGCACATGGCGGCCTTCAGCTTCTCGAAGGCCGCTTGACAGTCTGGGGTCCAGATGACCTTCTTTGGTTGGTTTTTGGATGTGAGTTCCGTGAGGGGCCCCACAATGCTGCCATAGTCCCTCACGAACCGCCTGTAGTAGCCTGTGAGTCCCAAGAAGGCGCGGACCTCGGTCTGAGTGATGGGGGGCTGCCAAGACTGGATGGCAGTGATCTTGAGTTGCAGAGGGGCCACCAGACCGCTTCCCACCTGGTGCCCGAGATAGGTCACGGACCCTTGGCCAATTTGGCATTTGCTGGCCTTGATCGTGAGGCCAGCTCGTTGGAGGGCCTGTAGCACCTCTCGGAGGTGGTGGAGGTGGTCGGACCAGGGGCGGCTGTACACAGCGATATCGTCCAGGTAGGCGGCGCTGAATTCTTCGAGTCCCGCCAGGACCTGGTTTACTAGCCGCTGAAATGTTGCTGGGGCATTCTTCATGCCGAATGGCATGACCTTGAAGTGATAGTGGCCATCAGGGGTGGAGAAGGCAGATCGTTCTTGGGCCCGGGGTGTGAGACCGATCTGCCAGTAGCCCGCTGTCAGGTCAAAGATGCTGAGGTAGCGGGCAGCTCCCATGCGGTCGATTAGTTCATCTGCTCGGGGAAAGGGGTGTGCGTCTGTTCTGGTGACCGCATTCAAGCCCCGGTAGTCGACGCAGAACCGGAGCTCAGGCGTGGTGCCGGGGGCGGCCGCTTTGGGGACCAGTACCACTGGGCTGGCCCAGGGGCTGTCTGAGGGCTCGATGACCCCGAGCGTGAGCATCTTGGACACCTCCTCTTGGATGCAGGCCCGTACCCGATCTGGTACGCGGTAGGCCCGATGGCGGATAGGGGAACTGTCTCCAGTGTCCACGTCTTGTAAACACCAGGGGGTGACCCCTGGGGTGAGGGAGAACAGGGTGGCGAACTGCAGCAGGAGGTCTCGGCAGCCTTGGCGTTGTTCCAGGGTGAGGGCCTCCGAGAGTCGGACCCCGTCCACGGAGCCGTCCTTCTCCCGAGTCCGTAGGAGGTCCGGGAGGGGTTCGGAGTCCTCCTCGGCTCCATTGTCTGTTGCCATCAGGAGGCTGAGCTCTGAGCGCACAAAGTGGGGTTTCAGTCTATTGGCGTGGAGGACCCGGAGAGGGTTCCGTGAAGATTCCATATCGATGAGATAGGTGACAGGGCTCTTGCGCTCGACTACTTTGAAGGGCCCCGTCCACTTGTCTTGCAGGGCACACGGTTCGGTGGGAGACATTACCCACACTTGTTGGCCGGGTTCAAATTCGATGGAGGAGGCATTTTGATTGTACCACCTTTTCATGTCTTCCTGACTGGCCTCCAAGTTTGCTTTTGCCATCTCTCTGAACCGTCTGGTCTGGTTGCGGAGGGTTAGGAGGTATTTGAAAACATCTGGAGGGTTCTTTAGAGGGGGCATTTCCCAGCCTTCTTTGACTAGGCTGAGCGGCCCTCGCACAGGGTGTCCATACAAGAGTTCGAACGGGCTGAAGCCGAGGGACTTCTGGGGGACTACTCGGTAGGCAAAGAGGAGGCACGGCAGTAGCACATCCCACTGGCGACGGAGGGGCTCTTCCAACCCCCCAATCATCCCTTTGAGCGTGCGGTTGAACCGCTCAACTAGTCCGTTTCCTTGAGGGTGATAGGGGGTCGTGAATCGGTAGGTGACCCCACACTGTTGCCAGAGGGACTTCATGTATTTTGAAATAAAGTTTGTGCCCCGGTCGCTGACGACTTCTCGGGGGAAGCCCACCCGGGAGAAGATCCCCATCAAGGCCCGGCCGACTACCGGGGCTGTCACAGTTCGCAGGGGAACAGCCTCGGGGTAGCGGGTGGCGTGGTCCACCAGGACCAGGATGAACCGATGTCCTTGTGCTGTACGGGGGTCCAGGGGCCCCACAATGTCTATCCCCACCCTCTCGAACTGGGTGGTGACCACGGGAAAAGGTTGCAGAGGTGCTTTGAGCTTGCGGCCGCTCTTCCCGCTGGCCTGGCACGTGGGGCAAGATCGGCAGTGCTGGAGTACGTCGTTCCTCATCTTGGGCCAGAAAAAGTGGGTCACCAGGCGACTGTAGGTTTTGTCCTGACCCAGGTGGCCAGCCAGGGGGACATCGTGGGCCAGGTTTAGCAAGAAGTCTCTAAAGCGGAGGGGTACCACTAGCACTCGACTGGCCCCTAACTCTGCGATTCTCTGTTCGCTGTACAACAGGTCATTGTCCCAATAGACCCAATGGGTTCCGGAGGTATCCCCGGCAGTCTGGGCGAGGGCTTGTTGGCGGAGGGACAGGTCTTCTGCTCGTGGCGAAACTGTTCCTAGGTGGGCCCCCCCTCCTGACGCCACTGAGCCAGGTCGGGAAGGTCCTGAGGTTGAACGAGCCCCTCGGGAGTTTGCTCTGGGGGGACGGCCCGGTCGGTGTCTTCTACTGGGGGGACCGGGGGAGGAGGTGCTGGCCATTCAGGTTCTTCGGGTCGGGGGATGGCACGGGCAGCCATGGACCGGGTGGTTACGCACGCCCAGTCCGGGATGCCCAACATCCCCAGGTGCTCTCTTCTCTCTACGGCGGCCCACGGGGAACTCTCAAGATCATTTCCCAGGAGACAGTCTACGGGGGCATCATCTCGGACCGTCACTTTCAACATGCCGGAGACTCCTCCCCACTCGAAGGGGACGCAGGCCATCCGACATAGACTCTCCGAATTGTCGGCTGAACGGACAGGGCAGAGAACGTTCGGCAGGATCTGTTCTGGGGTCACCAGGTGACAGCGGACGGCCGTTACACTGGCCCCGGTGTCACGTAGGGCTTCGGCCCGGCGTCCATTAATGTTCACCCACTGACTGTACTTCCGGGTGTTGGCGGGCAGGGGGACCCGCGGGACCATGTCTTTTCCCCCTAGGCACGCTAGAACCATGGCGGTTGGTTCCCACTCTTGGTGTTCTTGCTCGCACTCCTCTTGTTCTTCGGAGATTTGTTCTTCCCCCAGGGCGGCGGCAGCCATCTGGCGGGGTCTCGGAGTCTGACTCTGTGGACAATTCGGGTCGTTTGCGTAGTGGCCGACTCGCTGGCATCGGTGACACGTGACATTGGCTCTGTATCCCGGCCGCGCCGGGGTGTTGCCCCGGTTGGCCGGGGGTGGGGTGCTGGTAGCGGGAGCGGCCGGGGCGTTGTCTCTTCCTCGTTCCTGGCCCCCTCCTCCTCCTCGGGGACGGTGCTGACCGTGGTTGTTCCGGTTCTGTTCATGTGACCCATTTCGGCCTACTCGGGTAATTTCCCACCGGTCAGCCTCAGCGGCGAGCTGCCGTGGATCAGTCAATTTACTGTCGAGGAGGTGCTGCCTGAGCTCGACGAAGCAGTTGTTTGATAGATGCTCCCATACCATGAGATTGAAGAGTTGCTCGTAGGTCGTTACGTTGCTTCCCTTGATCCAACCCTCGAAGGCTCGGCTGAAATAGTTCACGTATTCCACCCAAGTGGTACCCGGGATCCGGGTGCAGTCTCGGAACCTCTGGCGGTACATTTCGGGTGTGAGCCCATAGCGGGTGAGGAGGGTAGCTTTCATGTGGTCATAGGAGGTCATCAGATGGTCTGGGAGCTGTAGCAGGGCATCACGGCCCTCATTGACGAACCTTCCCCATAGACCGGCTCCCCAGTCGCTTCGATCGATCCGGTGGGAGGTCATAGCGATCTCGTAGGCCTTGAACCATTGCTGTATGTCGTCATCTCGGAAATATTCTCGAACGACATCCTTGGGGATGTGTACCTTCTTTTCTGTTGCCCCCGGGGTGCGCGGTTGCTCGGGCACCCCTAATTCTTTGTTCTGCTTGCGTAAGTCTATCTCAGCTAGTTTGCGCTCGTGTTCATACGCCAGCCTCTTCTCTTCGAGTTCTCTTTGTCTCTGTTTCTCTTCCCGTTCTTCTCGGAGCCGCAGATGTTCCAGGTTCAGTTTTTGTTCGGCTAATTTGAGTTCGCCATCCATTTTGAGCCGGGCCATTTCTAGTTCATGTAGTCGGTTTCTTTCTCGTTCTTGGATCTCATCTTGCGAGAGACCCGTTCTTCGCTCCTCGGGAGCCGTGGTGTCTTTCTCTGCTGCTGCGACATTTTGGTCCGGGGGTCTGACGGCCCCGGTTTCTGCCCATGACTCAATGGCGTGCTTGAAATCGTCTTTAGTACTCAGACCAGTGGTAGCGATACCTAGTTCAATGCAGAATTGTTTCAACTCACGATGGCTGTATTCTTCCAATTTCTCCATCTGGAATTTTTCGGTGGATCCGCTTTCTTTGGTTGACATTGTGGTTTTGTCGTGGGGTGAGCTACTCTCTGTACGATTACGCATTGATTCGGATCGCGCCGCTGGCCACCAATGTTAGACGGACCGGGAGGGTCGGCCGAGGACAAGGGGAGAGGTCTCCGGGGAGAGCCGTCTCCAGCGATCGTACAGACAAGTAACTTCCCCCCCACAGATGTACACCACACAAGGATAAGGTTCAACGTTACTTTATAAGCAATTCTTTAAGTACGGTGAAATGGTACAAGGAGGTCTGGACTCAGGGGTCCCCTCTATTCTAGTCTCTTGGTTGGGTAAGGGGGTAGCGGGACAGTCTCGTTACCAATCTGGTGGATATGGTGGTAGATGAAATAGCTCACAATCCTCGAGCTCGGCGTTCTAGATAATCGGGCCGCGGCGGAGCCAGCAGGTCCCGGGATGGTTGAAGGTAGCGACGGTCCGCGGCGGAGCCAGCAGGTCCCGATGAAGGTGGTGGTTACAAACGGTCCGCGGCCACGCCAGCAGGTCCCGACGACGATGAAGGTTTCAGAAGGTTGCGGCAGCACCAGCAGGCAGGTCGATAGTTCGCAAGGCAGGGCTACGGCAGCGCCAGTAGTCCGTCAAGGATGAGTTCTTCACTGCGTCTCTCGACTCCAGGATACAACTGCCTTCCTGCTCTGGAGCTGCCCCAGTTATAGGTCTGGCGTCCTTTGATGTCCGGACCCTCGCACTTGGAGGTCGGGAGGTCCGGGATGAGGGAGTCCAGACACCCAGCAGGGGGGTGGAGCCAGCGCCTGGGGGAGCTGGGGGCGATCGGCACCTGGCGTGGGAGAGCCATCGACACCTCTTTCTCCCATTGACCTGCCAAGTAGTCCGCTCACCTCCTGGGTGGATGGTGGTGCCGGGATGTCGGGGCCTGGCCAGGCCCAGGGTTAGGGTCGATCGGAGGCCACGCGGCCTCGTGGTGCTGTGTCCAAGATGGCGCCCAGGCCGGGCGAGAGGGCCGGTAGGGAATCGGGCCCATGGTGTGGAGATGTTATGGGGCAGGGGTCCCATATGAAACGGGAAACGGTGGTTGTTGCGTGTAACACCTGAAGAGCCGGGCTCGGGCCTGGTCGTGCGGGGGGGGGGGAGCAAGCCTTACACGTGGCCTGTCCAACATGCGTCCCCCCCAGCTGAAGGCGGGGAGAGTCACCCATCCTCTTGGGGACTCTCTTCGTCGAGGCGGAAAAAGCGTGACAGGCCATCTGCGTTGGCGTGGTCTTGCCCGGGTCGATGTTCCACAGTGAAGTCCATCCTGTGCAGGGAGATGGACCAACGCAGTAGTTTCGGGTTTTCCCCCCGCATCTGCATTAGCCACTGCAAGGGCCGATGATCGGTCTGTACCCGGAAGTGGGTGCCGAAGAGATAAGACCAGAGCTTTTTGAGGGCCCACACCACAGCGAAGGCCTCCCTCTCGATGGTGCTCCAGCGTTGTTCTCGGGCCAGGAGCCGTCTGCTGATGAAAGCCACTGGCTGGTCAAGTCCTTCGGGGTTCAGCTGGGAAAGGACTGCCCCAATGCCATGGTCGGAGGCATCCGTTTGGACGATAAATTCCCGACTGTAGTCGGGGGCCTGGAGCACAGGGGCGGAGCACATGGCGGCCTTCAGCTTCTCGAAGGCCGCTTGACAGTCTGGGGTCCAGTTGACCTTCTTTGGTTGGTTTTTGGATGTGAGTTCCGTGAGGGGCCCCACAATGTTGCCATAGTCCCTCACGAACCGCCTGTAGTAGCCTGTGAGTCCCAAGAAGGCGCGGACCTCGGTCTGGGTGATGGGGGGCTGCCAAGACTGGATGGCAGCGATCTTGAGTTGCAGAGGGGCCACCAGACCGCTTCCCACCTGGTGCCCGAGATAGGTCACGGACCCTTGGCCAATTTGGCATTTGCTGGCCTTGATCGTGAGGCCAGCTCGTTGGAGGGCCTGTAGCACCTCTCGGAGGTGGTGGAGGTGGTCGGACCAGGGGCGGCTGTACACAGCGATATCGTCTAGGTAGGCGGCGCTGAATTCTTCGAGTCCCGCCAGGACCTGGTTTACTAGCCGCTGAAATGTTGCTGGGGCATTCTTCATGCCGAATGGCATGACCTTGAAGTGATAGTGGCCATCAGGGGTGGAGAAGGCAGATCGTTCTTGGGCCCGGGGTGTGAGACCGATCTGCCAGTAGCCTGCTGTCAGGTCAAAGATGCTGAGGTAGCGGGCAGCTCCCATGCGGTCGATTAGTTCATCTGCTCGGGGAATGGGGTGTGCGTCTGTTCTGGTGACCGCATTCAAGCCCCGGTAGTCGACGCAGAACCGGAGCTCAGGCGTGGTGCCGGGGGCGGCCGCTTTGGGGACCAGTACCACTGGGCTGGCCCAGGGGCTGTCTGAGGGCTCGATGACCCCGAGCGTGAGCATCTTGGACACCTCCTCTTGGATGCAGGCCCGTACCCGATCTGGTACGCGGTAGGCCCGATGGCGGATAGGGGGACTGTCTCCAGTGTCCACGTCTTGTAAACACCAGGGGGTGACCCCTGGGGTGAGGGAGAACAGGGTGGCGAACTGCAGCAGGAGGTCTCGGCAGCCTTGGCGTTGTTCCAGGGTGAGGGCCTCCGAGAGTCGGACCCCGTCCACGGAGCCGTCCTTCTCCCGAGTCCGTAGGAGGTCCGGGAGGGGTTCGGAGTCCTCCTCGGCTCCATTGTCTGTTGCCATCAGGAGGCTGAGCTCTGAGCGCACAAAGTGGGGTTTCAGTCTATTGGCGTGGAGGACCCGGAGAGGGTTCCGTGAAGATTCCATATCGATGAGATAGGTGACAGGGCTCTTGCGCTCGACTACTTTGAAGGGCCCCGTCCACTTGTCTTGCAGGGCACACGGTTCGGTGGGAGACATTACCCACACTTGTTGGCCGGGTTCAAATTCGATGGAGGAGGCATTTTGATCGTACCACCTTTTCATGTCTTCCTGACTGGCCTCCAAGTTTGCTTTTGCCATCTCTCTGAACCGTCTGGTCTGGTTGCGGAGGGTTAGGAGGTATTTGAAAACATCTGGAGGGTTCTTTAGAGGGGGCATTTCCCAGCCTTCTTTGACTAGGCTGAGCGGCCCTCGCACAGGGTGTCCATACAAGAGTTCGAACGGGCTGAAGCCGAGGGACTTCTGGGGGACTTCTCGGTAGGCAAAGAGGAGGCACGGCAGTAGCACATCCCACTGGCGACGGAGGGGCTCTTCCAACCCCCAATCATCCCTTTGAGCGTGCGGTTGAACCGCTCAACTAGTCCGTTTCCTTGAGGGTGATAGGGGGTCGTGAATCGGTAGGTGACCCCACACTGTTGCCAGAGGGACTTCATGTATTTTGAAATAAAGTTTGTGCCCCGGTCGCTGACGACTTCTCGGGGGAAGCCCACCCGGGAGAAGATCCCCATCAAGGCCCGGCCGACTACCGGGGCTGTCACAGTTCGCAGGGGAACAGCCTCGGGGTAGCGGGTGGCGTGGTCCACCAGGACCAGGATGAACCGATGTCCTTGTGCTGTACGGGGGTCCAGGGGCCCCACAATGTCTATCCCCACCCTCTCGAACGGGGTGGTGACCACGGGAAAAGGTTGCAGAGGTGCTTTGAGCTTGCGGCCGCTCTTCCCGCTGGCCTGGCACGTGGGGCAAGATCGGCAGTGCTGGAGTACGTCGTTCCTCATCTTGGGCCAGAAAAAGTGGGTCACCAGGCGACTGTAGGTTTTGTCCTGACCCAGGTGGCCAGCCAGGGGGACATCGTGGGCCAGGTTTAGCAAGAAGTCTCTAAAGCGGAGGGGTACCACTAGCACTCGACTGGCCCCTAACTCTGCGATTCTCTGTTCGCTGTACAACAGGTCATTGTCCCAATAGACCCAATGGGTTCCGGAGGTATCCCCGGCACTCTGGGCGAGGGCTTGTTGGCGGAGTCCCTCGAGGGAGGGACAGGTCTTCTGCTCGTGGCGAAACTGTTCCTGGGTGGGCCCCCCCTCCTGACGCCACTGAGCCAGGTCGGGAAGGTCCTGAGGTTGAACGAGCCCCTCGGGAGTTTGCTCTGGGGGGACGGCCCGGTCGGTGTCTTCTACTGGGGGGACCGGGGGAGGAGGTGCTGGCCATTCAGGTTCTTCGGGTCGGGGGATGGCACGGGCAGCCATGGACCGGGTGGTTACGCACGCCCAGTCCGGGATGCCTAACATCCCCAGGTGCTCTCTTCTCTCTACGGCGGCCCACGGGGAACTCTCAAGATCATTTCCCAGGAGACAGTCTACGGGGGCATCATCTCGGACCGTCACTTTCAACATGCCGGAGACTCCTCCCCACTCGAAGGGGACGCAGGCCATCCGACATAGACTCTCCGAATTGTCGGCTGAACAGACAGGGCAGAGAACGTTCGGCAGGATCTGTTCTGGGGTCACCAGGTGACAGCGGACGGCCGTTACACTGGCCCCGGTGTCACGTAGGGTTTCGGCCCGGCGTCCATTAATGTTCACCCACTGACTGTACTTCCGGGTGTTGGCGGGCAGGGGGACCCGCGGGACCATGTCTTTTCCCCCTAGGCACGCTAGAACCATGGCGGTTGGTTCCCACTCTTGGTGTTCTTGCTCGCACTCCTCTTGTTTTTTGGAGATTTGTTCTTCCCCCAGGGCGGCGGCAGCCATCTGGCGGGGTCTCGGAGTCTGACTCTGTGGACAATTCGGGTCGTTTGCGTAGTGGCCGACTCGCTGGCATCGGTGACACGTGACATTGGCTCTGTATCCCGGCCGCGCCGGGGTGTTGCCCCGGTTGGCCGGGGGTGGGGTGCTGGTAGCGGGAGCGGCCGGGGCGTTGTCTCTTCCTCGTTCCTGGCCCCCTCCTCCTCCTCGGGGACGGTGCTGACCGTGGTTGTTCCGGTTCTGTTCAAGTGACCCATTTCGGCCTACTCGGGTAATTTCCCACCGGTCAGCCTCGGCGGCGAGCTGCCGTGGATCAGTCAATTTACTGTCGAGGAGGTGCTGCCTGAGCTCGACGAAGCAGTTGTTTGATAGATGCTCCCATACCATGAGATTGAAGAGTTGCTCGTAGGTCGTTACGTTGCTTCCCTTGATCCAACCCTCGAAGGCTCGGCTGAAATAGTTCACGTATTCCACCCAAGTGGTACCCGGGATCCGGGTGCAGTCTCGGAACCTCTGGCGGTACATTTCGGGTGTGAGCCCATAGCGGGTGAGGAGGGTAGCTTTCATGTGGTCATAGGAGGTCATCAGATGGATCTGGGAGCTGTAGCAGGGCATCGCGGCCCTCATTGACGAACCTCCCCCATAGACCGGCTCCCCAGTCGCTTCGATCGATCCGGTGGGAGGTCATAGCGATCTCGTAGGCCTTGAACCATTGCTGTATGTCGTCATCTCGGAAATATTCTCGAACAACATCCTTGGGGATGTGTACCTTCTTTTCTGTTGCCCCCGGGGTGCGCGGTTGCTCGGGCACCCCTAATTCTTTGTTCTGCTTGCGTAAGTCTATCTCAGCTAGTTTGCGCTCGTGTTCATACGCCAGCCTCTTCTCTTCGAGTTCTCTTTGTCTCTGTTTCTCTTCCCGTTCTTCTCGGAGCCGCAGATGTTCCAGGTTCAGTTTTTGTTCGGCTAATTTGAGTTCGCCATCCATTTTGAGCCGGGCCATTTCTAGTTCATGTAGTCGGTTTCTTTCTCGTTCTTGGATCTCATCTTGCGAGAGACCCGTTCTTCGCTCCTCGGGAGCCGTGGTGTCTTTCTCTGCTGCTGCGACATTTTGGTCCGGGGGTCTGACGGCCCCGGTTTCTGCCCATGACTCAATGGCGTGCTTGAAATCGTCTTTAGTACTCAGACCGGTGGTAGCGATACCTAGTTCAATGCAGAATTGTTTCAACTCACGATGGCTGTATTCTTCCAATTTCTCCATCTGGAATTTTTCGGTGGATCCGCTTTCTTTGGTTGACATTGTGGTTTTGTCGTGGGGTGAGCTACTCTCTGTACGATTACGCATTGATTCGGATCGCGCCGCTGGCCACCAATGTTAGACGGACCGGGAGGGTCGGCCGAGGACAAGGGGAGAGGTCTCCGGGGAGAGCCGTCTCCAGCGATCGTACAGACAAGTAACTTCCCCCCCACAGATGTACACCACACAAGGATAAGGTTCAACGTTACTTTATAAGCAATTCTTTAAGTACGGTGAAATGGTACAAGGAGGTCTGGACTCAGGGGTCCCCTCTATTCTAGTCTCTTGGTTGGGTAAGGGGGTAGCGGGACAGTCTCGTTACCAATCTGGTGGATATGGTGGTAGATGAAATAGCTCACAATCCTCGAGCTCGGCGTTCTAGATGATCGGGCCGCGGCGGAGCCAGCAGGTCCCGGGATGGTTGAAGGTAGCGACGGTCCGCGGCGGAGCCAGCAGGTCCCGATGAAGGTGGTGGTTACAAACGGTCCGCGGCCACGCCAGCAGGTCCCGACGACGATGAAGGTTTCAGAAGGTTGCGGCAGCGCCAGCAGGCAGGTCGATAGTTCTCAAGGCAGGGCTACGGCAGCGCCAGTAGTCCGTCAAGGATGAGTTCTTCACTGCGTCTCTCGACTCCAGGATACAACTGCCTTCCTGCTCTGGAGCTGCCCCAGTTATAGGTCTGGCGTCCTTTGATGTC
Source organism: Lissotriton vulgaris (assembly GCF_964263255.1). NCBI lineage: Eukaryota > Metazoa > Chordata > Amphibia > Caudata > Salamandridae > Lissotriton > Lissotriton vulgaris. The sequence goes on along the minus strand of NC_141685.1, from coordinate 151,587,954 downwards.
CGGACCCTCGCACTTGGAGGTCGGGAGGTCCGGGATGAGGGAGTCCAGACACCCAGCAGGGGGGTGGAGCCAGCGCCTGGGGGAGCTGGGGCGATCGGCACCTGGCGGGGGAGAGCCATCGACACCTCTTTCTCCCATTGACCTGCCAAGTAGTCCGCTCACCTCCTGGGTGGATGGTGGTGCCGGGATGTCGGGGCCTGGCCAGGCCCAGGGTTAGGGTCGATCGGAGGCCACGCGGCCTCGTGGTGCTGTGTCCAAGATGGCGCCCAGGCCGGGCGAGAGGGCCGGTAGGGAATCGGGCCCATGGTGTGGAGATGTTCAGGGGCAGGGGTCCCATATGAAACGGGAAACGGGTGGTTGTTGCATGTAACACCTGAAGAGCCGGGCTCGGGCCTAGTCGTGCGGGGTGGGAGCAAGCCTTACACGTGGCCTGTCCAACAGGGGTAATTACCTCTTTAATCTATACCAAGAAACAGAGAATATAAATACAATACCAGAAAATTGGAAAGGTTCGATCTTGACTCCAATATTTAAAGGTGGTGACAGAGCAAATCCAGCTCATTATAGGTTGATAGCCCTGCTGGACATAGAGGCGAAATACTATGCCACCCGAGTGCTAGAAGATCTCAAGGCATGGTCTGACAACCTTAACCTTATCACGGCTAACCAAACGGGTTTCAAGCAAGGCTTAGAGACGACGACAAATATCTTAGGTCTATCACTAATTGCGAACAAGTGAAAGCAGAGGAAATTACATCTCTACCTCTGCTTTGTAGACCTAAAAGCAGCTTTTGATAGTGTTGATCCTCACCTACTGTGGAAAAAGCTGCGAGCCTGGGACATACCTGACAGGGTATTAAAAGGCATATTGCTATTTTATTCAAATACCTTGCTAAGGATCAAGATAGGTGATGGGCCCAGGCTATCGAGGAAGCTGCTGACCACCAGAGGCTTAAAACAAGGGTGCGTCCTGGCCCCACACCTTTTCAATCTGTTTCTATCAGACCTCTCTCAAAGGCTGGACAGTATTAACTCCCATCCACCAAAGCTTGGTGAATTGAGGCTTTCGCATCTTTCACTTGCGGACGACGTGGTGTTAATGAGCCAAACAAAGATCGGTCTACAAAGATGCCTTAACGAAATTTCATTTTATATTTCAGAAAATAATCTTGAAATAAACACATCCAAAACTAAAACTATGGTGATTGGTAGCAAAAAGCAAAGAAAACAGACAATTTGGCTTATTTTACTCAATTGTTTGCAGGGGCGCACCAAACAGAAGTCCAAGGAGAGTATTATTTGTGTATATAGAAAAGTTCTTTATTTTTATCCGTTCATAAAATACAAATCACCAGGCATTTTACAAAAAAGATCAGCCAACGCGTTTCACTCCCTTCCAGGGAGTGTCTTCAGGGCACAACAGTATTTCTCCGGAAACGCAGGGTTTGGATCCTTCTTGTCCCCAGTTAGTTTCCTTTATTCCTGCCCATCCAGTGGTTCTTATGATGGTCTGTTGTGAGGGGCGATATAATCTTCCCCATATAGATTTTCACGTTTCCGGTATTGAAATTTTTTTTTCGAAGATATTCCAAGAAGTTCAGTCACTTCCTTTTCCTGACCGTGTTCAGGTGTAGAGTCGTCGTGAACCTGTACAAGTTGACGTGGTTGTGTCACCGTTGCGGGATGGATGGTCCCAAGACAATTTGGCTTAATGGAACCCAGCTAGAGGAGGTAAAAAAATACGAATACCTAGGCCTCTACATTGACAACTCTAAAAATGTCACCGAGCAAAAAAAGTATATGTCTCAGAGAACAAGTGCCTTAACTTTTGCCTTCAGTTTACTGGCTAAAAAGCTGAAGGGTCCCTCCTATAAACCCTTGCTTGCTGTAATGAAGGCAAAAATCCTGCCAACTCTATCATATGCCAGCGCTGCCTTCCATGGCGAGGACGGAGAGCTCATAAACAAACTAATAGCTTCCATCTACAAAAAAGTATTCCACATACAAAGGTCGGCCTCTCCAGCGCAGGTCCGCCTTGAATTTGGTCTAATAAATGAAGAAATAGGAAGAATGTATGTGACTGTGAAAACCTGGTATCGCCTGAAACTAAATGCAGCCACATCAAAAATCAACGTAGCTCTTTGGTGTGAATTAAATGAGGATAAAACTTCTCTTTTTAATCAATACCTCACCAAATCCCTCTCCACTACATGCACAATGGAATTATGGAACAAAAATTTGCCGTACCAATCTTTCAAGCAAGTTGTAAATAAGGCGTCAAAAAGCCATTCGTCTCTATTGGATAAAAACATTTTTAGATCAAGGTCGCATGCCTGGATGGTGTTAAACCACTATAAGTCCCTTGCACCGGTGGCATACCTGAGCAAAACATTTTCAATTAATGTAAAAATGCAACTTATGACACTACGTTTTGGAATCTTACCATCCTTGGCTGGCCAGCCCGCGTGGTTGCATACAGGCCCCAAAACATGCCGGCTGTGCAACTTCTACAAAGAAGATCTTATCCACCTAATCTGCACATGCAAGAAACTACAGGAGGAGCGAGTGCTCCTTTTAAAAGCATGCTTCAATCAGAGGGGCATTAGATCTTGCAGAGCTGCAATAACGGCGTGCCTAAACCCCTCTGATCCCCCATTGAATGGCAGACTGATTACATTTCTCAAAGTGTTTACAAAGCTGTGCTTAAAAGGGGTCGGAAGCATGGCCATGTGAGGGCTAACTCACGGAACAGACTTTTTTCTTATTCTACTAACAATGCTCATTTTAGAGACCTATGTAGAGATTAAGTGACTGTATATTTAAATTCTTGTCTTATTAACCTTTGTACAATACTGTTTTTTATCCGTTTTTTGGTTCTTGTTTTAAAATTGTTATGGTTTTAATTAACTAAACAATAAACATTACATTATTTGACATTATTTATTTGATTTATGAATTCAGATTAACTTTATTGAAAATTTCAATTGTTTGTGTTTGTATAGTGAATTTTTTGTGGAATGATAATTGTGTAAATAAATTGTAAATATTTTGTTTGTAAATAGTTAGATGTTGGAATTTAAATGTATTGAATGTACAGTTTTCTCCTTTTTTGCGAAACTTTCAAAAGCGAAATGATTTTTTGTTGTTGAAATAGACAGGTATAAATAAAAATACCGGGTCAAACTCAATACGTTTGTGTTTCTCCTATGATCTGAAAATTTTTGGGGGAAATTAATTGGGTGTAGACATATTCTTGTGTTTTCTAGTTTATTACGATCCAATCTACCCCATACCCTACATAGACTTAACTCCTTTGTTTCACAAAGATAATCCAAAACCAGGCAGTACGACCCATCAGGTTTGGTAACAGTGAAATGAGGATTATTCATGGGTGACACACATGTCTCAATCACACCTTGATATTCTAATCGTTCAAGGATTTCCGCAACGGGGGCTTTAGCCACTCGCCGCATGGGAAGTTGGGGTGGTGGCTGTGGCATAAACCGCAATGGAATCTCGTGTCTGGGAGAAAGTTTAGCCCACCCGACTTGAGTATGGTACAACGCAGGTGCAAGCACCAGAGCACACTCTTCTGCAAAGTTCTGCGGACTGCTCCTCGGGCACGGTGTGCGGAAAGCTGGGGAGGGTGACCTCCTCCCCTCTTGGAGCAGCCAAAATGAAAAGCGGGGGCCAGTCTGACTCAGCTAACAGAATGTCATATGTAGAGGTCAGATGTTCCCAAAAAAATCCCTTTTATTACACGTTGGATATCACCTTCTATTAAAAGAACTATATCATATAGTCTGTCAGGGGGAGCCACCCTACTGTCAGCAGTTTCCATTGTGATAAAAGTATCAGTTGCTGTCGCCTTCAGATATGGACGCAGTGCTTGCGCACTATTGTAACCTCCGCTGCGCTGTCGAGCAGCGTTAATGCCCATGTCAGGATCCGAAGCTGTGTTCTCACTATCCGTGGCATACCTTAAGGTTAACGCAGCAACTTTCTTTTTCTGAAAATGAGGGTGTTAACGTGGCAAGTCTTCCTGCTTGCCTTTACCATCAGACGGGCGGGGCTGCTCACGTCCTTAAGGGACACCCGACCCCTGATGTGTTCTCCTCCACCAGCTTGCACGCGATGTTTCCTGTGAAGAACTAGTCGAACGTTGCTCAGGAACCTGAAATCTATCAGGAGACCTAATTCTTGCGTGGTCGCACAAATCATAAGTGCGCTCAGTAGACGCTGGTATCGGCGACGCCGGACGCAACCCCTGTTTCTATTGCTGCTTCCCCTGATTTTTATTCTTCCAATTCTGTTTTGGAAAATTTGGATGGTTGTCTTTAGTAGACTTTGCTATCTGAGTCTGCGGTTGAGTTGCCGTTTTAGCAAAAGGCTTAACACCCAAACTATTGCGGCCAATGGTCTTATAAGCCTCCGCAATAATTTATGATAACACTCGAGGTTTGTCGACATCTTGTACAAGGCGCAAAGCATTCTAGACCTGAAAGTTAACCGCATCTCCCTTTATAGTACAAAAGATGAGATCAGCAACTACGTCAAACACTTCAACGAGCCTCATTCTCAACTCGACAGCCACCTCCGCACTGTGCTCATCCGGAACATGCTTGATCACAGAGGGCAAGACATTCATAGACAGCGTGCAGAAACACTTCCCATATTCTGCTGCAAATACTTTACCCCAAATCTCACAATCTGTTACCTTCTCTGGCAATAAGTCTTTCTGCAAACTAATTGTGAGAATCCTGTGTTTTTCCACAGGAACGGTATTAGGAAACACTGCTTCCAGTTGGTCAAATTTCTCAGCAAGCCAATAAGGCATATCGTACTTAGTTTGAGGGTGCTTGCCCATTACCGAATTAACCGAATTAACCATGACTGGACTAATCTACATTCCGGCCGGTCCAACTTGTTCCGCTGCAAGAAACATATTGAACTAAAGCCCTATGTACCCCAACAAAAGAGGTATAAAGTTGACACAAGTCGTAAATCGGGGCATTGAGATAACGTGGATATGGTGTGAACCCGGCTAAGTCTGGCCAAGTGGCCCCAGGAATTGACAAGGGACCTAACCGAACCGGAGTTACGGTGTGGGGGAGGGTGCCATACAACCAAACACGATGCTGCCATGCCGAAATTGGAATCTCTTGTGTCCTATATGGAGTATCGTTCACAGGAATCGCAGTGTGAGTGTATATGTGAAACGTATCCTCATCCGCATTTATTGCAGGAAACGTGACCCAAGAGAAGAAAAGCTCAAGGGGAACGCCGAATCAGCACTCACCACAAAGATAACAGACATACCATTGTCTGCTACTCCAAACTGCATCAGATGACGCCGGAGCGCTTCCCAACTATGCTGAGCTATGTCAATATCACCCATGAGGACATAGAGAATAAAAACAATTTATATAAATTGCAGTTCAACAAAGGCTTGTAATTCAAAATGTGAACCTTTTCATAAATCTCATGCTTGAATTGACCTATAACACATTCGTATAGGTATGTTAATCCGTCACTCCTGTTAACCGGAAAAGGTGTTGAGGGTATTGTGGACAGATACGAGCACTAATCAAGACTTTGGGTGCCATGTTGCGGGAATTCTGCTCATGCACAGAACTATACGCAGGAAACCAGGACCTCAGTGTATTGTGGTGTACCAAAAATCCACCTCAGTGCCCAGAACCCTCATCCGACTAGCAACAGTGTCTCATTCATTCTCCGTACTACAGCGAAGCTACCAAAGAACAAGGGACTTTGGGACCTCTCAGGAATAGTGGGAATCAAGAACACTCTTTTGTTTTTATTCTCATAAAGGTCCACAACGTGAGAAATCAGAGACACTGTATAGTTTAAAATGTTTATTTCAACTACGTGCTCTAAGATGCAGTATCTTTATTAACATAAGTAAAAAGATGCGTAAAATCAATACAATGAACATTGTTACAATTCCATAAAATACAAAGGGAGAAATTATATTATAATGATAGTGGAACCAGGTCTATAGCACCTTGGGTACCACCCTCCCCTTGCTAGGAGCTAGGTATTATAATAATAGAAGATCTCTTGGTTAAAACCGGGAACCCCATACCTCCAAAGTCAGGTGAAGTGAATCACATCCAGGATCAGCACAGCTATTTGTCGATTGAAAGGTTTTTCCCAAGTGCTAGACTCATGCATGCAGTGCAATATTAAAAGCACCTGAGTTTCAGAAATGAGCAGCTGTGATTGTGTTGTGTCTAGAGCGTGGTCCGATCAACCTGCATCAACAGCATACATTGTTATTTTAACCTTGAACACTTTGTGCAGACTTGAGGTCGCAGTGTGAGTTTAGAGATATGAAAAACAGACCATTCTCATGTGAAGGAAAAGCAAGCAGTTTGTGTGTATAAAAACAGAGAAGTAGTGTCTTGCGCAAAAGCAGCAAAATGGCATTTTCGCAACTAACTCACTTATGCTAATATAGCAATGTGTGCAGGCAGAATCGTATTCATCCCTGCACTTTTACAGGTAGCATGAACAGGAACACTAGGATGTTTTTCTTTGCAACTCTTCATCGCCAAATAAAAACCAACAGTGTTTCTTTTCTTTTATTCCACATTGTGCTAGTCTCCCAGTGTATTTCCTGTTATATCATGTTTTTTCTATGTGTACCGAAGTGAACAATCACTGGGAACAGACACTTTTATTATTCTACAAATCTTTGGTTTTCTTCATTTCTTATAGTCGAGTCTTCATTCATCTGGTATTTGAATAACTAACATAATTATATATTTATTCCTATAATTCCTTCATGTCACAATAACTGCACTGTTCTGCTCCTGTCTATGTCCTCAGATGAGTCGATATTAATGTTAATGTTCTTAAGTTCTTTTTGAATTCACTGCATCTCTGGGATTATTTCTAAGTGAGTTAAATGAAGGTGTGTGTTCGCTGAGGCTATGTAGGATCAGAAATTGACAAAAGCTCGTCACACTTTTAGTGCAATTGTAAGTTTTACCCCAGGTGTGTTCGCAATTGACAAAATCACTTCTGACATTCATTGCAATGCCCATTTTTACTCTCTGTGTGTTAGTTGATGTATCCATAGGTTTAATAACTGACAGAAGATATTCACACATTCACTGCACCTGAAAGGATTTTTCTCTGTGAGCATTAACTGATTAATCCTTAATGCGGAAGATTTCCTAAAGGTACTTCTACACTCACTACAGTTGTACGGTATTTACAGAGTGTGTGTAAGCTGATGTCTATATAGGCTTGATAATTGACTACATTTCTTCACACATTCATTGCACTTGAAGGCTTTTTTTCTGCGTGTGTTCGTTGATGCCTGCTTAGGAGTGATAATGGACTTCAGCTTTTCAAACATTCATGGCATTTAAAAGATTTGTTTCCCCTTTGTGAGCTCGCTGATGATTTCTTAATGCTGAAGAGTAAGTAAAACTACTGCCACATTCACTGCAATGGTAGGGTTTTTCCCCAGTGTGTATTCGCTGATGTCTCCGGAGGCTTGTTAACTGACTGAAGCTCTTTACACATTCACCGCACTGGTATGGTTTTTCCCCTGTGTGTATTTGCTGATGTCTCCGGAGGCTTGTTAACTGACTGAAGCTCTTTACACATTCACTGCACTGGTATGGTTTTTCCCCTGTGTGTATTCTCTGATGTGCGTGGAGCTGTGAAATTTGACCGTAGCTCTTTACACATTCACTGCACTGGTATGGTGTTTCCCCTGTGTGTATTCTCTGATGTGTGTGGAGCTGTGAAATTTGACTGAAGCTCTTTACACATTCCTTGCAATGGTATGGTTTTTCCCCAGTGTGGGTTTGCTGATGTGTTTGGAGTTCTTGTAACCGGCAGAAGCTCTTTACACATTCCTTGCAATGGTATGGTTTTTCCCCTGTGTGTATTTTCTGATGTCTGTGGAGGTTTGAAATGTGACTGAAACTCTTCACACATTCACTGCAATGGTATGGTTTTTCCCCTGTGTGTGTTCGCTGATGTGATTGGAGGTGTGATAACCGACTGAAGCTCTGCACACATTCCTTGCAATGGTATTGTTTTTCCCCTGTATGTATTCTGTGATGTCTTTGGAGGTCTGATAACTGACTGAAGCTCTTCACACATTCAGTGCAATGATATGGTTTTTCCCCTGTGTGTGTTCGCTGGTGTGTTTGGAGGTTTGTTAACCGACTGAAGCTCTTCACACATTCAGTGCAATGATATGGTTTTTCCCCTGTGTGTGTTCGCTGATGTGTTTGGAGATGTGATAACCGACTGAAGCGCTTCACACATTCACTGCACTGGTATGGTTTTTCCCCTGTGTGGGTTCGCTGATGTGTTTGGAGTTCTTGTAACCGGCAGAAGCTCTTTACACATTCCTTGCAATGGTATGGTTTTTCCCCTGTGTGGGTTCGCTGATGTGTTTGGAGTTCTTGTAACCAGCAGAAGCTCTTTACACATTCCTTGCAATGGTATGGTTTTTCCCCTGTGTGTATTTTCTGATGTCTGTGGAGGTTTGAAATGTGACTGAAACTCTTCACACATTCACTGCAATGATATGGTTTTTCCCCTGTGTGTGTTCGATGATGTCTTTGGAGGAGTGATAACCGACTGAAGGTCTTCACACATTCCTTGCAATGGTATTGTTTTTCCCCTGTGTGTATTCTCTGATGTGTGTGGAGGTTTGATAACAGACTGAAGCTCTTCACACATTCATTGCAATGGTATGGTTTTTTCCCCGTGTGTGTTCGTTGATGTCTTCGGAGGTCTGTTAACCGACTGAAGCTCTTCACACATTCAGTGCAATGGTATGGTTTTTGCCCTGTGTGTGTTCGCTGATGTGTTTGGAGATGTGATAACCGACTGAAGCTCTTCACACATTCAGTGCAATGGTATGGTTTTTCCCCCGTTTGTATTCGCTGATGCTCTTTTATGGTTTCTAACTGGCTAAAGTTCTTGACATATTCAGTGCAATTGCCAGATTTTTCTCCGGACCGTGTTTCCTGAAGGGTCAGCATAGTTAATAAACCACTTGCGTTATGTTCACATTCCCTGTATGTGTGTGATATTTTGGACGCTTGATTTCCGATTTAACAAAAAAATACAAGATTCACTAAATACCTGCCACATTCATAATATCAGTATGGCTTCCTTGAGGGTGATTGAATCTTTAGATTGGATAATGGCTTCGCCTGCTTGCGGGTAAAGCTTAATCTTCCTTCCAGTAGGTGCAAATTGGGACAATACTCTGTACTTCAGAGAGCAGAACTCCGCTTTCTTTTAGCCTTCAGTTGTTAGGCACCACTTTGTTGTGCTTTTCCCTGGTTCCTGTGGTTTGGCTTGAAAGAGTTAACAATACACCTAGAGCACTGAATGCTGGTCTGTTGCCAGTTTAGATAGCGAAGCACTGCTCTAGCCATATCATGATGGTGAAGCGACTCATAATGTGTACAGCTACTCCAAAGAGTGTCCGGGGCAAAGCACAGGTCAGAAAAGAAAGTAAATCTGGTTGTTTCAAACATGGACAAAAAGCCAAGTTTTCAACCTTTTTTTAAACATTATCATGTTGCTAACAGCTCAAAGCTGAAGAAGGTTTTTGCTCCAAGCTATGGATCCCAAATAGACACGAGACCTTCCTCCAACTCTCATACCGGCCTCATGATCAAAGCTGGTGTTGGACGCTTGTTTATACAGCAGGTGGTTTGTCAGTTTTGTTGCCTTAATTTTGTAGAGGTCATTTCTTCGTCTTGGGGTGTCGAGGTGCAGATCTCAGACTCGGAAACTCACTAAATTGCCTTTGACTGCTTCTTCCTGGATCTGTCCTCTGCCTCTGAATGCCCTGATGTTTTTGGAGCTCCTTATTTTTGATATTTTTTGCTGGTTTGATGTGTTATCTTCATTATTCATAAGCAATCCGTGCATTTAAGGCTTATTTTCTGTTGGATGTAAAGAAATGTAATATTACTAAATGCAAATGTAATACAATGTAAATACACAATATTTAACCAGCTGGATAAGACATCTCTTCTCTACCATATTTGAAATTTAGTAAGGAACATTTTACCATACATGGATATTTCATTAAAACTGTGGTTGAACATGTCACATCTTATTTACTTCTGAAAAGGCAGTGATTTACCATTGTTGAGAGTAAATTACTAAGGAAAGGGCAGCCACAGAGCACTCATGTGCTACAGGTACAGTTTTGGGTAGATACACATGGATAAGATTTCATTTAAACAGAAACGATTGTGGAAAAAGAGAGGAATCAGGAAGAGCTGCCATTAATTCAGTTTCAGGAAGTATCTACCAAAGGTAGCTCTTCAGGAAGTGTATAACAACGGTAACTCTTCAGGATGTGTATAACAAAGGTAACTCTTTATGAACTGTATAACAAAGGTAACCCTTCAGGAAGTATATATGGCAAAGGTAACTCCGGGCATCTTTTTTCCACAATGCTTTCTTGTTCACACTGGATCAGCTCAGATGCCAACTGCCGCCTTTACCTTGCTTGTTACTAAAGACAGGGGTCCCTGTTTACACAGGGTGGTCACTCCTTGACCACAAGGGAGATGTCTTCAGTCTTCTAGTCGGTATAGAATATTGAAGGTCCAAGAGTTTCATTTCAGTGTTTCGTTCCAGGATAATCTAAAGTCCTGGGGACACAGCTCCTATCTTTATACTAAGAAAATGGGCTGGATTACCCACTAGGTCCCTCCTATGGGTGGACCTGGGAAGGGGGTGGTTACACCCCTTTCCCTTTGTCCAGTATCGTGCCAGAGCAGGGCTGGAGTGCCCCAGCAACTGGTTTGAACCGGGCTATGCATGGATCATCTTGTGTGCCCCAGGCAGTGTCTGAAAAAGCATTGTTCAATTCAACCCACCCTGCCCCAATACACTACAGCCTGTCTGGGGAGGTGCTGGTACCTCCCTCGACAGAAAACCCATTGTCCAGGCATCCCTTGCTGGAGTTTCGTCCAGCAGCAGGAGTTCAGACTCGTGTCTGTGGCAGCAGCATCCATTTTGTGATGCTGAAGCTCTGTTTAACTTTAACCGGGTAAAGCAGTTACATACATGTCTTTTCCCTCTAGAAGGGTGGAATGCTACCCCCGCTGCCAGAATTGGTGGGGGGGGGTAGTATTCCAAAGTGTTTGACACCTTACACCACATGTTTTGATAAAGCCACACCAAAGTTAGCATTTAACCATGAGGATTATAATGCACTTAAGAGTATATGCACTGTGGAGAAGTGTGGCTCAACGGTTAGAGGCGGCAGACCCGGAGGCTGAGGTCGGCCCGGGACCAGGGTTCAATTCCCGACGCGGCCGGGTGCAGGACAAATGTCAGCGGGCCCGATAAATCTCGCCTCGTGCCACTCTAACCATGGGGTCCCACACTGCAACTCTGAGCAATAGCTTGCTTAATCTCCACTCCGGCCCCATCACCGCCGGGGATGCCTGGCTTCACCTTGGGGATGCCCAGTAAAGGGACCATCTCACAACAAAAGCCAGGACGGGTTCCCCAGTGGTACAGTGCTGGGACGCTCCAGGGTAACGACGCGCTTTACAAATCCAACATTCATTCATTCATTCATATGGTATGGCTATATCATAGAACAGCTATAAGGACATGGTTCTGAAAGCTGCAGAGGGGCTCAGCTCATGCTAGGGCACCCTCTCACATAAAACCAAGCACTCTGCCTTGAGGATTGTCTAGGCCTACCATGGGAGTGACTTAGAGGTGCATATGTGTCTATATATAAAGGTAAATATAGGTATACTATATCTAAGTAAGGGGTGATTACACCACCTTACTCAAGCTGAGTGATCAGCCTGTGGTGTCAGTTTGGATGGCCAGACAGGGGTGCCATAATACATGCTTCAGCCCCTGGTAGACCTTGGATGCACCTATGCCCTGGGTAACTATGGTACACTACACAGGGGCTCACAGAGGTGACCCAATACCCAATCTGGTATGTACCTAAAGTACATGGAGTCCATTTTATAGGGAGAGCAGATAGCCTGGAGCCCCGAATAGCAGGATCCCAGGCCAACTAAGTCGAAAACCAGCAAAACACAAGGCAAAAAGTTGGGGTAACCATATAGTCAGATATCCACCTTCCTACATCCAGTGTCTTCACAGTGTTGGAAATTATCAATTGTATTAACAGCACAATATTAACTCACCACTGCTGTGGCTTGCAGTCATAAGGCCATTATGAACGGACTAAGCTGTGTGCCAGAATGCCTGTGAATAGTTTAGCAAGAATGTTTGGGAGGGAGATTGGTCTCATGTTGAGCAGGCCCAAGGGATTTGCCAGGGCCTGTGAATAACTGTTATTTCTGTTTCTCTCTTGGTGTCAGTGGGCTTGTTTGTGTCCTCAGTTCTTTCAACAATGTTTGAAAACAAAACTAGTCAGATGATAGCTGCCAGGTGTACATGTTTTGCATGCGTAGAATCACACACCAGTAACTGTAGTGCATGCATGACTCACCTTGTCAGTTTGTGAGCAAGTGAGCATTCACAGACCCCAATTTGACTTTTTCTGACACTGGAAACAGAAGAAGAGTTTCACTTTAACTTCAACAAAATGCTGGAGTAACTCTCTTTCCAGGGTAGGAAGAAAAATGGATCACCCTCTAAACGTGGTGCCGAGTAGTTCTATTCGGTTCATAGTACCATTTATCTGGGGAAAACTGGGGAAATGGTACAATGCACTGGGATAATGGCATGTGATGACAATGTGACATGACATTCCCACTAAACCTGCTTTTACACCTTTTTTGAGCTGTCTGTGTTCAGTTTTCCAAGGCCCAGGGTTTAGTTTCAAGTCAAGAGATAGTGCAGGATTAGACTAATTATAATGTCATAGATACCAACAAATGCCTTTAACACGTATGCCTTTACCATGCAATGCCTTAAACACGTATGCCTTTACCCAGTGCTTAATTTGTAAAATATGAAGTGCAGGTGCTCAAATTTTGTTTTGAGGCCACACCTACTTTTTCCGACTCCACCCATTTCCTCCACTGGCTCCACCCACTCTATTAGCTCCACCCACATTCTCAACTGGCACTGCTAAAAGTCAGATGTAATAACCGAGTCTTTAGGTAGGTCTGACCTGCTGACCCTGGGACTCTGGAACTTAGATACTTGGTAATGTTTTACCTTCCACACATCCTGTTTCAGGACTTCGCTAGTTTGTTCTGCATCAGGCAGGCACCGTGGCGCGAAAAGTGTTAAACAATCTGACCGTTCATATTGTGAAAACAAAAACAACTTCAAGAAAAAAAAACATATCCCTGCAGGTATGGAGCCCAGAGTATGCAATTCCAGAAAAAAATCTATACTGCCCAGGTGCAGATTTCCACAACACTGTAAAATCGTGCTGTAACATTTGCACAACAACTAACACCAAAAACATATGGGCTGCCTTGGAGTATGGTGCACATGCAATGACCACGGAATAGCCTCTTCTCCAGACTCTCAGTCTGCCCACCTGATTTAGAGGTGGATGGACCATCAGGTGACGGCTGATGGAGTAAGCCTTATGCTCTCAGCTAATACCATCGGAGGCAAGCCATTCGCCCGCCCTGTGTAAAGTGGGCGGTCGGATGGATGTTATTTACTGTCAGTCACCGCCATCTTGCCCAGCTGAACCTGTAAAATCAGTTCATTTTGAGACTGAGACAGCTCGGCCACCTATGTCACTGGCGTAACTTCTCGCTTTCACATCTTTGCCTGTCACACTAAATAGTTCTAAAAGCATTTGATATAATCGCCGACTTTACATGGAATGTGCATAATGAAAATGAAAGGAAAAGAAAACAGAAATAAAGACAACGCAGTATATGTTTTGTACTTTCTAAAAATTAGAAGAGACATCTTAAATGTTATACGCAGATTATTTTGCATGTCAATGAAACCAATGGCTTTTACTGAAATTGTAAGTAGAAAATATTGCTGTAGATTATTAGTGGGTGACCCAGCCATTTGTTGTTGACTTGAGTCATGTGAGACACCAGAAAGTGAAACAAAACCAAACTGAATTTCGTGGGGAACGAACGGGCCGGTCCGAGAAGAAGTTAAGAGTCAAGACAAAGTGCTGTGATTGTGAAACTAATTCCTGCGTGGCCGCCGCTGGTTCTGCTGTCCAGCTATACGCATGGGGATGCCACAAACACTGCAAGGAAAGTATTTGTCAATTTCATAACCTATCTTCCTTGAGATTTTCCCAGTCAGTAAATGAATATTCTTTTGTGTAGCGCTTTGACATTTCTAAGTGCAGTACATAGTACGTGCCACTATTTCACAATGTAAGAATCCTTAATTGCCCTACTGCGCCAAGTGGAAAAGCAAAGGAAGCATTTCCAGGGATCTAACGTGGGATTAAAAGATCATGAGCAATGTCATCAGCGAGCGCCTAAATCACCATGCTAAGGGTTTGACTGACTCATTCCACTATAGGCGCTAGCACGAATAAATACTTACAGGACGATACATACAATCCAGAAGTGAGACATGATAGCCAGGGCTTTAAGTGGGGAAAAAACTGTAGGGTCTCTCGAAGGGGACCTAGCACACTTAAAACCCGATGATTGCACCATAATAGCCTATAAGCACGCCTGAAAGTTTCCAGGCACTTTGGAAATCTCCTTCTCAAGTTACAGTGAGTCACGGGACCCTGACAAAAACTCTTCAAGAGAAAACGAATGCGAGACCCGAATCTCAAGGAGAAATGGAGGCTTCGTCGAAAAGAAGTTTAAGAAGGAATTGCAGAAAGAGGACAATAAAGCAGCTGCCTGTGAGTACACGCCAGGCAGGGCCTTCCTTGGCTTTCTGTCTACATCTACAACAGTCATACATATACTTTATACAGTAGTATTAAGTGAGTCTTCTTAACCCCGGCAGGTGGCAGGTCAGTACTGCGGCCGGTGCCCCCGCCCCACCCTATTGAAAAATCACATGATTGTGAGGATGATTGGGATTGATTTTTTAGCTAGGGTAGTTGTTAGGAACTTACTTAGGGCCTGGACGGACAGGTGCTACTTCTGCTGCTTAGTTGGCAACCAGACACTCTCCACAGTAAGGCTGATCGATACCCGGCTCAACCACGCCACAACTGTTGGTCCGGGCCTCGGGCGGCAGGGGTCAGGGGGGCGACTTCAAAGCTATCACTGATTGCAGGTCGTGGTGAGTGAGCTGTCTGTTGCGCACAGCGGTGGTTATTCTGGGGCGGGGCAAACTGGCAATGTGTAAAAAAACTGCGCACGTTGCTGCACAGCCCCTACCCCATCCACCAAAATCCAGCCCAAAAAACGCCGGAAGTAGTGTCCTCATCCGGCCTGCGGCCCGCCCCAGCAGCAACAAGTAAGTGGCGAAAGCGGCTCCGCAGCACGCAGTGTGATGCAGCGCTGCCATCAATCAAGATTCAATTTCAAGTTCAACACACTTTAAATATATATATATATACAGTCAATCTGAGAATCAGACTACAGTGTGAGTGTGACTCTGGACTGTGACTGACTCACTCACTCCTCGGAAAGGCGATTGCGATCGATGCAAAAAATTCACGCTGTGGCACGAGAGTCTGTAACTTTAAATTATTGAAAAATGTGACGTGCGCGCAGTGCAGCAGATGCAGAGTGTAGACCCGGCCCTGTCATATAAGTTCCGGTGCTAAGCACCGGAAAGCACCGGCACAAATTAAGCCCTGCCTTTACCACGTTACACCTTTACCATGCATATGCCTTGACCATGCATAATGAAGGATTTACAAAAATGGCCCTGCCAGTAAAGGGTGGGTGCCCTTGAGCCCATCCTGGGCACCCACATGATCAATATTGAGGGCCCCCAAAGTCCCCATGATGCCAGCGGGAGCCAGTATTGTTCCTACCCGTAGAGAGCAGCTTAAAATCATGTGGTTCTCTGCCCGATTTATAAGCTGTGTATTGTGGGGAGTGTAAGTTATATTTATCCCAGGTAACTATAACTGCTCAGTTTCTACGGTTTTGAGTATGTAAAATCTGAACCTCTCTGTAACCTTTGTTTTTTTCGGTGTATTTCTAAGGTTTTTGATGCTATCTCCTACCTATAACGTCTCCGTAAACTATGTTTTTTTTTTCAGTGAAAATATCTCTCTCTTTTTCTCTCTCTCTCTCTCTCTCTATATATATATATATATATTACCTACTGGCGGTCGCCAGTAGGTAGTTATAGTTAGGACCTAGTTTCCATAGGAAATCCTCAACATTCTATTTGGATTAACTTTGGCCCCGGTGGATGAATCTTTGCAAATTTCTCAAAGAAGATGGCTCGGTCCGCTGCGGTCCTTCCCTGAAAGTTTGGGGGGGGATTCGTCAAGTGGGGGCTGAGATAAAAGGGGGGTCCCAAAACGTGTTTTCTCCATGTTATTTTCCATAGGACGTTTAGACACGGCTACAGCTCGAACGGGTGAATGGATTTATAAGAAATTTGGCAAAATGGTAGAGTCCGGCTCGTAGATTACGCTTTTTTTGGAATGGTGTAAATCCGTTCAGTAGTTGCTGAGAAAATGAAAGTTAAAGTCAATTATATATCTGTACGCGCGCACGGGTGCACGCACTCAGACGGCTGCGCGTGAGCGGAATTTTTTTTGTTGCTGCGTGACGTCTGTTAACGTTCGATTCGAAGGAAATCAGGAAGTGTTGACCGACATTTTGTCACTGCGAGTAAATATATTGTTTATTTCAAAGCGTTGGAACATGGAAAGGGGAGAAGGTAGAGATTGTCTTGCAGCGTAGGTTTTCTCAGGGTGTGCAGTAAGGCCCTTAAACGCGAAAATATATATTTTTTATCTAAAAAAAAGTTGCGGGGTGCGCGCACACCTATTTACAAGAGTGTGAAAATGGAGATAAATCAGAAGTTTGAGTGCTTTGATATAAAGTGGCTCTGAAAAGAGCCCTTGTGTTAATTGAGTTTTTTCTGCATTTATAAGTATGTACCGATGCAGAGTCTGATGTTGCAGAGGAAGATTCTGTTTCCCTCATCCGTGAAATGAACACCATCTCTCCTACAGATGTCTTGCATGTGGTAACGCAAGTTGTTGTGGTAAATAGAACCCATGCTATAATCTCTGAGGAACGCAGAAACAGATTTATTTACATGTCTCCTTGCTTTCTCAATTTGTGCACAATGTTGATTGGACCAATTCCATTTCTGTCTTTGGCATATATTGGAATATACCAAGGCAGTTCGAGGAAAAAGTGTCATCAATTGTCGAAAGGTGTCTTTTAGAAGCATTTCCAGACCTACCCCAGTCAATGTGCCTAGATCGTTCCCACCACAGTGCACAATTATAAGGTCTGGTTCTGGGAGATGCATAAAAGTTTTCACCAATGGTATTAATTGGTGACATCTCAATCCTCTTTGCCCAATCCACGTATATGCACATTTGGTAAATCAAGGTTGGAAATTCGTCTGCTTCCTGCATATTTTCCACTCCAGTTAATATAGCTGTGTCCTAAAAGCCAAACCTTCATTTTCAAGGCAGATGCACTCGTACTCCGATGGGTTCTGGAAGTGGAATGGCAGTTAGAAGCTGAAAGTTAGGATAAAAAAAGGGTTAAGGCTTGGTGTGGTTCAAAAACAAAAAATGATTGGTTGATTCGAATACGTGAAGATTGAAGACTACATTGCATGTTAATGTTATGTAAAACTAAAAGTACTATTGGGTGTGAAAAAAATGACATGTAACAGAGCTGTGGATAGGCAGGTGTTTCTGGAGGGAAAACAGTGTTGTTAGTTTGCTGTAGAACGTTGAGATATGAACTTTTGACCTGTGCCTTCAGCCAGGTGCAGAATGAGGTGTTACCATGGAAACAGCCAGAGATGGCAGTGGGTGATGGGTGACTTTTATGTGACATTAAAAATATTGTGAGGGAGAACCAATTGAAATGTAAATTTGATTTCAAAATGTTGTGGGAAGAAATATGATTGGCTGAAGAGACATATATGAGTCTGTATTGACAGGATATGTGTGCCATTGAATTTTGGATGCAGTGATAGCAGCATAATTGAAACTTCCG
Organism: Lissotriton vulgaris; assembly: GCF_964263255.1. NCBI lineage: Eukaryota > Metazoa > Chordata > Amphibia > Caudata > Salamandridae > Lissotriton > Lissotriton vulgaris. The sequence goes on along the minus strand of NC_141685.1, from coordinate 151,569,868 downwards.
TCAAACGAATATCTATTTTGTGAGTGTCACTGTCACATGACCTGTTATGCTTACGTTACGCGCAACGTGCCGCGCCCCGGATTGCTTCCGGGAAGCTGCGCTTCGCGCCTCTCGCCTCGCGCAGCCCAGCACTTCCGGGTGCGCTAACGCGGCGTGTCATATGACGCATTACGCAACAACGCGATACGTCGTTGGGGCTCCACCGGAACTGTACAGTGTTTCTGGATGTTTCAGTCTGAAGCTGGCGTCAGCATGAGAGCACCCCGTGGCTACGTCGTGGCCATTCCGCGAGTAATCATGGCAGTCGCTCCCCGCCGGAACTTTGCGGGAGTCGGGGGCCCCGGTGACTCTTGTAGAATCTTTAAGGCTGAGGGGACGCTTTTGGGAATGGGGCCCATGCCCTAGCAGTCAAGTGTCCGAGTTCCAGGGTTGTCCAGAGCCATCCTTGCAGGCCAGGCCCAAGTCTGTGGAGTCGACCGCCATTTCCTGAGCTCCGTGGCAGCCGCCTGTCGCTGTACCGCAAGAGTGGGTGTAATTCAGCCGGATGGCGGGTGAGACGCTGTAATAGCAAGAGCAGGCGTAATTCAGCTGGCCGAGCGAGGCACTGTGCCGCAGGAGCGGGTGCAACTCAGCTTGTCGAGTGAAGCGCTGGGGTGTAGCTGAGAAACCTCCACCTGGGGAGGTGGGGGAGGCTTGTTCGCGCCGCCTCTCCCTTCCAGTGCACCCCACGCCGTGTCCTGGCGCAGTTATATGTGATGGTCGGACCAGGGCACCGCAGGACGTGTCTTCAGGTCAAACGGATTGTGGGACAAGGTCCAGAATGGAAGAGTCACCAAAAGGCAAAAAGTTCCGCCTGACCCCGGGAGCCGGCCGCCTATGTCGGGGGCGATCTCAGGCCACACCAGGGCAACAAGACTTGGGGAGGGGGCAGGAGCCAAGAGCCCCCTCCGAGTCCGCGCCACCACACCGCCCCTCGGAGGCCTCCGTCAAGCGGTTCAGGGAGGCACCGCATCACATTGCTTTCCAATGCAGTGAGGTCCTCAAACAGCCCCCACTTACTTTGAGAATAGTGAAGCTGCAGCAGGTGCAAATGAGCTTCAGACAGAGTTACAAGCGCTGCTCGGAACCCTCAACTATGGCACCCAACATCCAGGACTTATGCCATTTGTGCAAGGCAGTGACATCGAAGCATATCAGGGACCAAGTAACATACCATATTCCTTCCTAAAACCTCTACCTTCCTTCTTACCTAGTTATGGTTCTTTCACTCCCACTCCAGGCTTTTAGTCTGTGGATGGAAAACCATGAACCTACACTCACGTATGCCAATCTTACTATTGATGCTTGACTGAGGCCAAGGAAATCAGAGTGCATGAGTCTCATGCTCGATCGATTGAGCTAGCCGCATCAGGCAACAAGAAGGTGGTGGTGGGGGCGGCGGCATCAGCAAGGCATCCCCCCACAGAACTTGTCGGACATCACCTCTGGATGTACTGGGGACGAGCCTTGGCGCATGGTGTCGTCCCCGGGCAATTTGCACAACGGTCCTCCACCCCTAGGCCGCCAGCTATGCTACCTCGACAGGAACAGTGATGGATGTTGCAGCAGGCTGCCATGTAAATAGTTATTTAATAAAACGTTTTACCCTGTTACTTTGCTGGTGTGTTGTATATATTTATAATATTTGCATAGGGTTTGTCGTTATTTTGGGCGGGGTGGCGTGTAAATTCCAGAATAGAAATTACTAAGAACCAATTGGAAGTGTTGTTTTCATGTTGCAGCAGGCTGCCATGTAAATAGTTATTTAATAAAACGTTTTACCCTGTTACTTTGCTGGTGTGTTGTATATATTTATAATATTTGCATAGGGTTTGTCGTTATTTTGGGCGGGGTGGGCGGCGGAGCCGAGCTGTCTTGCAGCCATCATGGCGTCGAGCTCAGTTCCTCTCACTAGTTTCATATTTCTTATGAGGGGTTGTTCCTAATGTTTCTATTTTAGCGAGGTCAAAAAGAGATCCCATTTTGCTCGATTCCTTTTGTTTTTTCTAACGATTTTTATGTTATAGTTTGCTAGCACGATACAGCGGCTAGTCCGCATTTTATATATATGTCCTTTTTATTAGGGGTGTCCTCCGGTGGAGTCGGACGATCTACCTCTAATAAATGATCCGGGTTGAACCAACTGCCAACAAACGGGGCAGAGATAGGCATGACGGGTTACAAAGGGGACAAAAGTCTGCACTACCTATCCTTCACTATCTGCAAAAACTAAACAGAGTATTGCGACTCTGTGCTTATTTGTGAATAGAGAATCACCCAAAGAGAATCAATTTCGAACAATCATAGGCTATTGGCAGTGGGCAGAGAGGCCATGACACACAAAATGGCTGTTACTTACGTGCATGATGGGGCCTAAAAGGGACTAGATGGCGTAGCCACTGTTTCGCGACTTTCATTTTACTTTCAACAGTGGCTGTGGTGAACATAAATGAACGCAGCTTATGTATACCTAATTTTAGTCATTTTCCACACAAAAACGTTTGATATTTTCTATTAAAAAACCATTTAAATTCACTGAAAAAACCATAGGTTATAGACCATATATAGTTAAATATCTAAAGTCCATCTCTGCAGTCGATGGAGATACAGGTCCTTGATCAGAAGATGTGCTGGCCACCTCTAATGGTAATAGCGTGGCCAGGGCTCTTGTCGATGCCTCTGCAAATTGCACAGGGTGCACTTGTTTGACATGCCGCACCATGGTATGTATGGGAAAGGAATATTTTTTTGTTGGATTTCCTCTTGAGAGAACCGAGTCACATATCGTGCAGGTTACTTTTGGTGCATTCACTTTCTTTTGATCTTCAGGATAAGTGAAAAATTGCCAGATGAAAGATTCTTTTTTTCTTCTTTAAGGTAGTCGATCATTTTGTTCAGATTCGGAAGATGAATGATATACGGTAGCCATTTCACCAAAGTCTTCCGAAAGATGTCGGACGTTGTTCTCTCTTGAGAGTACAAAAGATAGTGAGGGAAGTGGGTGGAGTGCTGCGTTTTAATTCCAGAATAGAAACTACTAAGAACCAATTGGAAGTGTTGTTTTCAAGTCACATGACTTCACATGCGCGTCTCAGGACGTGTATGCGGTGACAGTATCTAGTTATGTACGTTATTTGGAAGTAGGGGACTTATTGAGCGAAGGAGGTCAGTCTCTCTGTCACAAGGATGGTGTCATCAGTGATGTCATGAGTGATGTCACTAACCATGTCATGAGTGATGTAATATGTGACGTCATCAGCAGTGCATTGCACGCACAAGTTATAGTGAGTCCAACTAACTATAACGTGGAATTTCATTGGTTTTATGTCAGTAAAATTTCCAGCTAACTATAACTGGTGTGAAACCTATGGTTTTTTCAGTGAATATATATATATATATATATATATATATATTCACTGAAAAAAACATAGGTTTCACACTAGTTATAGTTAGCTGGAAATTATATATATATATATATATATATATATATTCACTGAAAAAAACATAGGTTTCACACTAGTTATAGTTACCTGGAAATTTTACTGACATAACCACTTAGAACGCAGAGGGCGCAATACTGGACAAATAAACAAGACATGATTACGATCCTGTATGGCATTACTACAGAGATTACATATCGGGGATACACCATACCACTTCGCAATGAGGTAATTAAGGGGGAGCAGATCATGTCTTAAAAGGTACCACAGTCTACGGACTCCATGGGGGATATTCCAAGTAAGGTATTGTTGGGCCAGTTTTGGTGTATATGAACTTAGCAATAACTGCCTTTCTTTAATCCCTTGTTTAGCAAGCATATCCAACTTAAAACTGAGTTCCCATGAGGCACTTTTTAATTTTGACTTTAGTTCGGCAGGAGTAAGCAAAAACAGTGAGCTCTCATCCAACTCCAATAGATTTACAGCTTTTCTAAAGTTCTTAACCAACATTGAGAACTCATTAAAGTGGCCCAAAAGTTCTTTTTTCATAGCATCCCGTAGGGTATCAGGTTTACTTCTTGCTAAACAGGCTACCCACCTTACGAGGGCAATTAGCCCCTGTACCCAACAACTACGAAGTCCGAATTCTAGCCTGCCTGCGGAGACTGAGCAGGCTGTATTTAGGGAAGAAATTCTTCTTAACACCTTTCCTTCTATTTTGTGCAGGAATTCCCAATAATTTAGGTCCACTAGTTCTAATCCATAAAGTAACGTGACAGGGATCTTTGCTCTGAATACCTCTAGAAATAGTGTGAAGTGTCTCTTCCCTGTAGCATTATACAGAGACCTTAACCCCATACCATGAGCCAAAGCTTTATGAGCAATGTGCTCAATGTGGGGTTTCTCACTTAAATTTGAAGAGATGATCTTACCCAAAAAGGTATAAGTTTTAACCACTTCAAGTTTTTGTCTTCCTATGGCCCAACCATAATTTTCAGATCTACATTTTTTCTTTCCAAAAATACACATTATTTTACTTTTCGAGACGTTAATCTTCATATAATGTGTTTCTGCAAATTGATTTAATGCCTGCAGACGGTTGGACAAGCCCTTTGGTGTTAAATCTAGGACAAGGATATCGTCCGCATACATTAAGACAGATATCTCTAAATCTCCTATTTTTGGGGCTTGCCCCTCACAAGCAGTGATAACCTTTGGAAGATCTGCCGTATACAAAGAAAATAATGTTGGGGCCAATATACACCCTTGTTTCAATCCATTTGGGGAAAAAATGGGTTGTGAGAGACCTCTCTCCCCACCATATAACACCTTGCACCAAGTGCTCGAGTGAAGAGCTTTCACGAGTTCAAGGAGCTGTGTTGGCATGCCTAAAGCTGCAAGCTTTCTCCACAGCGTTGGACGATCCACTTTGTCGAACGCTGTGGAGAAGTCAATAAATGCCACGTATATTCCACTTCCTCGAACACGCACATATTTATCAGTAAGCACCTGCAAGGCTGTTAAATTATCTAATGTTCCATGATCTTTACGAAATCCAGTTTGTTCCAAAGGTAAAATACAATTGAGTTCTATCCAGTCATTAATTAAAGTTAAAAGATATTTAGCGAACACTTTTCCTATTGCATCCAATAAGGCTATTAGACGGTAGTTTGCTGGATTCTCCCGTTCACCCTTTTTAAATAGGGGAATTAATATACTTCCTCTCCATGAGTCAGGGACGGATCTAGAGAGGAGACATGCGTGAAATATTGGGAGAAGAATTTTACTCCAGGAGGTGACGTCTTATTTCAATAGGGACATAGGTAGTTCATCAGGACCCATAGCTCACCTGGTAATTCCTAATTTCTCCCAAATGTACACACAGAAAAGTTGGCAGCTTTCAGCATTAAAGTAAATAGATTCTCTGTATTTCTCGGTTTCATATTTCCCATAATAACCAAAGAGGCTACTTGTAATGAGGGCATAAGAGGGTACACCGTGGCTGACCTCCGGACTGCCCTGGGGCTTGTCTTTATGGCTGCTCCCCCTTCGAGTCACTATGGTGCGCAAGTAAACTTTCCCAAGGAACTGGGCTCTTAACGCCTTAATATTATGTACTTGCAGCACATACAGGAGATCACCATATCTAGTTAAGTTGTCCAAACGTCATGACAAGACCTAGAATACAGGCACCTGTAATGCACCGAGCAGCCTCCTGTACTTAGCTGTGTTCACATTCAGTCCTGGTAGGCACTGCCATGCTCCCCGATGGAACTTCCCGCCACTGACGGGGCTGATAATCATTTCCAACTCTAAAGCAGGTGTATTTCACGAGTAGAACAATATCCAACGAGTCTTTACTCTTCCATACAGCATCCCTCTCGCAAATAACGTTCTCCAGCAAGGCTAGGTGACAGCAATAACCAGTGTGTCAGGGGCTCTAGTCCAAGAAAGAAATTCCCTTTTGGCCCATGTTAAACTGTGAAATACACACAACCTCTGAGCCACCGTACCTGAGACGCACGACGTTTCTTGCACGAACGCTCCTTGGCAAAGGGCAACCTGCCCGAAATGCATCAGAGCCGTTCGTCAAATTCATTGATTTAAGGATTGTACACTTTGAAATTTCATTGATATGAAAACAATATCATGAGAGACAAAAAAGTACTTTAACATGGAAATAAACAATTAATTTCGAAACATTGGACTCATTGTTTTTGAACCACCCCGGAGTGCCTCCCTGGGATGTACCCGCATATTCTATGCGAACACCACTTCTTTTGAAACTGTGAAATACAGCAATATTTAAGGTTCAGTGGGCCCTGGTGCCACTGCACCTGCTGCACTAATGAAAGCTAGGCCTGTAGTTTACGCATTATGTTTGAAAGTAGAAGTGGAGGATAAATAATCTGTGTTTGTGAGAAAAATAATGATTTACAAGTACAGTTTTTACACTGAAAATCTTATCCTAATAATTGACTGTGAATACATAGAAAATTGGGTGTGCTAATGTAATTTAATGTTTGTTTTAATGTATAGGGCAGGCATAGAGAATACCTCATTAAAAGAGGATTTCTATCTTCTAAGGAAGAGGTTAAGCACATTGATAGCCCTCCACGACATCGGCCCAGCGTACCTCAAAAGTCCCACCCGCAGGGCTCCGCTCTGCCGCCCTCGCCGCTGTCCCCCGCATTCGAAGAACAACAGCGGGAGACAGATCCTTCTCCCACCTCGCCGCCAAGACCTGGAACATCCTCCCCACCAACCTACGGCAGACCCAAGACCTACTGGCCTTCAGAAGACTACTCAAGACCTGGCTCTTTGATCAGTAGCAGCGTCCCCCCCAACGCCTTGAGACCCTCACGGGTATGTAGTGCGCTTTACAAGTGTCCTGATTGATTGCTTGATAAAGACAGAAAAGAGTGCTCCTACAAAGAAATAAACATACAAACAAACACACACCAAACATGAACATACAGACACCTAACTACCCACAATGGTGCACACAAACACATAAATACAAATAGAAACAAACTAACACCCACAAACAGATATTCAAATAGATGCACACAACATGCACATATAAACAAACACACAGGCTAAAAGACACTCACATGTAAACCAGCACACACCTCATTGACACTGAAGTAAATAGGTAATAATGAGACACTGGCAGGCAGAAGAGTTGCTTGGTCAGTACGATTGGAGGGGGTGAGCTGTAGATTTTCCATGAATGGAGCTGAGTTATAATGTGCATGAGAGGGCCTAACGGGGCAATGGAAAGGAGACACATGCGGAGTGAGAGAAAACACGTTATTTTGTAATACAACCAACATTGTTAAAGACTTTCAAAACAGAAAGGGAAAAGTGTGTGTCGATAAAAATTCCTGTTGAAATATGACAGACATCTCACCACACCCGACTTAAAGCACCTGTGCCCAACTATTTAGCTGAAAATACATTTTACATTTACTGCTGGCATGGCAGAGAATAACACTGAATAGGGAATGAAGTAGAATTTCAAGTACTAGGGTCTCTAAGCAGCACAGAGGATGGGTGCCTAACTTGGCCTGGTGCTCTAGGTGGGCCCACTAAATCTGCAGCCTGATCATGCTTGGCCAGGGATTAGGGATGGTGACGCAATATCTTAAGACACCCAGTGGGCCGGTAACAGGCAGGAAGCTCTGATACCAGCTATTTTAGCCCACTGAGCAGACAAGAAGACCATGTTCCAAAAGGGGCTACCTCCCACTAAATTAGTATTCAAGGATCACAGACATGATCACATCCGTCCACAACAGCCCCTCAGAGATCATTGAACAGTGCAGGGGGGTGAAACTTTTAAATGTGTATTTAAAGGAAATTGGCAGAAACTCCGTGGAGATCACAATAACCTGTCACAAAGACAAGAACTCCCAAATCTCCATTTTAAACAAAATTTTAAATAATTGATGTATGGAGGTATGTTGTAGCCCAACCGTGTGAAAATGCTACTAATGATTTTACGTGTTTATATAAGTATGCAGTAGTACTATTATAAATGCCATTGGTTTAAGGGTTTTTGTTTTTAAAAGACTGATCACTTAAATAAATAGGTCTATACACAAGGTCAGAGCACAGAGGTCGCCGTCACCAGCCATGGTTCCTCCTGAAGCCCTCGTGATTCGTATTCAATGGGCGGGAAGCGCAGTGGGGGTAACAAGATGGAAACGAGAAACAGCAGTACAGATACGAGAGAGAGGGAAAGCCAAGGAAGAAAAAGTGCGAGGGAAGGAAGAAAAAGGGCACCTGGAGAAGGAGAGATCCTTACATTTCCCTCCCGGCACGTAAGCAAGTGGCATGGGCACTGATCTCATCCTGGTTAGACTACTGCAATGCGCTCCACCTGGCTAGCAACAAGACTGTAATAGCCAAACTGCAGCTGGTCCAAAATGCAGTGGCAAGATTGATTTGTGGTATTCCTAAATCTCAATCAGTTTTGGCAGAGATTCTGAAGCTCAATTGGCTACCTGTGACAAACCTATTACTTTCAAACTTTATGCATCGTTCACAAGGCACTGCATAACATGGGGCATGGAGATATTAAAGACATGTTTCAATGATATATTCCCTCCAGACAGCTTCAATCCTCAAGTCAAAATCTTGTAATTGTTCCTAAATACCAAAAGCAAGTTAGGGAGTCCAGACCCTTTTCTGTGGCCGTATTCAAGCTATGGAACCGTTCCATCTCCTGTCTTCAGGCTCTCACCCCATTTCGTAAGGCCTTAATCCGTTCGTTGCGTGAGTCGGCCAAAGGCCGTCGCAAGCACTACCTCCGTAGTGCTGCGCACTTCCGTTGGCCGACATAGTCCCGCCCGCACATGGAAAAATCCGCCCCGCGGCGGATTCTACGGCGCGCTAAGGGGATTAAAAACCTGACGTTTTATTCTGTCATGGATGCTTTCGGGGCTTGAGACCATGGAATTTCTATTTCCGTCTTCTTTTCCTTCTTTAGGGATAATTGCTGTCAGCGCCTTGACACCTTTGGGCATTTGTTTGCGCACTATAAATCCTTTTCATTTCCTATAACGTTAGAGAGACGTCAAGACAAACAGGAAAATGTAAAGTGAAGGGGGTGAACGAGGAACACCAGCTGTAAACAATAGCTTGTTTTCTGGTCCCATTAGCTTTTCTTCCTCCCCTTCAACAGAAGGGCAAGAAGAAAAGATAATGGGACCAGAAATGGGGGCAGTGACAAAAATGCCAGTCTTATTAGCTGCAATAAAGAACTTAAAAAGCATTGTGTGTTCAGAATGGGAGGATATGTAAACTGAGCTCTCTTTGTGATGTTGTTGCAGTAGTTAAAATAATTTCAGAAGTTGTTATTGTTATTGTTAATGTATAATTATTATTGCGTACACTAGGTCTCGAAGGAAGAATCAAAGCGCTAAGTTGTTCTCTCCTCCTGTAAACCACTGAAGGCTTCCAGGAGCCCACAACAAACCATGCTCAGTGTCATGCCCCGTTGTGAGCAGCACTCTTGGATGAACTGCAACAAAAGCAATGCAAGCACCATCCAAGCTAAGAGGCGATTGTAGCACCGTTGTGAGTGGAGGAATGTCTTTGTGAAATCAGTACACGCGCAGCCGCCAGCCTTGGCCCAGAGTGCACCCGTTGTGTGAAAGCACTGGATAATGTTTACACGATACAGTATCTTGCAGGGACTGAAGAATGCATGGCTCAGCAGTCTGTCTGCAACAACCCTAAAGAGGCATTCATGACTCAGCAATCAGAGCACAAATATATCTGAAGGATGCATGGCTCAGCAGTCTGTCTGTAAAAACCCTGAGGAGGCATTCATGACTCAGCAATCAGAGCACAAATATATCTGAAGAATGCATGGCTCAGTAGTCTGTCTGCAAAAACCCTGAAGATGCATGCATGACGCAGCAATCAGAGCACAAATATATCTGAAGGATGCATGGCTCAGCAGTCTGTCTGCAACAACCCTAAAGAGGGATTCATGACTCAGCAATCAGAGCACAAATATATCTGAAGGATGCATGGCTCAGCAGTCTGTCTGCTAAAACCCTTAAGAGGCATGCATGACACAGCAATCAGAGCACAAATGTATCTGAACGATGCATGGCTCAGCATTCTGTCTGCAACAACCCTAAAGAGGCATGCATGACTCAGCAATCAGAGCACAAATATATCTGAAGAATGCATTGCTCATCGGTAAGTCTGCAAAAGCCCTTAAGAGGCATGCATGACTCAGCAATCAGAGCAAAAATAGATATGAAGGATGCATGGCTCAGCAGTATGGCTGCAAAAACCCTAAAGGGGCATGCATGACTGCAATCAGAGCGCAAATAGATCTGAAGAATGCATGGGCCAGCAGTATGGCTACAAAAACCCTAAACAGGCATGCATGACTCAGCAATCAGAACACAAATATATCTGAAGGATGGATGGTTCAGCAGCCAGTCTGCAAAAACCCTTAAGAGGCATGCATGACTCAGCAATCAGAGCAGAATTAAATCTGAAGAATGCATGGCTCAGCAGTGTCCACTATCACACTGTTGCGACGCATGCGGGCAGGAGGACTCTAGCATCACAAATGTACTCTATGTAGGAAGAATGGGAGGCGATTTCTGTCTGTGCATGCACACACTTATGCTGTGCAAAGGACGTGCACGGCTCGTCTGTGTGCACACAACTGCGCTGTAGAGGATACAAACATAGCAAGCATAGCTCAACAGTCTTGTGCACAACTGCTCTGTACTGGATCCATACAAGATGTATGTGGGGGTGTGGTGTGAGTGTGTGACTAGCACACGGGTTGAAAGCAGGATGGCGCAACAGTGTGCACAATTGTACTTTATTGTAGTGCACAACTGCACTGTACAGCAAACCAGGTAGGAGTTAACAGTGTGCAGAACTGCACCATACAGGAAGCATGCAAGGCGTAACTGTTTATACTCCGCAGCACAGCACACTATATAAAGCATGTATGGTACTAAAGTGTGTGTACAATTGTGCTGTGTAAAAAGAAAGCATGGCTCAGCAGTATACAAAAATTATTGTCACACTAAGCATTTAAGACCTAACACTATGCTCAACTGAACCTTAAACGAAGCTTGCAAGGCAAGAGAGATTGCTGCACGGTTAGCTATAGGATGCATTGAGGACACAGCTCAGCAGTGTGCACAACTGCACAGTATCATAAGAATACCTGGTTAAGAAAGGCGCAGCAGAGGGTGTGCACAATTGTGCCTTATAGAAATTATTCACGGCTCATCAGTGTGGGCACAACTGAAATGAAGATGAAGCATGCGTGGTTCAGCAGTGTCCACAACTACCCAATATACGAAGCATGTTTGGCTCAGCAGTGATTGCTCCATTACAGTGCGTAGAAGTATGCAAGGTGCAGCCGTGATCGTCTGACTGGAAGCATGCAGTGCTCAGCAGAGGGGTTACAATAGTGGTGTTTAGGGATGCATGGCTCGCCACGGCGCTCAATTGCACTCAAGGAACCATGTATAGCTCAGCAGTGTGTACTACAGCAAAGTACAGTGAGCATGCAAGGTACTGCAGTGTGCACGAGGGTGCAGTAAATGAAATGAGCTTGACTTTTATAACAAACAATCAAACAAATATTGGGAGAACACACGGTTTAGTAACGCATGCATGATTAAGTAGCTATTGCTGGTTATAGCAGAAATGTCACAGCCAACCGTGTGCGACTACCCAGATCCTAGATGCCTAGGAAACATGTACTGCTCAGTACTTCATTTCGTTCCTGTGTGTCTCAGCTCAAAGATTAGATGCAGGATGCTAACCTCTGTGTTTGTGGGTTGTGCATGCACCGCTATGTGGCCCACGTTGTCAGTTTGGTTGCTAGAAAGCATACACTGCGCTCCTGTCAGTTCGCTGACCCTGTCCACGCAGGGATTTACTTTGCACTCGGACAGTGGATCTAACAGAGCAGAGATGTCACTGTAAACCCTAAAAGCAGAAAGCCCCTTTCACCTCGGTTCACATGCACCACAAACAAGTACTTCCCAATAAGCACATGGTTATTGAGAGTGCCAACCCCAGTGCCCTATTGGTGCTCTGCCATAAGCACGTGCAGACCCGGATGCAAAGTGCAACAATTACCTGGGGGCTCCCTTGAAGCTCAGCATGTAGAGGGGGCCCAGGGGCTGAAGCATGGCTGAAGCGGGGCTGTCCACTGATCATGGAGGAGAGCGGTGTAAGGTGCTGCCCTGAGACGGTCATGCTGCTAAATCTTTTTCTTTTTAATTACTTAAAAACTAATCAATGGATTTGCACCAAATTACAAAATGAGAACTTTCTGGAACAAGCTCTAGCTTGCTGCCAAATTTGGTGTAATATTGTTCAGTGGTCCGGCCTGTAGTAATTTCTAAAACCTTATGGGAAATTGCATGGGGAAAAGGCATTTTGGGACCATCCTTTTTCTCGGCCTCTACTGATGAATGACCCCCAAAGCTTTCCAGACAGCAGCTGAATTGAATAGTAAACTAGCTTTAAAACATTTGTAGACTCGTCAAATGGAGCCAAAGTTATTAGCAAAACAAAAAATTATTTCTATGGAAAGTAGGTCCTAACTATAACTACCTACTGGTGACAGCTAGTGTTTTATATACACATACATTGCGCGCATTGTCTCGCACACGGGGGGTCCGGCGACACATAGAAGGGATCTAACCTGCAGTGACTAAGGTGCATTAGGTATTTACATCTACGCCACGCAGTATATGCTATACACATGGCCTATACTGCATTAAAGAAACACGAAGCATCGGCTCATCTTTAAATCGAAGTCAGCTGTGATGTAAGTGATGCCGATGGCCCAAGCGGCACTTTGAAACAACGAGGAATTACACTGGAAAAAATTAGGAAAAGGGAAATCAGTCAATGGTGGGAAGCCACATCACTTCAAAATTACCTGGATCTAAACAGAATAACGAGAGGCCTGAGAAACTTTATAATCCTCACATTGGCAAATCCTAGACCTGAGCTACTGAAGGATTGGACAGAAAATACTTAGAATCCTGATCAAGAGTGCATGGATAGAGCATACGGATTTAAAAACTAAAATGAAGGGCATAATGGATGAATTTGAGAAAGAAATAGATCAGGAAGGCGTTAAGAAAATACTTTAAGCCAATTGAAGAAGACCCATGAAAAGGAAGTAACAGAGCGCAAACAACATAAATTCCTTTGAGATGAACTGATTACGCAGCAGTAAGGATTGTGATATTTGCCCTAAACTTTGATAAAGCCCACCAACAAATTGCTAAAGATAGCAATAGAGCAGAGACAAATAGTTTCTTACCTGTCGGTGAAGTTTTGCAGCTTGAAGATCTTTCTGGATTCACTATGCTGTGCATTATTCCGCGGTCTAGTGGTTGGGTCCGGCATCATGGTCTTTTCTTTCTTTCTTCTTTTTTTTTTTGTTCGTAGCCCAGGTGGGAGTCAACGTCCCACCTTTTGGTGTACTTCCTGTGACGTCGGCATGCTTCCTGCGAAAGCTCCCACCTTTGGGCGTCATCTTCGGATTCTTATTTCTTATTTTTGTGTTCTGCTTGTGAATCCTTTGGCAATGTTTTCTAGTTTTTCCTCCAAGTAAAGGATTTTTTCCGCTTTGTCTATTTAGGTGTCTGTTTGTATATTGTCCTTTTTATTTCCACCTTCTTCTCCTGCCTCATCTTTCTGGCGGAGGTGGGTGGTGAATCCAGAAAGATCTTCAAGCTGCAAAACTACACCGACAGGTAAGAAGCTATTCATTTTGCAGCGTGAATCTGTCTGAATTCACTATGCTGTGCATAGACTTTGTAGCGGTTTGTTATGTTTGTGGCGGCTGGGTGGAAGATGAGCGTTGGTTGTTGAATATATGTTTAAGCACCTTCTGTCCAACTTGTGCTTCCTTGTTCATTTGTATATCCACACAGTAGTGCTAAGTGAACGTGTGCACTGAAGCCCATGTTGCTGCCAGGCATATGTCTTGAATAGGTGTGTTATCCAGGAAGGCTATTGTTGCTCCCTTCTTCCTGGTAGAGTGGGCTCGTGCCCCCTCTGCTAGTTCTTGGCCTGCCTGTTTGTGGCAGAATTGTATAGTTTCTGCGACCCATCGTGCGATGGTTCCCTTTGTTACTGGTCTACCCAGCGAAGGACACAAATAACTGATTTGTTTTCCTGTGCTCCTTAGTTCTTTCCTTGTAATGCATTACTGCTCTTCTAGCATCCAGAGTGTGCAGTGCCCTCTCTGCGCTTGTGGACGGTTTCTGAAAGAAGCTTGGTATTTGTACTGTCTGGTTCATGTGGAACCTAGACACCACCTTTGGCATAAAGTGTGGGTCAGTTCTCATTACCACCCTATTATAGTGTATTTGAATGTAGGATTCCTGCAGTGTCAACGCTTGCAGTTCGCTTACCCTGCGCAGCGAGGTGATAGCCACCAGAAAGGCTGTCTTCATTGCCAGCATTTGTAGGGAGGCCTTATGAATGGGTTCAAAGGGCACTTTCACAAGCTCTGTTAGGACTAAATTAAGGTTCCATGCCGGTGGCGGCATTCTCTTAGGTGGTGCAATCCTTTTTACCCCTTCCAGGAATCTATTTACTACTTGTGATGTAAAGAAGCTCTTTCTTGTCTCTCCTCTTGTGTAGGCTACTATCGCTGCTAGGTGTACTCTTAGCGAGGATGAACTTAGTTTTGCTTTCAGCAGGTGCGTGAGGTATCTTAGCACTGAGGATTCCCTTATCTTTTTGTGTAGTTTCTTCTTGATGCACCATTGTGTGAACCTCTTCCATTTTGCCACATAGCACCTTCATGTGGTGGGGCTCCTTGCCTCTCGTAGCACCCGAAGGGTGCTCTCAGGTAACCTTAGGTGTGCAAACTCTATGTCTTCAGGAGCCATGCCGCTAGGCTCTCTTGCTCTGGGTTCAGTACTTCTCCGTTTTGCATGTAGAGTAAGTCTTTTCTTTTCCCGAACTTGTGGGGTGGTCCCTGTGCCATTTCCATTATTTGTGAGTACCAGATCTGCCTTGGCCACTGTGGTGCCACCAGGATCAGTGTCATGTTGCTGGTCCTGCACTTGTTGAGTACCCTGTGTATCAGTGGTATCGGGGGAAAAGCGTAGGCAAATGTTTTCGACCAGCTTATCCATAGGGCAGTCCCCTGGGATCGTTCCCCTGGTTACCTGGATGCGAAGTGTCGTTATTGGGCATTCTGGTGTGTTGCAAATAGGTCTATCATCGGTGTTCCCAATCTCCTGAATAGCCTTTGCGTTTCCTGTGCATTGAGCTTCCACTCGTGGGATGCTGAAGTCTGTCTACTGAGCCACTCTGCTTCCACATTGTCGTTCCCTGGTAGGTGTATGGCTAGCAGGTCTATTTTGAGTGGGATGGCCCATCTCCATATTTCCTGCACTAGGTTGGTTAGTGCGACTGATTGTGTTCCTCCCTGTTTGTTGATGTAGAACATCGTTGTTGTGTTGTCTGTTTGTATCAACACTCTCTGGCTGTACAGTTGTTTCTGGAATGCCTTCAGGGCGAGGAACACAGTCTTCAGTTCCAGGTAGTTGATGTGTCTGACCGCATCTGCTGGAGTCCACAGACCCCTCACTTTGAGTTTGTTCGTGTGCTCCCCATCCCATCTGGGATGCATCTGTGGTGATGGTCACCGATGGGGTTAGTGGTGTTAAAGGCTTCCCTTTTGTTATGGTCTCACTGTTCCACCACATACTCTCCTCCTGCACTGCGTGTGTTACAACCAATAGATCTTCCCAACTTCCTGCAGCTTGTGACCATTGTTGTTGCTTACATGTGGAGCTGTATATTGGGGACCAGGTGTATGCAGGACGCCATCATCCCCATGATCTTGCTCGCTGTCCTCACTGTCAGAGCTCGCCCCTTCTGGTAGTGGTGTGTCTCCTTCAGCAGAGCCAGCGTTCTCTTGTTGCTGGGGAACACCTTGCGCTGTATGGTGTTGATCTGTGCCCCCAGGAAGATCTTCACTTGCTCTGGTTCCAATGAGGATTTCCCCCAGTGTATTGAGAAACCCAGTTCTGTCAGTGTTTCTGTGACCCGCTGTGCATGTTCCTTGCATATCCTGTGTGAACTTGCTTTTATTAGCCAGTCGTCGAGGTAAGGGTATACATGAACCCCTGCCCTGCACAGGTACGGTGCCACGGCTGAGAGACATTTGGTAAACACCCTTGGTGCGGACTTTAGTCCGAAGTCTTGGGCTGTGAACTGGTAGTGTTATTTGTTGATGGTAAATCTTAGTGGATGTTTGTGCTGCCTGTTCATGGGAATGTGCAGGTAGGCATCTTTGAGGTCTATGGTGGACATGAAGTCTCCATCCCTTATCCTCTTGTAGGGATGTCATTTTGAATGTTTGTGTCTTTATGTATTTGTTTAGGAACCTTAGGTGAAGGATGGGTCTTAGCATTTCGTCCACCTTTGGAACTAGGAAATAGTTTGAGTACACTCCCTTGTTCCTCTCTCTGAATGAAACTGGTTCGTTAGCCTCCTTTCGGAGCAGTTCTTGTGATTCCTCTAGGAGTAACGCTAGTTCTTTTCCTGAATGTGCCTTCCTTTTTGGTTTTCTGTTTGGTGGTTTCTTTTCCAGTTCTATGCTGTATCCGAACTGTATGATGTTGAGTATCCATTTGTCTGTAGTTATCTTCTTCCACTCCTGGAAGAAGTATCTTAGCCCGCCTCCAACTGGTGTTACATGTTCGTCGATGTTTGGCCTGTGTAACCCCCTCTCGTTGGCCTTGTTGTGCCTCACCCTTGGAGGGGTCATGTGGGTGGGCACGCTTTGCGTGTCGGAATCACTTTGAGGTGGGTTGTTGGCCCACTCTTCTTGTTTGCCCTTGTCCATTCGCCCTCCCGCGAAAGGACTGGCCCCGAGGTTGGTATTGCCAGGCTTGCTTTTGCTGTCCCTGCTGTGATTGATTGCCACCCTGGTATGCCTACTGGAATGTCTGGTGAGACGTTCCGGACTGGTTTCCTCCCCTTGCGTTTGGTCTCCGTGTCGGGGTACCCCTTCTCATACCTCTGAATTGTAAGGCCCCCATGGACCTTGCAGTTTCATTTTCTTTCTTGAGCTGGGTGAGTTTCTAATCCATCGGTGCCCCGAACAGTGTCTCTTCATGGGGTGCGCAGAATTTTGTTTTGTACTTCTGGCGTCGGGTCCTTCTCCTTTGAAGTCGAGCGGTCCTTTTCGGGGACGTGCTTCGACGACATTGGCTTTTCACCGGTCTTCGCTGCCTGGGAGTCCTTTTCGAAGGATCCGCTGGGCTGTTTGTCCTTGCAGTTGCGGCCGTCGAGATTTTCGGCGCCAGTGCTCCCTTCGAGGACTTAGACTCTGTTTTTCAAGAGTCTGACTCGGGCTTTCGAGAGCCTGTCGGGAGTTTAGGGGTCGACGACTCTCCTACCTCTTTAGATGCCTTCTTAACAGTCTCTACGACCATGTAGTCATCTGCTCCCTCGGCGATGTTGTCCTCTTCGTCGCTGGAGAGGCCCAGGTCCCAAAGCGACAGAGGTTCGCCTTTGCCTTGCATGGTGTAGTTGGCTTTCCTCTGTTTCTCTCTAACCCTGAGTGTCTTCGGGGTGAAGGCGGAGCAGAAGTTGCAATCCTTGCTCTTGTGGTCAACTGGTAAGCAAAGGTTGCAGACCGGGTGCTGGTCCTTCTGCGCGTATTTGTGGTGGCAGTTATGGCAGAATTTAAAAGGTGTTTTGTCCATTCCTGCGCTCAGGGGGCCCCCTATGTGCCCATTATCCGTTAGACAACGAAGATCTCAAAGTTCTCCTCCTTCTTCGTCGTCCCGGCTTGGTGATCTCGTTCCTTGGTATCTTCTCCAATCTTTTCTGTGTAAAATGTGTCTTTTTCCTCTTCTTTTCTCCAAAAACTCTGGAGCCTCTCGGTGACGATCCAAACCCAACGGCGGAAAAAATAATCTGAAAATGGCGCCCAAAGGTGGGAGCTTATGACCGTGTAGTCATCTGGTCCCTCGGCGATGTTGTCCTCTTCGTCGCTGGAGAGGCCCAGGTCCCGAAGCGACAGAAGTTGGCCTTTTCCTTGCATGGTGTAGTTGGTGATCTCGTTCCTCTGTATATTCTCCAATCTTTTCTGTGTAAAATTCTTCTTTTTCCTCTTCTTTTCTCCAAAAACTCTGGAGCCTCTGGGTGACAATCCAGACCCAATTGCTGGAGATGAAGATGGCTCCCAAAGGTGAGAGCTTCCGCAGGAAGCGTGCCGACGTCACAGGAAGTTGCTGGAGATGAAGATGGCTCCCAAATTGGGAGCTTCCGCAGGAAGCGTGCCGACGTCACAGGAAGTACACCAAAAGGTGGGACATTGATGCCCACCTGGGCTACGAAAGAAAAAAAAAGAAAAAAAAGACAAAAAAGACTACGATTCCGGACCCAACCACTAGACCACAGAATAATGCACAGCATAGTGAATCCAGAAAGATTCACGCTGCAAAAGTATCAAATTCAGGCACGGACCAGAGCTCTGAACTCGGATCGTTGGAAGACCTGAGAAACAAGATGCCACCAAAGATTTATTTTTCCAAGGAACTTCGGATGCTCCAAAAAGAAAACGAACACTCATTTAAGTCAAAACAAAGAGACAGAGGAAGGGGCACAAAAGTGAAACCCAGAGAAGCAGACAATGAAGGAAAACAAACAAACAGCGGCATGGGAATACGGGGCCAGCATGGAAAGAACAAGTAATGGCAGTACAATCGAAGAAAGTAACGGTAATAAACCTCTCTAAAACACAATTCACTCATGAGGACATTTGGACTTTTAAACTTGGATTATCCTTTTGTCCTACATCACAAGTAAATTATACACAATTAAGGATCGATTTATTTAAGTTTGTTAGGAAGTTGACATTGTACAAAATACATGCATTCTGCCAAACAGGGAAACAATTGATGTGACAACAACAACCACTTCTCTCCAGACTGCCCTTACAATAAGAGACCTTGAGATATTACAAACACTACATGGTTCAGAAAGAATGGAAGAGACCACAATCATATCTAGTAATTCCAATGACTCTCTAGATCCCACTAATATTAACAACATCCTTGGTATCGACAGGGGCAAATGACGAATTTTAGAATGCCATCTAGATCCATACCCCAATTACCCAAATACAATATTGTCGTATTCTCAGACACAGTAACAGAGGAAATTCTGAAACTAAGTAGAGAAAAATTGAAACAGAGTAACTTGAACAAGAGACAATGGAACACATTAACTGAGTTACAGAAAGATCAGACAATAATCATTAAACCCTCCGACAAGGGGGGGTAAAATAGTGATAATTTGTAGAGAGAACTATGTAAAGGAGGGACTCAGACTGGTGAGCAATAGCATCTGTTACGTTAGAAGTGACAGGGAATGTTAGAAATGGGATTTCCGGTTGGCTAAGGCTTGCGCCAAAGCAAGGCAGAAACCACCACTCTAGCCAGGGCAAGGAAGTAACACGCCAAGGATAACCCCTGCTCACCCTCTAGGTCACGTGACTCGAGAAGTAAGGCTAATCCCGGAGGCGATGTAGGTTAAGTATTTGCGCACGCACCCAGCAACAACACCCAAGGCCCACCACAAAGGAAACTCCACACAAGGTTATATATAAAAATAGCCTTTGTATTATACACATTAGATAATAAACACACCATTTACAATGTGCCAGAGGCACGGGCAGAATTTACAGGGGATTATATACATGGAACAGGGCCACATGGACCACTGTCAGGAATAAGCACTTGGTAGAACTAGCACTTTGTAGAAATAGAATACTTGTAGGAGTAGCGCTTAGCACATAGAACATATCATAACTGTAGCATCAAATAGTATATGTAGCACACAACCAGTAATCACTGGTAAAAGTTAAGTACCACCTACGCGATCCTAAACACCTTAGGCAAATATCACACAGGGAACCATGAACTCACTAGCATAACTATACTAGGAAAAACAACCACCTAAGCATAAAAATACATTTAGGGGTATAGGCAAGAAGCTTGGCACATGACGCATGAAAACACATTCAGAGGTGTAGGTAAGAAGGCATTACACACTAGGCAGGTAATCATGAATTGCGCAAAGATCACATAGGGCCAGAAATAGGTACCCCTCGCAACGGCACAACACCAGAACTGTCCCCCAGGCCAACTGGCCTCTCAGGGGCTGAAACGCCCGGTGTCCACAATGTCAGGGAAGGCTGCGCAGGCAGCCAAAGAAGATGGCGCAAGGGTTCCTGGGGAGGCCTAAATGAAGCGTGTCCACAATGTCAGGGAAGGCTGCACAGACAGCCAAAGAAGATGGCGCAAGTGTTCCTGGGGAATTCCAAATGAAGCAGCTGCCCACTAAGTGCTGGGCAGCTGGAGACCTCCTCTGGGCTCTAAATAAACAAAATAGGGCCAAAATAACGTGGGAGCCTCGTGGGCTCGAGAGAAAATGCTGCCCACTGTGGGGGGAGTGGCCCGCTCTACCTCCCAAAATGGCCCCAAACTGGTGGAGCCTCTCAGGCTCAAACAATAATGCCCTCAAGATGTTGGAGTCCTGCTCGGGGGACTCGACAAACAATTATGGCCCAAAACGAAGGCAGCACTTAGCAGGAGGGGCGGGCACCGGCAATATGCCCCGACGCCACCTCTATCAATAATGGCCCCCAGGGTCCATCGTGGCTCTGAATGCACTGGTCCCCGGGAACCTCTCAGGGCTTGAATCAGCAAATGCCCCCGTTGGTGTCTCGCTCTGGGACTGCTACAATAATGTGCCCCCAACGTCTGAGTCCCGCTTCACTCACCGGAGGTCTTCAGCAGCACTCCTCCAGTCTGCGCAGGGTAGGGCGAGGCTCCTCTTGGGCTGCGGGGCTCTCATTTCACTCGGGGAGCCTCGCTGCTCTGGCGGCCGGTGCTCCTCTCTGCCGGGGGCTGCGGGGCTCTCTGGTGGGAGACACACACAGGGCTCACACCGCTAATGTGGGAGCCCTGCTTCCTGTCTCCTCCTACGGCCGGACTTCCTGCTCCTTGGCCGGTCCCCGCCCTCGTCTCAGCAAGGGCTGCCTGACTTCCGGGGGCCGCACAGTGATTTTCTGTTGTCTCAGCCTGCGGTGGTGATGTGGGGCTGATGAGGGGCAGGCTCCCTCTTTAATTTAAATGTAAAGCGGGGTGAGCACCCAGTAGGCCGCAAATGTAAGAATACACCCTGGCACAAGGTCCCTGGCGGGGTGAGCACCGGCTAGAGACATAAACCGGCAAAATTGCGGGGTAGGCTCCTGTGCCGATGATAAGCACAAAGGGGGATCCCCACGTCGGGAATTCCCTCGAGAAAAGGGATCGCCGCTCCAGCGGTGCAATGCACTGTTTTTAGAGGGGGGAGGCCAGCGCTCCCTAGGGCTGGCAGGCAGGAATCCCCAAAGTCCAGGGTAAAGTCTTTGGAAAGGCAGGGGGGCAAAGGCGGGACCCAGGAGCCAGCTCACAGGGCCATCCAGGCAGGGAGGCAATACCCAGTGGTGGTCTTTCGTGCGCCCAGCAGCAGCAGCAGGGCCCCCTTTTCAGGTCAAGAACAAGAGCAACATTCATGGGGACGCAGCCCCTTTTTATACACCTAATTCCTCTGTCTGTGTCTGCAGGGTAGGGGGAAAACCAGTTGCAGCTGGTTTTGGAGCACTCTGATGTTCTCAGCCCCTCTTCTCATTCACTGGCCAGGTTAGGATCATCAGTCGCACCACAGGGGGCGGAGCCAGCATTGTGTGGGGAAAGCCCAGCCCTATTCAGGTCCCAGGTGCACCCCTCCCTCACATTAACATGCAGATCTACCATTCACCACCGGGGCAGACCCATCCTGACTCATGGAGCCAGGCACACCAGCTAGTCTCAGCCAATCACAAGCCAGACAGCCAATTTACCTTTTGTACACAGACAGGCCAACTTCTAGAAGTGGCACTTCCACACTAGGCACAATAACGCCACACACATCATCACACAGCATTCAATCTCACGAGTTCGCACATACCAAACTCGCCCCTGCACTCCCCATGCATCAGGGACACATACATTCCCCATGCATTCCTATGGGAGGGCAGGCCAACCTCACAACACGCACGCACTTTACACTGGGACACAGTGGTAAAGTGCACAGAAGCCAAAAATTACTAACACCAAGTCACAATTAAAAGCAAAAAGTTTAGGGGTGAACCTACCAGGTGGCCAAGTCCAACAGGGAATATTTACATAATGTAATTACACACCATAAGGAAAGACTACTGGAGCGGCATGAACACCAACTACTGAGTTGGGATGAACTACAGTTCCTAAAAATGAAACACCTACCATCCCCACACACTACCTGTTACCAAAGGTGCATAAGGATGCACTAAACCCACCAGGTCGTCCCATTGTTTCCTCAAAAAATAATATTTTTGAGAATACCTCAATATATGTTGATCGTTTTCTGGCGCCATATGCACAGAATTTGATAACTACTTTAGCGATACGCAAGACTTCATCCAAAAATCCAATAATCTGTGTTGGGACAAGGAATGTTGGCAAGTGTGCTTAGATGTTGAAAGTCTGTACACTAGTATTAGGCATCAAGATGGAATGAATGCCTGTAAATACTTTCTCGGAATGAGAGATGCTAAGGTACTTGTTAGAGGGGGGAGGTCTCTGGGGCACAGAGGTAAGTACTCCTGGCCACCCCGGGACCCCTCTACTCCAGGAACATTACCGAGCACTAGAGTCAGACCCTCCAGAGGGAGGGTTAAGCGTTTATGTTCATGTACACGGAGACACCACCACACTACAAAGGGACACCACACCAATGGGATATAGGCAAAACAAGTTCTTTATATATGGCTTTTCATCAGATCAGGGATTATGTACACTTGGGCTAGGGGCCAGCTTTGCTTCTTGAATGGCCGGGACTCATGTAGGGGATATGCGGGAGACTTCGGGGGAATTCTCAAGGTACTCACAGTCTCCCCGGATTAGTCTATAGTCCGGTCGGCTCAGGAGGACTGTGGGATTCAGCGCTCCTGGCACGGGTGGTGGAGGCCACGTATCCGGCGTAGGGCTCTCAATCCTCGAGCCGCGGGATACGGAGGGCTGCAATGTAGAGGTATCAGGCGTACGACTCACAATTCTCGAGTTGCGTGATACCGATGGGGTCTAGAGCGGCGGGTTTGTGGACAAGTCGTACCCTCAACCACGATTCGTCCACTTGATGTTCCACACACCCTGGGCTCCGGGTACGACTCGCACTTCTGAGCGCCCTAGGTCGGGTCGCCCCTCCTGCCGGTGACTGGCCAGTGCCGCTCGTACTTTGGAGCGCGAAGGGCTCTTGTGTCCGGTCTCCGGTGTGGGGCACACCCTGAAGCACCACTGGTCTCCTAGCGCTCCCCGGGATGTGGCATACAGCTGTCTATGTGGTGCGTACTCAGGAGCGCACAGGTTCTCACACACTTCCAGGTACGGACAGATGTAGCTGCGGTGCGTACTCTGGAGGGCACAGGTTCTCAAGCGCTTCCAGGTACGGGACGGACAGATGTCGGCCAAGTACACGGCTCGAGCCGCGACGAAGTCAGCAGGGCTCGAGTCGGGGGTAACGAAGCGTCCTCACGGGGTCAGGGGAGCCGCAATCTAGTCAGCAGGGCTCAGAGGGTCTTTGGTGGGAGCGTGACGTTCTTCTTCTCCAGGATGGGCCGCGACCACGTCAGCAGGGCCCTCTTGTTCCAAGATTCAACTAACTCCACTCCCGAGGTGGCCACCATTATATCTCTCCTTTTTCCTTTCAAGTTCTAGCCCTCCCAGATGGCTCCTCGG
The DNA here is from genome assembly GCF_964263255.1 of Lissotriton vulgaris. Classification (NCBI taxonomy): domain Eukaryota; kingdom Metazoa; phylum Chordata; class Amphibia; order Caudata; family Salamandridae; genus Lissotriton; species Lissotriton vulgaris. The sequence goes on along the minus strand of NC_141685.1, from coordinate 151,546,026 downwards.
CCTGGGGCTGATTGTCGGTGCCTCCGGCCATCTGGCACTCGTCTCCTTTGAAGTCTGGAGGTAGGGCTTTTCCGCTGCCCGGCAGGGAGCGGGGCCATTTCGGGCAGGAGGTGCCAACGAAACTCCTCCGCTCCATTCCACTGGGAAAAGGATCGCTACCCACAGCTGGGCAGGGGGGCAATGGGGGGTTCAGGTTTCTCTGAGGGGGGGAGTGCGCTGGCGGACCCCGGTTTCTATCGTTGGGCCTGGGCACTAGGCTTCCTGCTACTGGGGGGAACTGGGGGTGCTATGTCGGGGGGGGCTACGATTCTTCTGGGATCAGGGGGGGATGTGGGGAGGACAGAGGACAGGGCTACGCTGGGGGTGGCCGCGCACAGGGGAATGTCGGGGCCCGGGAGGTAAGAAGGCCTACGCCAAGGAGGACAGGTCGAACACACCTCCCCCCCAGCTGAAAGGCAGGGAGAACTACTCATCCCCTTGGGAGTTCTCCTCACTGAGGCGGAAAAACCTGGATAGACCATCCGCATTGGCGTGGTCAGTACCCCGGCGGTGTTCAACAGTGAAGTCCATCCCTTGGAGGGAAATGGCCCACCGCAACAGTTTGGGATTCTCTCCCCTCATCTGCATTAGCCACCTGAGGGGCCGGTGGTTGGTTTGGACCCGGAAGTGAGTTCCGAACAGGTAGGGCCTCAGTTTCTTCAGGGCCCAAACCACCGCAAAGGCCTCCCGCTCGATGGTGCTCCACCTTTACTACCTGGGTAGTAATCTCCGACTGATGAAGGCGACTGGCTGGTCTTGGCCCTCTTCATTTAGCTGGGATAGAACGGCCCCTATGCCAAGCTCGGAGGCGTCGATCTGGACAACAAACTCCCGGGAGTAGTCAGGGGCCTGGAGTACTGGGTCGGTGCACATGGCTGTCTTCAAGGCGTCAAAAGCCTTCTGACAGGTGGGGGCCCATTGCACCTTCTTAGGCTGTCTCTTAGAGGTCAAATCTGTCAGGGGCCCTACTAAGCTGCCATACCCCTTGATGAATCTCCGGTAGTAGCCGGTGAGGCCGAGGAAGGCCCTCACTCCGATCTGGATCGTGGGGGGTTCCCAAGCCAGGATGGCGTCGATTTTGGGTTGGAGGGGCGCCACCTGGCCGCTCCCTACCTGGTGCCCGAGGTAGAGCACTGACCCTTGCCCAATCTGGCACTTACTGGCCTTGATGGTGAGCCCGGCCCGGCGCAGGGCCGACAACACCCCCCAGAGGTGTCGCATGTGTTCTCCCCAGTCTGTGTGGAATACTGCAATATCATCCAGGTATGCAGCGCTGAATTCCTCCAGCCCCGCCAGTACCCGGTTGACCAGTCCCTGGAAGGTGGCCAGGGCGTTCTTCATTCTGAATGGCATCACCTGGAATTGGTAGTGCCCATTGGGGGTGGAGAAGGTGGATCTCTCTTTTACTCCTTCGATGAGGGCAATTTGCCAGTATCCTGGGGTCAGGTCGAAAGTACTGAGGTAATGTGCCGCTCCCAGACGGTCAATGAGTTTGTCTGCCCAGGGTATGGGGCGTGCATCCGTTCTCGTGACGGCATTGAGTCCACGGTAATTCACGCAGAACCTTAGTTCGGGTGTGGTACCTGGGGCAGCCGCTTTCGGGACCAGGACCACGGGGCTGGCCCACCGGCTGTCAGAGGATTCCACTACCCCCAGGACAAGCATTTTGGAGACCTTCTCCTTAATGCAGGACCGGACTCGGTCTGGGACACGGTAGGCTTTGTGCCGCACAGGGGTGCTGTCCCCAGTGTCTACATCGTGGACACACCAATCTGTGACACTGGGGACCAGGGAAAACAGGTCAGAGAACTGTCTCAATAGCTGGCGACAGTCTTTGTGCTGTTCCGGGGTCAGGGAGGGGGAGAGAATCACTCCCTCCACTGAGCCATCCTTGTCCTTAGCACATAGGAGATCTGGCAGGGGCTCGGTCTCCTCCTCTGCCCCATCATCAGTGGCTAGGAGCATGCTCACCTCAGACCGCTCGAAATGGGGTTTGAGGCGGGTCACGTGGAGGACCCTCAAAGGGTTCCTTGGGGACTGTACATCTACCAGGTAGGTGACCTGGCTCTTGCGCTCCACTACTTTGAAGGGACCAGTCCATTTGTCCTGGAGGGCACAAGGTTCCACCGGGGCCATCACCCACACCTGCTGACCAGGCTGAATTGCTACCCGAGTGGCATTCCGGTCATACCAGCCTTTCATTTCTTCCTGGCTAGCCTCGAGGTTGGCCTCCGCGAGTTCTCTGAATTTCCGAGTCAGGTTGTATCGGAGTACATCCTGGGGATGGTTTCGGGAGGCTGTCTCCTAGCCCTCCTTGACTAGGCTTAGCGGTCCTCGGACGGGGTGACCATAGAGTAGTTCAAAAGGGTTGAACCCCAGGGACTTCTGGGGGACTTCCCGGTACGCAAACAAGAGGCAGGGTAGGAGGAAGTCCCACTTACGCCTCAGGGGCTCCTCCAGGCCCATGATCATTCCCTTCAGGGTCCGGTTGAACCTCTCAACCAGACCATTGCTTTGGGGGTGGTACGGGGTGGTGAATTTGTAAGTCACCCCACACTCCTGCCACAGGGACTTCATGTATTTTGAAATGAAGTTGGTCACCCTGTCGCTCACCGCCTCCCGGGGAAATCCCACCCGGGAGAATATTCCCATCAGGGCCCGCCCCACCATGGGGGCCGTCACTGTTCGGAGGGTGATGGCCTCGGGGTACCTGGTGGCGTGGTCCACCAGGACTAAGATGAATCTGTGGCCCATGGCGGTCTGGGGGTCCAGAGGTCCCACAATATCGATTCCCACCCGCTCAAAGGGGTACTGACCACCGGGAAGGGCTGGAGAGGGGCTTTGCGCCTTCCTCCACTCTTCCCACTGGCCTGGAAGGTCTGGCAGGTCTGGCAGGACTGGCAGTGGGTCGCTTAGTTTTGGCGCATCTTGGCCAAATAAATGGGAGACCAGCCGGTGGTATGTCTTACCTTGTCCCAAGTGTCCTGCTAGAGGCACGTCGTGAGCCAGACCCAGTAGGAAGTCTCTGAAGCATAGGGGTACCACCAGCACCTGGGCAGCCCTAGTTCAGCAGACTTAGGCTCGCTGTAGAGGAGACCATTCTCCCAGTAGATCCAGTGGGACCCGGACTGGTCGCCGGCCACCTGTGCAGCGGCCTGCTGCCACATGCCTAGAAGGGTGGGGCAGGTGGTCTGTTCACGGCAGAACTCTTCCCGGGAAGGTCCCCCCTCTTGTCGCCACTCGGCCAATCCAGGGAGGTCCCCCAGCTCTGCAATCTGCTCTCCGGTAGGGCCCGGGCTTCTTCTTCTTCAGGGTTGGATTCCCCTAGGGTGTCGGGACTGGTGGGGTCGGGTTGTCCGCACTCCCTTTCTCTTCCCTCTAAGGCGGGGCTCTGGGCCCCTCTTTCTGGCCCCACTTTCTCTGGAACACTCATCCTTGCGGCCATCCTTGCGGTGGCGCACACCCACTCGAGTAGGCCCATCATTCTCAGATGAGCCTTTCGTTCCACCTGTGTCCACGGAGAAGTCTCCAGGTCGTTGCCAAGTAAACAAGCGACCGGCATGGAGGGTCGGACCGCTACCTGCAGGGTGTCAGATACTCCCCCCCATTCAAAGGGAATTTGGGCCATTTTGCAGAGGCTCTCCGAATTGTCGGCTGCAATGACCGGACAGAGGACGTGAGAGACAATCTGCTCCTTTGATACCAAGTGACAGTGGACAGGTGTGACACTGGCACCGGTGTCGCGGAGGGCCTCTACCCAGTGTCCGTTGACGGTCACCCACTGCGCGTACTTCGTAGTATTGGGTGGTAGCGGGGTTCCGGGGACCATTTCTCCATCCCTTAGGGAGACCAGGGACATCGCTACGGGTTCCCACTCCTCAGGAGCTTCTAACTCCTCCTCGAGGGCGACTGCGGTCAGGTGACGGGGGGGTTGCCAGAGATGGTGGGCTTTTTGTAGAGGGGACACTGGGCATCACTGGCATAGTGGCCTCGTTTTTGGCATTTGTAACAAGAGGTGGCGTTCCTTGGCCCCGGTCTGCCTGGGGGGACCCCAGCGCTTGTTACGGGGGGAGACGGTGATCCTGGCTGCTGTTTCCTTGGGGGCTACATTGGGGCCCTGGCGGGAACTCCTGCGGCCTACCTTAGCCTCCCCCCCCTCGCAGTTGGGGGCCCTTCTAATTTCGAGCATAGTCACGTCACCCACTGGGTCCCTGGGGACCCGGGTGTTCACTCAGCGGTCTGCCTCCACGGCAAGAAGTCTGGGGTTAGTAAGCTTGTTGTCCAGGAGGTGCTGGTGCAGTTCCACAAAGCAGTTTAATGATAGGTGTTCCCAGGCTATCAGATCAAATAACTCTTCGAACGTGGTGACCTTGCTGCCCTTGATCCACCCTTCCAAGGCTCTACTGTAAAAGTTGACATATTCTACCCAGGTGGTATCAGGGAGCTTTTTGCAATCCTTGAATCGCTGCATGTACATCTCTGGGTTGAGCCCATACCTAGCTACTAGGGCCTCCTTCATGTGGCTGTAGGAATTCAGTACAGTGGAGGGGAGTTCTAGCAAGGTATCTCTCCCCTCGCTCAGGAATCGCCCCCACAGCCCGGCCCCCCAATCCGTCTCCCGGACCCGGTGGGAGGTCATCGCTACCTCATAGGCTTTAAACCATTGTTGAATGTCATCATTCCTATAGTATTCCTTGACTACGTCTTTAGGGATGTGGTCCTTGGCTTCTACAGGGGGAGGGGTTCCCCGGGGGCCCGGCTTCCTCAATCCTAGCCTTGAGTTCGAGCTCCTTCAAGCTCCATTCGTGCTCTAACTGGAGTTTCCTGACCTCATGCTCTCGCTCCAACTTTTTTTCCTCCAACTCCCCTTGCAACCTCAACTCTTCTATAGCTAACTTCCGTTTTGCTAATTTTAATTCCCTTCAATTTTTAGGTTTCGCTGGGGAACGGAGCCTTTAGGCTCCGCCTCCAGAGAAATCTCTTGATTACAGTAAGCACTCTGGAATACGCCCCCTGTCCCATTGGCTAGCTCCATAAATGGAGGCTAGCCATTGGAACAGAGAGGCGTCCGTCATGGCCGGAGGAGACTCGGGGCGTTCCCGAGATTCTTTGGCTTTTGGCGACGTCACGCGACGCCGGGAACGCCCCCGAATCTGGTCCGGCCGGGCCGTGCTTGCTGCTGTCCTGCCTTTTTCCATGTCCCTCCTCCCGCCGTCCCCCCTCCCCCCTCCTCGCTGTCCTGTGCACGTTTCCCGCCTTCCGTTCCTCTCCCACGCCTCCCGAGCCGCAGCTGATCCCGATCCGCTCTCCCCGCCTCCCTCTCCCCTCCCACAGCAGATCCCCGCTTCCCTCTCCCCTCCCACAGCAGATCCCCGCCTACCGGCTGCTGTGCCGTGCTGTGAGGTCGCCGTGTTCATCGACACGTGTTTGGTGCAGACTGAAGGTTTGTGAGCCTTCCCCGAGCAGAGCGCACTAAAATAACCTGTGTGCAGCTTCACCACCGCGACCCGGGATCAGTAAACCCCCGACGAAGGGCCCCGTACCTTGCTGGTACCAACGCGACCGAAAACGAGCCCGCTGCTCTCCGATTGGACGGGAGAGCCGAGCCCCCTCACCAAACGCCGCGACGGGATTGGCCCGTGCGGCGCAGCGTCACCACTGTTGCCGTGTGGTGATTGGCTAGGGCGAGGAGCGTCATCGCAGGCTTGACCCGGGAGCCGCACTGCCATAGGCTGACTCCCGGGTGCTTTGGAGGCTCGCCCGTTCTGCCGTGTCTGGATTGGCCCGCTCGACTGGAGGAGCCGAGAATTCACCGCGATCACCGCCGGGCCCGGGGAAGACTGACCTGACCTCGCCGAGGGACCTGAAAGAGTGCTCCAGCCCCCGGCCTGCCGTCTCTGCCCCCCGCTGCTCCCTGGAGAACCGAGAGCGGGCGGAGGAGCGTCCTGAGACTGGCCGGGCTGGAGCGCTAGTGAGCGCTCGCCGCGGGGTGCGCCTGGAAGGGAATCCCCCCTCCCAACAGCATTGCGGTGAGACGCGCTAGAGGCGCGAAGGGTCCCTGACGCTAGGGGCCGGGTCCCGTTAGCGGTATAAAACATTGGCATGATTCTTGGATCATTTTGGGAGCGTTTCTAGCATAAAACATTGGCATGGTTCTTGGCTCATTTTGAAGAGCGTTTTCAATCACATAATATTGGCATATCGTGTGCTGATTAAAGAGACTAGAGACATTTGCTTCAAGAACTTCCTGAAATTTAGAAACACCAATTAAGATTAAGTTCATCATTGCTATACTGAAGTGATTATCGTGCAACTGCTTATTTGCATTGCTGCAACCAGATAAAAGTTATTTCTATTTTTATAAAATACTTACCTGTGTGGTCTCAGTTTGTGGTGGATTCAAATTGTGAGCGGCCCGGTAATTCTGTTGAGGCTGTTAACAGCCGTTACTTACCCCAGTGAAATTAGAAGTGTGAGGCAACACTGGAGTTCCACGGTGTTTCACCTCCTGCTCGCGCGCAGAGTCTCAATGCAGCACCTGGGCAAAAGCGTAAAATAGGCACAGTAAATCCGATTTCCGTATGTTGTTTATCCAAAACTCCGAATTGCTGTTACTTTCCTGTCCCCTAATAACCAGGATCCCAGGCAGGTCATGGTAATTCTGGTGCGGGGAAATAAGGAAATGATCACGGGTCACGAGGTCCTCTCTTCTTTCCCTGGTGATCCTTTCCTGCCTGTCTTCACTCCATCCCCATCCTCTGCCCGCCGTTGGCTCTCTTCTCTCGTCCTCTTTCCTATCTGTCCCTCGCGTCTTTTTCACCCATAAGACTCCCTCCCCAGCTCCTCCCAATTCATCAGTCCCGTTCACACTTTTTTAAATGTCCCCCTACCTTCCCTCTCTTCTGCCCTCACTCACCCCTCTGCCCCAGCCGTCCCCTCTCGCGTTACCCCTATATTTCCTTGTTGGTTCCCCGCTCTGCCTTTCCCTCTCTTTCTTCTCCTCGCACCCTACACAGCTCAACCTCCTCCATTCGCCGTCCCTCCTGCCCGCTCACCGTTGTCCTCACACACTCCTCTCCATTTCGGATGCCCCCTCCTTTCCTTTCTCCCTCCCATCCTCTCACATCCTCCATTGATACATTGTACTCGCCCTATCTTTCTTTTGCTTTCCTCTTCCAAATGTACCTCTTGCCCTCTCGGCTCATTCCTTGACCCGCCGCTACCCCTTTACTCCGTCCCCTTTCCCTCTCTCTCTCTCTCTCTCTCCCTCTCTCTTGTGCTTTCTCCACATCTTTCCCTCTCAGCTTTCTTTCTTCCCTCTTACAGTTTCGGTTTCTCTCGTTCTCTCACTCTCTCTCCCCTCCTGCCGTCTCTTTTCCTCTCACCCCTCCTCTTTCCTCGCTCAATCTGTGCCCCTCGTGTCTGCTCTCTCTGGTCACCAGAAGAGACAGCGCCTCCCACCGCCGCAAAAACGCCCGCCATAGAAAGAGCGCAAGGGACAGGAAACGAATAAACAAGGGAAGGAAAGACACACAACCAAGAGTGGAACACTTAAAGCTGCTCCAGAGAGGGGGAGCCGAGCAGGTCCGCCTGGAAATGTACATGTGTAGAGACACTTCCTCTGGAAGGTCCCCCCTCCCCCCGATCAGACCCTTTCAATTATTCAATAGCTAGAGCAGACCAAGTGACTGCCAGGTGCAATACATCAGGCTTAGGAAGGGCTTTCATTAGATTCGGAGAGATTCACGCTGCTCTCTCCCTCCATCCCTCCGCCCTCACTCCTGTGTGGGTGGCTCTGTGTGTGTGTGTGGGTGGCTCTGTGTGGGTGGCTCTGTGTGTGTGTGTGTGTGTGCGTGTGGGTGCAAATGCAATAGGTCTCACATTTGCGAAAGATTAAGCTATTGGCATTGTAAATGACAATGCCATTTATTTATCTGTTTTCAAAACCAACACATAAATAAAAAAAATTGTCATTTACAATGACAATAGCTCTAACTTTTACAAAGGCGAAACCGTTGCATTGTAAATGCTTGTTAGCTTAGCTAGCTCTAACTCGTGGGCTCTGCTCTTCTCTCGATCTGCCATTTCCTCTAGGGACAGGCCTCTCTCTAGCATGGCGCTACACACAGGGGAAACTGATCTCTCCCTTTCAGGGGCCCCGGGTTCGTCCTGCCATCCGTCCCCAGCGCTGTTCCCTTCTACATGGGGAGGAGGCGCCATGGACACTACCCAGGCCTTCAGGGCCTTCTGGAAATCTTCCTTGGTGTTTAGGCCAGAGGTGGGGATTTGAAAGTCCTTACAGAATTGTTTCAGTTCCTGTGAGACTTGGCCCTTTCCCCAGAAATGTTTCGCTTTTTATCCCCTGTTAATTTAGAATGCCCCTATTGAAACAACAGTGTGTAGGCCTTGTGTGGTGGAGAAGGGCCTGTGTAGTGTAAAACTAGTGTTAAAGTACAGGTACTTCCTACCCCTAACATGGCCGCCACAGACCACTGCTGCAGCAGCGTGGTTTAGAGGGCGCATTCTAGTAGCCAGGGGCTGGCTGGAACCCTCAGGCAATGTATCCATCTTAGCCTGCCAGTCTGTCCACAGGTAGAATGGTGGAACCTCCTGGAAGCCTCTGGAACCTTCTGGGAGAGGTGAGGTGACACCAACTGACACTACCAACTGTCAACTGGCACTATAAAAGGAAAGGGAGGGAACTTTCCTGAGGAGAAAAGCTGAGGGGAAGACCTGGGGAAGTACCTACGCAGGAGGATAGGCAGTGGGGGTCAGGGCAGGGTCTTATGATGCTGGAATGACAGGGCCTAGTGTGCTGCTTTACAAGTGTTGAGGTATCCTGTTCCCCCCCCAATGACCTAGCCCCGCGGCAGGGAACCCCCAGGGCCCACTTGAGGGGATTGGCTGAGGAGATCCAACACCAGCCACCAACTTAACCCCCTTCAAGGAATAAGAAACCAAAGGAAACAAGAACCCAACTGCTACTTACAAGGGCGCAAGAAACAGCTGCGCCAAGAAGAAATCAAGGAACCAGTAACCAAGAAACTTACAAAGGCGCAAGGAACATAAAGCGCCAAGAAGAGACTGAATCTCCACAGGACATTTGAAGAGCCACCCAGGTATTGGCGCTGTGTTGCTCCCTGTGCCCCCTGACGCCACCTGGGGTCCCTGCGCTAACCTACCGCTGCTGTTTGGCATGTCCTGTGAGCTGCCTCTATTTTTAAGCAACTACTGATGAAGCGCCAACCTAGAAACTGCCTAAGCGCTACATTGCCCTCCAAGTGCAACTGGTAATTAACTGTCTGGTTAGTTTATGACTAATGAAATGTTCTGCCTTTACTCTCATGACATGTATATTACTGCCTAAGGCACTGTTATATGAATGCTGTTGCTACCTCAGGAAATGTTTATACTACATAATTACATAGTTCCTGGGTCATATGTCATGCATACTCCTGCCTAATGCAATGGTTCCCAAAGACCTCTAGGTATATAAGGAGATGGTTACTCCCATTTGAGGAGAGGTTTATTCCTGATTAATAGGGATAGCGCACTGCTATACCAGCCTCAGGTGTTGTGATAATTTACCCTAGTTAAAAGAAAGGTTTATTCTTACCTGATGACATGGGTAATGCTGGCTAAATGAAATGTTTTACATTGAAGTCTTTTCCCTGTGTGAGGAGAGTGATAACTTTGACCTCTAGTCAGTTATGATACATTATTTATCTATTTATGAGATGTTTTACTCCTAATAGGGGAGAAGAGTTATGCACAGCTAAGGTTCCCTCTGATGTGATGTTTCATATTTAAGGAAAGTGGCAACCTACTGTTATTTATTGAAATGCTTACTGTTATAACTTCTTAATGCATTTGATGCAGGTGCTGACCAGGAGCAAGGCATAGGTCAGGCCTGTGTTATACTAAAAATGTATTTATTCAATATTTAATATTTATGGAACATCTAATATTTATTATTTATTCATCCAGTATTTATTGCCAAGTGTTCTCACACATGTATTTTAGTGGAAAGCGGATAAGCTAATTTTATGATGAATTCCTAATACCCTGATCCTGCTCCATCTACTTGATTATCTATCTTAATAAAGTTAACTTGAGTTTTTACATAAGCTCACTGGAGTGGTGTCCCTAATTGCGTGCCCATGTCTCTGACTCAGTGGTTGCGTGTGCTGCATGGTTGCTTAACACATATGCTTTCTGATGCCTACCCGCTCGTGCCATGCTACCCTAGGGGACTGGTGACCCCAGTTCCAACATATTGGTGTCGAGAGGTGGGATCCAGGACTTGTGACCATGCAGCACCCTCCATTGGGACAGGGTGCACAGCAATTGGGCTGCACAATTATTGTGTGTGTAAGCCAAAGTAATTGACCCCTCCACTGTCTAGCCTGTAGAGTGTATCAAGATCTGTTTGACCTAAACCTGTCACCCACGTCCAGGTATCTTTTCCCAGATTTATCTGAGTCCCCACCTGGCATAATGGAGTGTTGTCAGGGGATGGGGGTGCCTGTTGGGCGGAGGGAAGAAGGAACTCCGTACCACTTTGGGGGCACGGGTAGGAGCCCACCCAGAGGGGAGAGGGGATGGGGAACAGGAGGGGCAGGTCACACCCAGGGAGGCGGGCACACCGGAAGACCCAGGCCTACTCAAAATTGTTGTGTCTGACAAGGTGCTACCGGGAGGATGTTCTGGGGCAGGGAGTAGAGTAACTGGGGGTGTGCGTTGTCTAGGATGATAGAGCATGAGAGGGAGAGTGAGAGCCTTGCAATGGATGAGAGGAAGCTGGTGCACAGGCTTCAGCTAGAAGAGTTAGAGCTGAAGGCCTTGGAATTATGTGTACCAGGTGCTTCCAATGGTGGCAGCGTACCCGAGGTTCGGAGTTTAGACCAGTCACAGAGTGTAGGACCTGGACTGGGGTTTCAGGATCAGGAATTGCCTGACCTGGAGGGTGGGGTACCGGTAACTAAGGACCCTACCGGTGTGACTCTCAGGGGTACTACTCCAGGTGGGAGGGTGCGGAACCCTGGGAGGGGGTGCAGAGGGAGGAAGGACTCTCCTCTGGCACCGGTCCAGCCATGGGGTTAAGATCCTGGGTTGGGTGGCCAGGTTCAGGGGTTGCCTGACCTGGCGGGAGGAATCTCTGTATTCAGAGTTCCTCCGGTTGTGACTCTCAGGGGTACTACTCCAGGTGGGAGGGTGCGGAACCCTGGGAGGGGGTGCAGAGGGAGGAAGGACTCTCCTCTGGCACCGGTCCAGCCACGGGGTTAAGATCCTGGGTTGGGTGGCCAGGTTCAGGGGTTGCCTGACCTGGCGGGAGGAATCTCTGTATTCAGAGTTCCCCCGGTTGTGACTCCCAGGGGTGTCCCGAGGTGCCCCAGCTGTGGTCACTGGGCCTGGAGTGTTCTTTAAGAGAACCCCAGGTTGGGAGACTAGGCTGTCCCGATGTGTCATCCAGGAGGGAGGGTGCGGAACCCTGGGAGGGGGTGCAGGGAGAGGTAGGTCTCGCCCCTGTCACCAATTCAACTTAAGGGTTTAGACCCTAGGTTGAGGAGGAGAGTGGAAAAAGGTACCACGGGCCTGGGGCGACTGCCCCCCACTCTGAGAGAGAGTAAGGGCCAGAGACATCTGGAGTGGAGGTCTGTCCTGGCCGCATCCCACTAGGAACACCAGTGGGGTGGTTGGATTAGCGAGGATGTCATGGTGGTATTGGGCCTGCGTCCACCTTTTTCCGCCCCAAGCAGGGAAGCCCGTCAAGGGAATGATCAGTCTACCCTGGCTTTTGGCTGGGGGGGAGATGTGTGAGACTTGGCCCTTTCCCCAGAAATGTTTCGCTTTTTATCCCCTGTTAATTTAGAATGCCCCTATTGAAACAACAGTGTGTAGGCCTTGTGTGGTGGAGAAGGGCCTGTGTAGTGTAAAACTAGTGTTAAAGTACAGGTACTTCCTACCCCTAACATGGCCGCCACAGACCACTGCTGCAGCAGCGTGGTTTAGAGGGCGCATTCTAGTAGCCAGGGGCTGGCTGGAACCCTCAGGCAATGTATCCATCTTAGCCTGCCAGCCTGTCCACAGGTAGAATGGTGGAACCTCCTGGAAGCCTCTGGAACCTTCTGGGAGAGGTGAGGTGACACCAACTGACACTACCAACTGTCAACTGGCACTATAAAAGGAAAGGGAGGGAACTTTCCTGAGGAGAAAAGCTGAGGGGAAGACCTGGGGAAGTACCTACGCAGGAGGATAGGCAGTGGGGGTCAGGGCAGGGTCTTATGATGCTGGAATGACAGGGCCTAGTGTGCTGCTTTACAAGTGTTGAGGTATCCTGTTCCCCCCCCACTGACCTAGCCCCGCGGCAGGGAACCCCCAGGGCCCACTTGAGGGGATTGGCTGAGGAGATCTAACACCAGCCACCAACTTAACCCCCTTCAAGGAATAAGAAACCAAAGGAAACAAGAACCCAACTGCTACTTACAAGGGCGCAAGAAACAGCTGCGCCAAGAAGAAATCAAGGAACCAGTAACCAAGAAACTTACAAAGGCGCAAGGAACATAAAGCGCCAAGAAGAGACTGAATCTCCACAGGACATTTGAAGAGCCACCCAGGTATTGGCGCTGTGTTGCTCCCTGTGCCCCCTGACGCCACCTGGGGTCCCTGCGCTAACCTACCGCTGCTGTTTGGCATGTCCTGTGAGCTGCCTCTATTTTTAAGCAACTACTGATGAAGCGCCAACCTAGAAACTGCCTAAGCGCTACATTGCCCTCCAAGTGCAACTGGTAATTAACTGTCTGGTTAGTTTATGACTAATGAAATGTTCTGCCTTTACTCTCATGACATGTATATTACTGCCTAAGGCACTGTTATATGAATGCTGTTGCTACCTCAGGAAATGTTTATACTACATAATTACATAGTTCCTGGGTCATATGTCATGCATACTCCTGCCTAATGCAATGGTTCCCAAAGACCTCTAGGTATATAAGGAGATGGTTACTCCCATTTGAGGAGAGGTTTATTCCTGATTAATAGGGATAGCGCACTGCTATACCAGCCTCAGGTGTTGTGATAATTTACCCTAGTTAAAAGAAAGGTTTATTCTTACCTGATGACATGGGTAATGCTGGCTAAATGAAATGTTTTACATTGAAGTCTTTTCCCTGTGTGAGGAGAGTGATAACTTTGACCTCTAGTCAGTTATGATACATTATTTATCTATTTATGAGATGTTTTACTCCTAATAGGGGAGAAGAGTTATGCACAGCTAAGGTTCCCTCTGATGTGATGTTTCATATTTAAGGAAAGTGGCAACCTACTGTTATTTATTGAAATGCTTACTGTTATAACTTCTTAATGCATTTGATGCACGTGCTGACCAGGAGCAAGGCATAGGTCAGGCCTGTGTTATACTAAAAATGTATTTATTCAATATTTAATATTTATGGAACATCTAATATTTATTATTTATTCATCCAGTATTTATTGCCAAGTGTTCTCACACATGTATTTTAGTGGAAAGCGGATAAGCAAATTTTATGATGAATTCCTAATACCCTGATCCTGCTCCATCTACTTGATTATCTATCTTAATAAAGTTAACTTGAGTTTTTACATAAGCTCACTGGAGTGGTGTCCCTAATTGCGTGCCCATGTCTCTGACTCAGTGGTTGCGTGTGCTGCATGGTTGCTTAACACATATGCTTTCTGATGCCTACCCGCTCGTGCCATGCTACCCTAGGGGACTGGTGACCCCAGTTCCAACAGTTCCCTATGGGTGTAATTCTCTAATTGGTCTTCTTGAAAGGTAGGGTTCCTGCTGGGTCCGGAAAGACTTATGGCGCTAGGTAGTGTGTCAGCTGCTCCCCTATACAATGACCACAAATGCTGATTCGGATCTCTTCGGCTGCTACCAGTGTTAGAGGGGGGAGGTCTCTGGGGAACAGAGGTAAGTTGTAGTAAAGTAAAATGATGAATCACGCAGGTAGAAACTTGTAAGTATCAAGTTTATTCGCAGCACAGAATAAACAAGCAGACCACCATCTGGCCAAGCACCAATGCCAGCATAATAATTCCAAGTAGAATCAAGACATCAGGAACACACTAAAGTTACAAATAAGAAACAGGGAAAACAGACTAAACAGATAAAGCTATTTACAACATATCTCCCTTCCTTAAAACCATAAAACAAAATAAAAAAACAAAAGAACAACTAATGAATGTAATCACTTAGGTAGATAGGTGGACGGCGAGATCGAACACTTCTCAAGGCATTATTAGGTGTAGAGACTGTCTCACCTGAATAAGAAGGTGTAGAAGTAGAGACAGCATCACCTGAGTGAGAAGGTGTAGGAGTAGAAACAGCATCACCTGAGTAGGAAGATGTGGAAATCCCATCCTCGTCGCCAAAATGTAGTAAAGTAGAATGATGAATCACGCAGGTAGAAACTTGTAAGTATCAAGTTTATTCGCAGCACAGAATAACAAGCAGACCACCATCTGGCCAAGCACCAACTGCCAGCATAATAATTCCAAGTAGAATCAAGACATCAGGAACACACCAAAGTTCCAAATAAGAAACAGGGAAAACAGACTAAACAGATAATGCTATCTACAACATAAGTACTCCTGACCACCCCGGGACCCCTCTCCTCCAGGAACGTTACCAAGCACTAGAGTCAGACCCTCCAGAGGGGAGGGTTAAGCATTTATGTTCATGTACACGGAGACACCACCACACTACAAAGGGACACCACACCCATGGGTTATAGGCAAAACAAGTTCTTTATATATGGCTTCTCATCAGATCAGGGATTATGTACACTTGGGCTAAGGGCCAGCTCTGCTTCTTGAATGGCCGGGACTCATGGAGGGGATATGCGGGAGACTTCATGGGAACTCTCGAGGTACTCACAGTCTCCCCGGGTTAGTCTCTAGTCCGGTCGGCTCGGGAGGGCTGTGGGATTCAGCGCTCCTGGCACAGGTGGTGGAGGCCACGTATCCGACGTACGGCTCTCAATACTCGAGCCGCGGGATACGGAGGGCTGCAATGTAGAGGCATCAGGCGTACGACTCGCAATCCTCGAGTCGCGTGATACCGATGGGGTCTAGAGCGGCGGGTTTGTGGACAAATTGTACCCTCAACCACGATTCGTCCACTTGATGTTCCATACACCCTGGGCTACGGGTACGACTCGCACTTCTGAGCGCCGTAGGTCAGGTCGCCCCTTCTGGGGGTGACAGGCCAGTGCTGCTCGTACTTTGGAGTACGAAGGGCTCTTGTGTCCAGTCTCCGGTGTGGGGCACACCCTGAAGCGCCACTGGTCTCCTTGCACTCCACGGGACGTGGCGTACATCTGTCGATGTGGTGCGTACTCAGGAGCGCACAGGTCCTCAAGCACTTCCAGGTACGGGGCGACAGATGTAGCTGCAGTGCGTACTCAGGAGCGCACAGGTCCTCAAGCACTTTCAGGTACGGAACAGACAGATGTAGCTGCTGTGCGTACTCTGGAGCGCACCGGTTCTCAAGCACTTCCAGGTACGGGATGGACAGATGTAGGCCAGGTACTAGGCTTGAGCCGCGACGAAGTCAGCAGGGCTCGAGTCGGGGGCAACGAAGCGTCCTCACGGGGTCAGGGGAGCCGCGATCTAGTCAGCAGGGCTCAGAGTGTCTTTGGTGGGAGCGTAACGTTCTTCTTCTCCAGGATGGGCCGCGACCACGTCAGCAGGGCCCTCTTGTTCCAAGATTCAACTAACTCCACTCCCGAGGTGGCCACCGTTATATCTCTCCTTTTTCCTTTTAAGTTCTAGCCCTCCTAGATGGCTCCTCGGGCCTGGGGCTGATTGTCGGTGCCTCCGGCCATCTGGCACTCATCTCCTTTGAAGACTGGAGGTGGTGCTTTTCCGCTGCCTGGCAGGGAGCGGGCAGGAGGTGCGAAAAAAAACCTCCTCCGCCCCATTCCACTGGGAAAAGGATCGCTACCCACAGCTGGGCAGGGGGGTGAAGGCGGGTTCAGGTTCCTATGAGGTTGGGACCCTATGGGGGAGGGCGCTGGCGGACCCCGGTTTCTTTTGTTGGGCCGGGGCACTAGGCTTCCTGCTACTGGGGGGAACTGGGGGTGCTATGTCAGGGTGGCTATGATTCTTCTGGGATCAGGTGGGATGTAGGGAGGACAGAGGACAGGGCTACGCTGGGGATGGCTGTGCACAGGGGACGGTCAGGGCCTGGGAGGTAAGAAGGCCCACGCCAAGGAGGACAGGTCTAACAGTACTACAACACAAACAGATGATCATGAAAATGATCGAAACTTGTCTAAAGGAGAGCATTTTCCTCTTTGAAAATACATTGTATAAGCAAATACAAGGAACAGCCAGGGGGACATGCTTCGCCCCCAGCTATTCCAATCTTTTGGTGGGCTGGTGGGAGGAGAACGTCCTATGGAATCAAGATCAGAATAGATTAATTGGTCAAATCAGTGTGTGGCTCAGGTATATTGATGACGTCTTCCTCGTTTGGGAGAGGGGCGAGGAAGACCTAAAATCCTTTTATCTGTCATCAATAACAACAACATCAATCAATTCACCATGAATTACAGCCAGGAAACAGTGGATTTCCTTGATATATGAAAGTTTCACTCAAAAATGGCACACTCCAGACTGATCTCTACAGGAAGAACACTGCTGGCAACTCGATCCTCCTTGCGGATCTATCATCCACCAAGCTACTGCTGGAGAATCCCCTATAACAAGTTTCTCAGAGCCAAAAGAAACAGTAGCACCAATGAAGGCTGTAGGAGAACCAAACAGGACATGCTAGATCGCTTTAGTGCCAGAAAGTATCCTATGAAAAGCCTTATAAAATCTAGCATAAGGGCTGATGAAAAATCGAGAGATGAACTTTTACAAGGAAAACCGCAGATATCAAGGGAACCTGACAAAGAACCGATACGTTTTATCACCAAGTTTACATGTCAAACAAACAACTTATGCAAGATCTTAAAGAGTAGATGGGCAATACTAACACATGATACCACCTTGAGAACGAAGATAGGCAAATACACCCAACATCACTTTTAAGAGAAATCTTTCCATAAAAGACCTGTTAGTACACAGCCATCTCACAAGTAACAGACAAACTTGGATGCAACAGAGTCGACGTTTCAGAAAATGCGGTAACTGCAAGGCGTGCAAATTCAGCACTAGCGTCTATGAGATCACCCTAGACAGGATTAGGAAGAAACACTGTATCACTAAACCAATCACATGCGAAACAAACTACGTACTATATGTAATCATCTGCCCATGTGACAGATGAAATATAGGGTTGACTACCTTTCCCATACAAAAGCGTATACTCGAACATTGGCAGGGGTGGGGAATTCATATCTCCCGACGCCCGAGACATCTAGATTTTCTACAAGGGCAAGAGGTTTTAATTTCTGTTTTGTCCGAAGGACAAGTAGAAAGTCCTAAAGTAATTTGATACACAGCTGTTGAACTCTGGTGTTCACATCTAGTTAATAAGCCGCTCAGAGCAGTTTATTAGCACTGAAAGGATGAATGCAAAAGCTGGGGGTTGCACTTTCACTTTCCCCTGAGCAGAAGAACATGATGGAGCGAAGGTCAAAGTTGCAGCTACCTCCGACCCCAGCATATACATCCACAGCAGTATCAGGCTCACGTGTGGCTTGTGGGCCCCCTCCGGGTCCTTTCATTTACTTTGTGCCTGAGACGAACATCGAGCTTCTGCAGCTCCAGAACACCTGCAGCAGCAATGGCATGTAAGAGGCTGCCTTAGCTGCCTCTTGGCCCCCGCTCTGACTTGAACTTGTGATCCCTGCCTTTCATTCTGTGCTTCACCCTTGGGTCTCTTACGGCCCCACGATTCCTCCACATCCTCACCTCCAGAAACTAATGTAAAGCACCTTGTTTTCCCTTCTCATGAAGCTCCTGCCCCCCCCTCCCCTTTGTATTTCCTATACACCTCCGCCGCCATCTCTGACAGCCCTGACCCCTTTCTCTTGGCCTCTCATATCTTACGCGTACATTACATCTCCTTAATTTCCCCGTGGGGCTTTCATGCAGGCCTCAGGCCCACACCTATTTCTATACGTGCACTTCGTCTCACTTTTTGTCTTCTTCAGGGTGCACTGTAAACAGACAGTTGTAGCAGCTACTGCAGCTGTGAGGTTCTTGATAGGTGTCTTTCATCTGCAGGTTCACAGACAAAGACTAATTAATGTGAAAGGGTGGGTGAGTGGGTTAAAGGGTGGATGGATCGATGCAAGGATTGATGTAAGAATGGGTGAGTGAAAGGATAGAAGGATTAACACAAGGGTAAATGAATGGATGGGGTGAACGAGGATGGAAGAGTGAAAGGATGGATGGCTGAATGAAATGGTGGATTGACGGCTGAAAGAACTAAGATGGATGGGTGGATGGTTAGGTGGGTGGATGGATGATAGGTGGGTGGATGGTGGATAGGTGTGTGGATGGATGGATAAGTGGGTGGATGGAGGATAAGTGGGTAGGTGGGTGGGTGGAGGATAGGTGGATAGGTGAGTGGATGAATAAGTGGGTGGCTCGGTGGAAAGGTTGCTGGATTGATAAGTGGATGGATGGATAGATTGATGGGTGGATAGTGGAGTGAAAAGGCTGATGAGTGAAAGGGTAGATGGAGGGATTGAAAGGGTGGATGGATGAGCAAAAGGACAGATTGATGGTGGGATGGCTGAAAGGGAGGCTGGATATATGAGTTGAAAGGAGGATGGATGGGGTGAAAGGATGGATGGATGGATGAGTGAAAGAATGGATGGAAGATGAGTGCAACTGTGGATGGATATCTGAGTTAAAAAGAGGATGATGGGGTTAAATCGTGGATGTATGAGTGAAAGGATGGATGGAGGGATGAATGAATGGAAGGAGGAATGGATGAGTTTGATGGATAGATTTGGAGATGGAAGGATAGGGTTGGAGAAGGGTGTCAGGAACCCCCCCCCCATTGTAGCAGCTACAATGGGGGTGCAGCCCTTAATGTGCCTCTTCGGTCTACAACTCAGCAGACAAAGGCTGATAAGTAATGTGAAAGAGCTGGTGATTGAGTGAAAGGATGGATGTGTGGGTGAAAGGGTGGTTGGATGAGTGAGTGTAAGTGTGTCTGGCTAGATGGATGGATGAATGAATGAGTGAGTGAAAGGATAGGTTCAAGGATGGATGAGTGATCGGTATGGTGGATGGACGACTGATGTGATGAAGGAAAGAGTGGATGCATGGGTTATAGGGTGGATGGATTAGTGAGAGAAAAGATGGATGAGTGGAAGGATGGATGGGTGGGCGGAAGGATGGATAAATGGATGGATGAATAAAAAGGAGGGTGGATGGAAGTAGTGAAAGGGTGGTGGATGGTGAGAAAAAGGATGGGTGGGTGGCTGCAATAGATGGATGTATAGGTTTGGAGATGATTGGGTAGGTTTAGATATGGGTGGGCGGATGGTTGGATGGAAAAACAATGGTGAAAGGCTATTATTATTATTATTATTGCAATTCTTATATAGCGCCAGAATCGACCCCCGAAGGGGTATCTCCGCGCTTGCCTTGGGAACCCGTCCTGGTTTTTCCCTGTGAGATAGCCCCTACAGGGCATCCCCAAGGTGAAAGCCAGGCATCCCGCCGCGGGGGCCGTTGTGGAGATTAAGCAAGCTTAATGCCCAGAGTTGCAGAGTGTGAACCCATGATTAGGTCAGGCACCGAAGCGAGAATTATCGAGTCCGTGGACATTTGAGCTCAAGACCCTGCCGCGTCGGGAATTGAACCCTGGTCCCAGGTCTGACCTCCGCTTCAGGGTCTGCCTGCTCTAACCAGTGAGCCACACTTCTCCATGAATGAAAGAATGAATGGATGACAATGTAAAGGTAGAATGGTAGATATCAGTGGGCGAATGAAAAGTTGAATGGGTAGATGCTTGGATGGGAAAGACGAGAGCTTTTCTAGAGAGGGTTGCAATGGCTTTCTTCACTTGCTTGGTAGCATAAGAACTTTGGTTCAAAGTGGGGTGTATTTTAATTTTCTGCTCACGCACTTGGCCTGCACTATGCTCCTTACTCTATCTCGGCTTATCAGGTGAGCGTGGTGCTGTTTGCCAGGACGTTCTTCCTAGACAGCCAACTGTTTTTGTTCTCAAAAAGCCCACATTGCCACAGTAGTTCCTGGAACTGAACAAAACTACTTTTTGTGCAGATATGCTTCTTGTAAAAGAGCAGAATGCTGTTACACACAGTGACGTCAGCCGATAGATAGAGAAAGCATTTTAATTAAAACAAAAGTTCTTGGTTAAAGCTCAATTGTTAAAGAAAGCCACAAAAGTGCACAATGATGGATGTCCTTGCATTAATGCAGATTTACATCTTTCATGAATTCACATGAATTTCCTTAAGTAGGCCAGGAAATCATACTCTAGGAAATATTTGTGAATTGCACTTTCACATGAGCTATGAATGTGTAGTTTTGCCACTGCGAAAATCTGTTGAATGTTTACAAGTTCACTTTTCTTCGAACCACATTTTTTGCCAGCCCTCAAAGAAATTTTACTAATGTCAGGAGTACATTTCCAACCCTTCTCAGTATTGGAAAGGATTAAAGAGAGCTGATGAAAGCCCTCAAAATATGCGCGTTAGTAGGTTTGCATAGACTCGAAAGAGCATTCTAACCCTATAATTATTGCTTACTGCTACCTCCAACCCCAGCATGTAGACCTGCAGAAAGGATGCAAAATAAGGGATTTGCTAGTATTCAAATCCGTCTATACTATGAGCCTGACATAACCAGAGTGGCAATTGCCAAAGCTCTTTTATGACGAGACTGCTGCCATTATTTGACGGTGCACTATATCGCACTAAAGGGACAAGTGGGTTTTGTTAAAGGACAAGCAGATTTATGAAGCTACTTGTCCCATGGACAACTAGATATTTTATTAAATTCCACAACCCTGATTGGTATGCCATCACAAATGCAGACATGAGCTACAGCACAACACTTCAGGGAACACCGTAATGGACACAGGACCAAAGCCAGATTGTTTGGCATTGATACTGTTGTGAAACACCCTATGGGTGGCAACAGAGCTACTGTATTTTGTAGAATGGAATCTAGGTACATATTAGAAGCAGGATGTCTTGCTCCACATGGTATGAACCAGGGCGAAGAGCTTTACACACACTTGTAAATTAGAAGCTCCTATGTGTAACTCATTTTTCTTTTCTTTTGATGATATTTCTAATTGTCACAAATGTATATATTTATTTCTGTAGACATATCACATTCACCATCGATATTATTTTCTCCTCTTATAATAGTTTTCCAAGATGCAACAAAAAGAAGACTGTACTTAGGTTGTACTTACGTTATGCTGGTATACTAAATTGTTCTTTTTCTCACTTATAAATATTTGGAAGCTTCCATGCACATCTGCTGGTAGCGTTAAGGAGACTATAGAAGGCGACCCCATGTGGCAACACATTTTTTTATTCACTGAGGTGGAAGTACGATTTAGTTTCATTCGGGTTCTATACCCTTAAGCACAGCAGCATTTGTTTGTCAGTTTTGAATTAGTGCACTAGACTCTAACAAGAAATTGTTTATCAAAATAAAAATATAATTAATAAATAAGCCAAACATAGCTGAACAACTGTCATAGAAACTGTACTATACCTAATATATGGTGGCTAAAGTCAATTGGTAAAACTTAGTTTACTAAATAACTGCTTTTGTTCGTCATTGATAAATTTTTTGTTGACAAAGAGTTGAGGAGGAATGACAGAATGTGAAGTATTTTGTTTATGTTTACTTGAACACGTTTTTGCACGTTGTATAAATGCAATGAACATAGAGAAAAACGGGTTATGTGAAAAAGTTCGTCAGATCGAAACGCGCCAGTTTCGTTTAACAAATAAATACCAGTGATAAAATACTACTGCGTTGGTGTGGCTGTTTTCTTAGGAGTGACAGGCAAGGCAGAATACATGTGGAGTATACATAAATATTTACTGAAAAAACTACAGGTTACAGGGACGTTAGAGTTAGGTTCAGGTTTCACTGGGTCAAAACATAGAAATTCAGCTGGTATAGTTACCTGAGTTAAATATAACTCATGCCTCTGCAATGCACTGCTTATGACCTCACATATTGCATCACTCATGACATGGCCAGTGACATCGCTAATGACAACATCCACAGAACCCCTCACATACCCACTCCTACCCCGTAGAACCTATCATAGACCCAATCCCAACCCCACATAACCCCTCACATACCCATTCACAGGCCCATACCAATACTCACACAACCAAATGACTCATCCAAAGAGCCACTCACAAATCCACTCACTCACACAGCCACTTACATACCCCATGCACCCACTCACTGACCAATACAACCACTCGCATATACATACAGACACACACCCACCCCTACCCCATAGAACCTCTCATACACCCAATCCCAACCCCACATAACCCCTCACATATCCATTCACAGACCCATACCAGCACTCACACAACCAATGACTCATCCAGAGAGCCACTCACAAATCCACTCACTCAGATAGATGCAGCACATTCCTGTCCTTTCCCGATCACGCAGTGCAGCTGGTGGCTTGCTGAGCTGTGCTGTGTGCCCCTAGGTGTAGCAGAAGGAGGTGCAGTATGGACAGCTTTTTCTCAGTGAAGAGTAAAGAGCGGTGCAGCGCGCCCAGAGTTTCTCTTCTTTAAACGCCCCTCGAACTGTAGTAAAAAGTGATTCCGTTTTCAGACCACAGATGGGCTCTGAGCACCCTGCACAGAATAGTCCAAGGCAGAGGAGTCTGCACAGATTTCCTCTTTTATTTTAAACCCCCCTCACAGTGTAATAAAAAGCAGTGCAGGGAGTGCACATTAGCTTTCCTGTCAACAGCCCTCATAGAGCAGGGAAAAGCAATGCAATATACAGATTTTCTCGGTTCACAGAGATTAGTAATATAGCAGAGCACACATTTTTCACAAGGTACAAAAAGCAGTGCCATTTTCACAGACATCCATTTCTGTCAATCTCAAACAAAGTGTAGTAAAAAAATGACCAATGTGTGCAGATCCCTTGGCAGGGTTCACAGATGTCTCATTATGCAGAACGATGCAGGGTAGTGTGAACAGATTCCACATAGTGGAGTAAGATGCAGCGCAGTGTGCAGATTTTTTACAGTCTTAAATACAAATGTTGACCACAAAGACCACCAGGGTCAGAAAGAAGCCCCCTCCCCTCTCTCCAAGAGGTCCCAATATAGATGAGCCCAGCTGAGCCCCAGAGGCCCCCGGATAGAAGAGCCCAGCTCAGCCCCAGGGCCCCCCAGATAGAAGAGCCCAGCACAGCCCCAGGGGCCCCCAGATAGGAGAGCCCAGCTCAGCTCCAGGGCCCCCGGATAGAAGAGCCCAGCTCAGCCTCAGGGCCCCGGATAGAAGAGCCCAACTCAGCCCCAGGGGCCCCCAGATAGAAGAGCCCAGCTCAGTCACAGAGGCCCCGGATAGAAGAGCCCAGCTCAGCCCCAGGGGCCCCCAGAAAGAAAAGCCCAGCTCAGTCAAAGGGGCCCCGGATAGAAGAGCCCAGATCAGCCCCAGGGGCCCCCAGATAGAGGAGCCCAGTTCAGACCCAGGGGCCCCTGATAGAAGAGTCCAGCTCAGCCCCAGGGCCCCCTGATAGAAGAGCCCAGCTTAGCCACAGGGGCCCCCATATAGAAGAGCCCAGCTCAGCCCTAGGGGCCCCCAAAGAGAAGAGCCCAGCTCAGCTCCAGGCCCCCCGGATAGAAGAACCCAGCTCAGCCCCAGGAGCCCCTGGATAGAAGAGCCCAGATCAGCCCCCAGGGCGCCCGGATAGAAGAGCCCAGCTCAGCCCCAGGGGCCCCGGATAGAAGAGCCCAGCTCAGCCCCAGGGCCCCCAGATAGAAGAGCCCAGCTCAGCCCCAGGAGCCCCTGGATAGAAGAGCCCAGATCAGCCCCCAGGGCGCCCGGATAGAAGAGCTCACCTCAGCCCCAAGGGGCCCTGGATAGAAGAGCCCAGCTCAGGGGCCCCTGGATAAAAGAGCCCAGCTCCGCCCCATGGACCCCCGGATAGAAGAGCCCAGCTCAGCCCCAAAGCCCCCGAATAGAAGAGCCCAGCTCCGCCCCATGGACCCCAGGATAGAAGAGCCCAGGCCAGCCCCAGGGGCCCCGGATAGAAGAGCCCTGCTCAGCCCCAGGGGCCCCAGATAGAAGAGCCCAGCTCAGCACCAGGGGCCCCTGGATAGAAGAGCCCAGCTCAGCCTCAGGAGCCCTCGGATAGAAGAGCCCAGCCCAGCCCCAGGGGCCCCGGATAGGAAAGCCCAGTTCAGCCCCATGGGCCCCCGGATAGAAGAGCCCGGCTCAACCCCAGGAGCCCAGGATAGAAGAGGCCAGCTCAGCCCCAAGGCCCCCAATGGAAGAGCCCAGCTCAGCCCCAGGGCCCCCAAATGGAAGAGCCCAGCTCAGCCCCACGGACCCCCGGATAGAAGAGCCCACCTCAGCCCCAAGGCCCCCGAATGGAAGAGCCCAGCTCTGCCCCAGGGCCCCTCGATAGAAGAGCCCAGCTCAGCCCCAGGGCCCCGGATAGAAGAGCCCAGATTAGCCCCAGGGGCCCCCGGATAGAAGAGCCCAGCTCAGCCCCAGGGCCCCTGGATAGAAGAGCCCAGCTCAGCCCCAGGGCCCCCGAAAGAGGAGACCAGATCAGCCCGGCTCCTGCAGAGATTCCTTCCAGGATTATTCAGTCTATTTCTACAAACACAGCAGAAGGTGCTGACAATCTCCTACCTGAGCAGAGACCTGAGCAGACGGGTGCAGGCTCTCTCCTCCCCCTGGGGACCTCGGGGGGGGGGGGGCAGATCTGGGTTCTCTGAGGGTCTGAAGATCAAGGTAGCTGCCCACCAGACAGGGCTCCTTCCTCCTCTGTAGAGGCTGGAAGTGATGTCACCGTAGCTGCTGGTGCTGTCTCTGCCGCTGCTGACCCGGAAGAGGAAACCCTTCTCCCTTTCATCCAATGTGCAGCTCAGTGTTTCATCAGCAGGCGAGGAGCGCCCTCTGGTGGACAAAGATGGAACCGCCGCCTCCAGTCTCAAGGACTGAATTTGAAATGACAGCCTGAATTTCATTAAATAGATGAAAATGTGTATGCAACTCACTGTTAGAATAAATCTAGACAGCGTTTTTCTAATTTCCCTGTTTCTGTGGGTTAATCTTTATATTTGTTAGGGCTGTGTATACTCAAACAGCATTTCAACGGTTTGCCCCAAATTAAGTTTGGCATTTGTCTGCATTGTTTACCACCTCACTCCCTTCAAAGTTTCACTTATAAAATAAAGAAAGATTAAGAAGATTGTAGGCACAATAACTTCATAATACAGAAAAATCAGGTTTGACTCTCACAGATTTCTCCCACAGTGGATGGTCCCGTGGTAGTGAGTGAACGGTGCCGGGCCTGAGGATGAGAGGGTATTCCAGCACTAACTAATGCCAGACTCCTTCATACAGGCTCTTATTAGAGCTACCACCTCTTGGTCATGTTTTAAGAGTTTGCAAAGGCTCGGATATTATTCTTCAATAAGACTTTGTTTAAAATTGTTTGTATTATTTATTAACATGGCTCTGCTGTCTTTGTTTACTTTAACTATGAGTCATGATTCATTAAGGCAGTTCTAGAACACATTGAACCAGTGATTTTTACTTATATTTGATATTTTAACTTTTCATTTATTGAAGAAAACGATACCAGCGTTGGGTTATTTTCCTACTTATTGTACTGACCGGAACATTAAAATACATGCCATGCCACGCCTATTATACACCAGCCAGGTGGTAACCCTCTCTCCTGGCATAAGTCACTCCTCGACCACGCACCATCAATGTGCGGGTGCAGGAGGGCTTCGTAGCACTGTCAGGCAAGTTGCATTTGTTGCCTTCGCAGTGACATCAGATCCGACAGGCACACATCAGAGCATTCAAGTCTCACTCATCATGAGTGACACTCACACATTTAGAGGTTGTGCTGAAGTATCACTCACACCTTGCTGAATCTTATCACTGGGAGACGGGCCTAGTACTCCACATGTTACTTTGCTCGTACTTCCACTGTGTGCGGAGTAGCCATTTAGAACTAAAGAGGGAGACACTATTCACTTCAGCAAACCCACTGTCCTACATTTTGATATCACTACTTTTTCAATATTTCACCTTGACGGCTGCATAGATTATACATTCTGTGTAATGTTAATTTAGATGTCTGTATTAATGACTTGGATTTTACCTGTGTACTCATCATTTCTATAATTTCACTAATATCTCTTCCTCTGACATTATCATAGTCAAATGTTATGTGACATCTATTCATGTGAGGTCATCAGTAGGATAGTTTATTTCGGCTCCTAAGAATGTAAAAGATTCGAGCTCTGTGAAGCACATACATGAGCGCTCATTTGGAGTAAGGGCAGGCACACTACCCCCATAGGGTTCAAAGGGCTTGAGCCTCCCCCTCTCTCCCCCCCCCCCCCCCCCCCCCCCGTCGTTGGTGTCAGCCCAGGCTGAGAGAGCTTCCCGTGCACTCACACAGACAGTTTTTAACCTGCTGTAGCCCGGCAGGTCTAGCGTCCGTCTTATTGCCGCCACACATGAGTACTTCACAGGTCTTTAAAAGGCCATTTACTTGTTAGTGAGGCTTTGTTGCTTTTTCACCCCTTCTTAGAGCTCCTGCAACTCCACTCTGCCTATTGCTGGAAGAATTAGTCCCCCCCCCT
The DNA here is from genome assembly GCF_964263255.1 of Lissotriton vulgaris. Classification (NCBI taxonomy): domain Eukaryota; kingdom Metazoa; phylum Chordata; class Amphibia; order Caudata; family Salamandridae; genus Lissotriton; species Lissotriton vulgaris. The sequence goes on along the minus strand of NC_141685.1, from coordinate 151,519,160 downwards.
GAAAATATTTGTAGCCCCCCCTCGCCCCTCGAAATTTGGCTCTAGTTGCGCCTCTGAGTAATACTGAGTAATACTTTTCAGTTTTAAAAAATGGCATTTAGAATATGTTTGAAGCAGTTCAATGTTCCCTACGGTGAAAACAATAATGCAGTTTAACAGGTAAGTTCCACACTTACAAATCTAGTATTCGGGCCCAAAGGTCAGCAAGGACCACAGGTTAGGTGAGTACCAAAACTGCACCACTAGCAGCACAGGGGCAGCTGAGTGCAGAGGTCGGAGTCAGAGTTCGGCCCAATGCTTTTCAATCAATCAATCAATCGGAACAATTTGTAAAGCGCGCTACTCACAAGGAAGGGTCTCAAGGCGCAGGGGGGGCCGTTACTACTCGAAAAGCCAGGTCTTGAGTTGCTTCCTGAAGGACAGATGATCCTGGGTCAGCCGTAGGTGGATGGGGAGGGAGTTCCATGTCTTGGCCGCCAGGTAGGAGAAGGATCTTCCTCCGGCGGTGGCTCTGTGGATGCGTGGTACGGTGGCGAGGGCGAGGCTGGTCGATCGCAGCTGGCGAGTGGGCGTGTAGAAAGTGAGGCGGTTGTTGAGGTATTTGGGGCCCAGGTCGTGGAGAGCTTTGTGTGCGTGGGTGAGGAGTCTGAACGTGATCCTCTTGCTGACGGGGAGCCAGTGCAGGTCTCTCAGGTGGGCGGAGATGTGGTTGTGGCGGGGGATGTCCAGGACTTGTCGTGCGGAGGCGTTCTGTATGCGTTGAAGTCTATTCTTAGGTTTGGCAGTGGTTCCCGCAGTCTATTCGTCTGGTGACGAGTGCCTGGGTGACCGTCTTCCTAGTTTCAGTGGGGATCCATCAGAAGATCTTACGAATCATGTACAGGGTGTTGAAGCAGGATGACGATACGGTGTTGACTTGTCTGGTCATTGCGAGGGCGGAGTCCAGGATGAAGCCCAGGTTTCGTGGATGGTCCGTTGGCTTGGGGGTGGTGCCCAGGGCAGGGGGCCACCAGGAGTCGTCCCAGGCAGAGGGGGATAATCCCAGGATGAGGACTTCTGTCTTGTCTGAGTTCAGCTTCAGGCGCCTGTTCTTCATCCATTCGGCGACGTGCTTCATTCCCTCGTGTAGGCTGGCTCTGGCATTGGCCGAGTCGTTGGTGAGGGAGAGGATCAGCTTGGTGTCGTCGGCGTATGAGATGATGTTAAGGTTGTGTTGGCATGCGATGGCTGCGAGGGGGCTCAAGTAGACGTTGAAGAGGGTGGGGCTGAGCGAGGATCTTTGAGCCACGCCACAGATGACTTCGGTGGCCGCGGATTGGAACGGGGGGAGGCGGACTCTCTGGGTTCTTCCAGCAAAGAACGAGGTGATCCACTCCAGTGCTTTCCCTTGGATTCTGATGTTGCTGAGGCGCTGTATTAGGGTGAGGTGGCAGACTGAGTCAAATGCTGCAGAGAGGTCCAGGAGGATGAGGGCAGCTGTTTCCCCATTGTCGAGCAGGGATCTGGTGTCGTCGGTGGCTGCGATGAGGGCGGTCTCGGTGCAGTGGTTGGCTCAGAAACCGGACTGTGAGGGTTCGAGGGATCCGTTCGTCTTGAGGAAGACGGTGAGCTGTATGTTGATGGTCTTCTCGATGACTTCGGCAGGAAAAGTGAGGAGCGAGATGGGGCGGAAGTTCTTGAGGTCGGTGGGGTCCGCTTTGGGTTTCTTCAGGAGGGCGCTGAGCTCGGCATGCTTCCAGCTCTCCGGGAAGGTGGCGGTGTTGAAGGAGATGTTGATGATGTTCCGGAGTTGGGGTGCAACGTTGGAGTCGGCCTTATTGAAGACGTGGTGGGGGCAGGGGCCGGTAGGGGATCCGGAGTGGATGGTGTTCATCATGCGGGTGGTGTCTTCGGTGCTGACGGGGGTCCAGTTGCAGAGGGTGGTGGTGGGGGCGTTGTTTCAGTGATTGGGTGCATGGTTGGTGCGTCAAAGCTGTTGTGTATGTCGGCGAACTTGCGGCGGAAGAAGGAGGCGAGTGAGTCGCGGAGGTCTTGCTAGGGTGTGATGTCGTTGTTTCCGGCACTGGGGTTGGAGAGCTCTTTGACGATGCTGAAGACTTCCTTGCTGTTGTGGGAATTGCTGTCTAGGCGTTCTTTGAATGAGGTCCTTTTGGTGGTGCGGATCAACTGGTGGTGTGTGCGGGTGGCGTTCTTGAGGGCGGTCATGTTTGCAGTGGTCCGGCCGTGGCGCCAGGCTTTTTCGAAGGTGCAGCAGTTTTTCTTGGATGTTTTGAGTTTGTTGGTGAACCACGAGGCTTTTTTGCTGCCGTGTCTGCTGGGAGGGTTCTTCAGTGGTGCGAGGTCATTGGCGCAGTTGATGAGCCACTGTGTGAAGATGCGGGCTGCTTCGTTGGGGTACGTCGTGTTGATGGGAGGGTTCTGGCAGAGGGAGGTGGTGAGCTGGTCGGCGGTGATCTTGCTCCAGCTCCTGCGGGGAACCTGTTGCGGGAGGTGGTAGGTCGTTGTTCTCTTGGTGCTGAAGTGGACGCAGCTGTGATTGGTCCAGTGAAGTCCGGTGGAGTGGCTGAAGGCGATGTGCTTGCTGGAGGAAAAGACAGGGTCAAGCGTATGGCCGGCGTAGTGGGTGGGGGTGTTCACCAGTTGCTTGAGTCCGAGGTTGGCGAGGTTGTCCAGCAGGGTAGTGGTGGTGCTGTCGTTGTTGTTCTCCAGGTGGAAGTTGAGGTCCCCTAGGAGGATGTACTCAGAGGAGGCGAGGGAGTGCGGGATGATGAATTCTGCAATGGCTTTGCTGAATTATGTGCGTGGTCCCTGGGGTCTGTAGATGAGAGTGCCTCTGATGGTGGTCTTGGGGTCGGTGTGTATCTGGAAGTGGAGGTGCTCGGCGGCGGTGAGGGTGTCGCTGGAGTTGGTCGTGATGCGGATGGTGCTCCTTTGGACGATGGCGATGCCTCCTCCGGTCTGGTTGACGCGGTCCTACCAGGTGATCTTGTATCCGTCCAGGATGGCTATGGCGATGTCGGGTGCTGAGGAGGCGTTCATCAATGTTTCCGTGAGGAAGGCGACATCTGGAGATGTTGAGTCGAGCAGGTTCCAGAGTTCGACGGCGTGTCTGTGGACGGAGCGGGTGTTGAGCAGGATGCACTTGAGGTGGTTGTTGCTGGTGCCTGGCCTTTTGGGTGCGGTGATAGTCCAGAGGCAGGTGAACATGCAGGTTTGGCAGGTGAAGGGTCTGTGGGTGCGTTTCAGTGTGGCTAGGAAGCAGGCGGGGTTCCGGTCGGGTTTGAGTGCGTTGAGGGTGGCGGCGTCGTACATCCATTGTGCTGGCTGGCATCTTCGGGAGCCAGGGGTCCTGGTGCTGGGTGCGGTCCAGGCGTGGACGGGCACAGACGGGCTTGCCTTTGGCACGCCTTTGGCGCGCCAGCAGTGCGCCTGCTGCGCAGTCACTGCACGGTCTCCATAAGTGGGAGGGGGAGGAGGGGTCAGCTGGGGGGCGGGATGGCAGGCTGCCGATGGGCACGGGGGGCGGGCCGCAGGGGTGGTCAGTGGCGGGAAAAACCGGCGGGGGTCAGTGGCGGGAAAATCGGTGGCGCGGGGTCAGGGGCTGCTGGCACACGGGGGTGCAGGAGAAGGCTGGCAGGCTGAGAAGGCGGCTGGCTGGCCGGCTGAGGAGGCGCTGTAGCTGCGGGGAAGCGACCTACCCAAGGGTCGCTGTCTCCGTTGCGCAGCAGCCTCCCTTTACCTGGGGTCAGCTGGGAGGCGGGAGGGCAGGCTGGCAATGGGCATGGGGGGGCGGGGCCGCAGTGGGGGTCAGCTTTTCAATAGAGACTGGGGGTGCCTGGAGCCACACTGCTTGCAGGTAAGTGCATCAGTTGCAGAGGCTAAGCCTTCGGGGTTGGCACAAGCACGGGGGCCCCAAGCAGCACCAAGCATACACCACCAGGAGCAGAGGGGCAGCTGGATGCTAAATCAGCGTTGGGTGCCCAATGCTTTTGAATGGAGTTTGGAACTTTTGACAAACAGCTGCAGGCATCTCTCCGGAGGTTGCAAGAGGGAGACCAACCACAGGAAAGGTAAGTAGAGAGGCAGGGTGTGGTAGGGGCACAATTGGTACAGCTCACCAAGGCCCAGGGGCTCCGGGTGCAGGGGTGCCTTTCAACTTCCAAGTCTTCTTGCCAGAGCCAGTCACAGTCAGGCAGAGCCTCTGAATTCAGTCTAGAGGCATCGTCATGGAGGTCAGGAGGGAGCGGTCAACGAACACTGGATTCGGGGTCTGAATCACTGGGGAGACATCACTGGGCAGGTGGGCCACTCAGACTCGGGCCGTGGGCGTTGGGTGCAGGGATCGCGGTTCCAGCTGGATCCGGAGCCCTTGGAGTAGTTTTCTTCTGGACAATAAAACAGCGATAGTATTAAGCATTAGCTGGAGACATGCTATTGTGTCTTTCTGCTAGTTTTCCCGCCCGTACTTTAATTACGGCCAGACTCCATTTTGTTTTCTGGCCTCCATCTTGTGTGCCATACATTGCCATGTGCTCGACACGAGGCGAGTCCTACCTCACTGCTAGTCACCCCTGAAGTTTGCCCAGCAACAGGCTATAAATAGTTCTTTGCGCATTTAGCGCATGCTCAGTAGGAGTCACATCTGTCTCTGATTAATATAGATAGGAATGTGTCTTTTGGCGGGTCTCAAGAACCGTTAACCCCACCCATGTATCGATCATGTTCAAGAAATATCCATATATGGTTGTAAATCATGTTTGAGTTGTATCCGCCTACTTATGAGCCCCTTCTTTGTGTATAAAAGCTACCTTGTACAACACTGTAGAGTGCTGTGTGGGCTGTAGTACCAACTTTAAAGGTTTATTCAACTTTGTCTTTGTATTTCCAGTTTCTGTGCCAATTTCTTGTGTAGTCTGAGGACTCCGTGCATAGAAGGGCGTACCCTCTGCATACGCAGGCCTTGCTGAGGCCTGTACTCATCAATTGGCGCCCGTCACGTGGGGCTCATCGGTGACTCGGATGCTCGAAGGATTGGTCGTGATGAAGGATTGGAACCTTGCCGGGGGCGTGATCACTGCCAGCGGCGCCTTTAGTCCTGGCATCCCGAGGTATTCTTCCTTCCCTTCCAACCTACTTCCAATCTGACCATCTGGGTGGCACTGGTCCTTGACTGAGACCTCTTCTGTTGGTTTGCCGCGTAGTGGCCGTTTGGGCGAATTTGGAACTTGGCAGTTGGAATCTGGACGCTCTTGATTGGTAAGAACCGTTGTACGGTACTTGCTGCGAGCTTTTGGTAGTCTTGATTGGCAAGGCAGTTTTAGGATACGCTTGCCGCGACTAATTTGTTTGTTTGAAGTGACTAGTCATATTGTTTGGTTTGAATTTGGGGATATATGCGTTGCAACACATATAGGCAGGCAATGTGGAGATATTTCTCCTAAACTTTGGACATGTGCCGACATTTTTTCGTTGATAAGTATGTTTCGAATTTATTGCCAGGAGTAGCAACCCGATTGAAAAGCGAGTGAAACCTCCTGGACGACTTCGTCACCGGCATCCCTCCTGACGATTGCTCAGTATTATGAGCGTCAGGAATTAGAAGTAAAGGGTACCAAAGAAAAGCAATCTAAGGATTTAAAAACGAAGGTTATGTTAGTACAAGTGTATGGACCGCCTCGTAGAGGTACTGAAAGGGGCGGTCAAGATTTTTCTGGTTCTTCCTTGGGTCGCACTGATGTGGCCCTGGACCAATGTGCATGTTGTAGGCAGAGAGGCCATTGGGCGAGAGAGTGTCCATTGTTGCGCGCACAGCGTCAAGAGCGTGGGCAGGGACCGATGAGGAGTAGGGGAGAATCTTCAGGCCCTAGAGGCAACACGAATGATCGTGCTAGTTTTGACTCTGGTATACGACCGCAAGATGGGTCTAATGTCTTTGATCGACGGAATCAATATCAAATGTCTGAGTATGCACCTCCTGAACATCATGATTCACAGTATGCATAGGATTGCATAGGATGGGGTAAGGAATCAGTCAAAGTGCCAGTAGATCAGAGGGGTCCTTATGTTACAGCACATGTTTTGGGTTCTACTGATCGGTTCCTGGTTGATACAGGAGCTACTCATAGCGATTTGTCTAAAGAATTGGTTCCGAGGACTCCCCTGTCTGGATTAACAATTACATTTATAGGGTTCGATGGAACGCCTTCTCTTAGCCCACTATCACAACCTCTTGCACTTCATGTAAATAAGTTTGTTGCACCATGTCCATTTTTGCTCTCCCCGAACACGCCTGATAACATTGTAGGTTTGGATATTCTCAAGCATTTTCGGGCCACGATACGGTGCTCCCCTGAGGGAGTACGTGTTATTTTGAATGACAATTATCAGACAATGGAGAGGGTGTGTACGATTAAAGATGATACTGCATTGGCCTCTTTACCTCGTACCTTGTGGGCTACTTCAGATACTGATGTGGGACAGATGATCATCCCCCCGGTACACATTAGTGTAAAGGAGGGAGCTGTGTTGCCGCTCCTGCCTCAGTATCGAATTTCACATGAGGGGGAGGAGGCGCTTATACAGATAGTGCAGGATCTAATTAAAGTAGGGGTTGTTGAAGAAGTTCCATACAATGTGTGTAACAGTCCTATACTACCGATTTTGAAGAAAGACACTGACACTAGGATCTATTGATTTATTATCGATCTGAGGGAGGTCAATAAGATAGTGATACCTCAATACCCAGTGGTTTCTGACATTACAACACTTCTTACTCTGGTCCCACCAACTGCAACAACGTTCTCTGTTATAGACTTGAAGAACGCTTTCTTTTCGATCCCTATTCATCCTGACAGCCGATATCTTTTCGGATTCACTTTGAATAATAGATTGTACAGATTTTGTAGAGTTCCTCAAGGCTATACTGAGAGTCCCAGCATTTATAGCCAAGCGTTGAAACAACAATTGGATTCTTTCATTCTACCTGAAGGTGTGGCGCTTATACAATATGTCGATGATATTTTGTTGGCAGCCGATACCCCCCGAACACTGTGAGGAGTGTACATTGTCTTTGCTTACGTTCTTGGCATCACACAATCACAAAGTATCGAAAAAGAAATTACAATATTGTAGACCAAAGGTAACCTACTTAGGTCACCTTTTGTCTAAGGAGGGGCGTGCACTTACACCAGATCGTATTCAAGCAATTTTGGATACACCAACACCCTCCACGCAGAAAGATGTTCGAGCTTTCCTGGGTCTCACTTCCTTTTGTAGACAGTGGATATTAGGGTTTTCATATATAGTTAAACCACTGTTAGCACTTTTGACAAAGGATACTTCGGTTCACTTCCCTGGACAAATGAGTGTGAGAATGCTTTTCAACAATTACGTGAGGCTCTTTGTTCAGCACCAGTGTTAGGCACCCCTGATTACAAGAAGCCTTTTACATTATACGTACATGAGAGAGATGGATGTGCATTATCAGTGTTAGTACAGATGCACGGTGACAAACAGCGCCCTTGTGCATACTTCTCGGCAGTGCTTGATCCTGTTGCTCGAGCACTGCCTGGTTGTCTTAGCTCAGTTGCAGCAACAGCTGTGTCAATACGTCAGAGTGAGGGGATTGTGTTATCTCATAAGCTGTTGGTGTTGGCCCCCCATGCTGTCGATGCCCTTTTGAATCAAACAAAGACGCAGCATCTAACTAGTGCCCGTCTAACGGGATACCAGCTAACGTGGTTGGCTCCTCATATTACACTGAAGAGATGTGCAACACTGAATCCAGCCACGTTGTTGTCCTTTCCGGTGACTCGGCCGGAGGCGCAAGAGACACATGACTGTGTCTTTGTGACCGAGGAACAGACAAAGGGTCGTATTGATTTGCAAGATACGCCCTTTACAGATGTGGATGGAGAGCTGTGGGTGGATGGGTCTTGCTTGAAGTTACCAGATGGGATGACCTCAGCAGCATATGCAATTACTACACTACACACAATAGCGGAGACAGCACGCATACCGCAGAAATCAGCTCAAGCAGCAGAACTGATAGCGTTGACACAAGCGTGTGAGCTTAGTGCAGGGTTATGCGTGAATATCTATACGGACAGCCGCTATGCTTTCGGAGTAGCGCATGACTTCGGCCTGCTCTGGAAGGAAAGTGGCTTTTTGACATCACATGGAGCACAGATAATGTATGGAGAATTGGTACATAACCTCTTGACTGCATTGAAATATCCAAAGAAGATAGCTATAGTCAAATGTAGCACACACAAGAAAGTGACAGATAAAGTGGGACAAGGAAATGCTTTTGTAAATCGAGTAGCACGTGAAACTGCGATGCAGCCTGACTCCACTCTGATGTATGTTGTGAAGTCACAAGCTGAGCGGTGGCACGATGCTAGGAAAGAGGTGTTAGAAATTCAAAGGACCGCTTCCGACAAAGAACGGGAGCAATGGTCCAAGGATGGAGAATTGGATGATGAAGGTTTTTGGAGGAATAAGCAGATGGATAAGTGGAAGTTACCCACAGCCTTTGAACAACCTATGGTTCAGATGGCACATGGGCTAGCACATGTTGGAGCTTCGGAAATTGTGAAATTGCTTACACCAGTTTGGGAGCATCCAGAGATTGCTAGCATGGCTAAGAGAGTAGTACAGACCTGCATGATTTGTCTTAAGTACAATCCAGGAAAAGGGACGTGAACTCCAGCAGGAGGATTTGCAACACCTACTGCACCTTTTGATGTATTGCAAATGGATTATATTCAGCTGGAACACTGTAATAATCTAAAATATGTCCTGGTTGTGGTTTGTGCATTCAGCAAATGGATTGAAGCATATCCTATGAAGGACAATACTGCAATGACTACTGCCAAGGTGCTGTTGAAGGAATTCTTTCCTCGCTATGGTGTTTGCAGATTGTTGTGGAGTGACAACGGGCCTCATTTTGTGGCGGACGTTGTTCAGTATGTCCTGAGAGGATTGGGAATAACACAGAAATTCCATGCAGTGTTCCACCCGCAATCAGCAGGATTGGTGGAAAAGTACAATGGCACGTTGAAGCTCAAGATAGCGAAAATACAGGCCTCTACCTCTCTGACTTGGCCAGATGCTTTGCCTTTGGCATTATTGTCTAGCAGATCAGTACCGCATTCTCGGACGGGCCTTACGTCCTATGAAATTGTCTTCGGGCGCCCCTTGAACATATGGGGGGGGGGCAAACCAAGCTCAGTTTACGATGTACCTTGTGTTTTAATGAATGACTATTTGGCACAATTAACTGATAGTTTGGTTTCCATTCATTAACAGGTTCGAGAAGTACTCCCGGACCGGTCCACAGGAGAAGGCCATAATCTCCGGCCTGGTGACTTCGTCCTTGTGAAGTCCTTTGAGAGGTCGAGCAGTCTGGAGCCGAGGTGGTGCGGTCCTGAACAAGTCCTTCTCGCCACAAGAACAGCAGTGCGGGTCACCAACCGGAAAAATTGGATCCATTCCATTCATTGCCGAAAAGTGCAACCTGGCCTGATGGAGCCTGCTGTATTGACCGACCATCGAGAAATTCTGACTGCGGAAAGAGGCCGTGCTGTGGTACCTGACGAATCTGAGGAGTTCTTCCCGGACCCGACAATCCCTGGATCAAGAAGATATAATCTGCGACCAAGAAAAGAGCTTGCAATTGTGTGAGAAGTTGTCAGAACGGTCCCTAGGTCAGTGAAACGGAGAGCCAATGAGGCAAGGGGGGGGGATCAGCCCTGCATTAGTGTAGAGACACCCGTCTTGGCCCGCTGGTGAAGAAATCAACGGCTACCTAGGGGGAAGAGTTCTGACAACACTTTAGTTTCAGGAAGATGCTGTGAGTACATTTGTTCGAATGGATAAGAAGAAGATTTTTGGTTCTGTAGGATTCATTGCTGTTGTAGCAGTTGTTGCTACAAACATGTGGTTTGTAGAGGATAAAGTTCCTGCCCGTGAATTATATGTTGTTTCTACTCCAGTCCCAGATGAGCATTTCTTCTATACACTCCCATATCAAGAGTTGAAACATCGACAGTCGGATTTGAATAACACTTTCATTCAGATGCTGCATCATACCCACGTTGCTACGAATGCCACGAACTGTTGGATATGTGGGATGATACCGGCACACCAAAAGAAAGGGGCAACGCCGTTCATACCTCTCCCTTTCTTTCATAATGGCTCTTGTCGAGCGTGGTATACTTTGCTTTTTGCTACAAGAAAATACACAGTGGGTAGATTGCTTTTCAGACTGAATAAAGAATGTCATCAAGATAAGGAAGGCTATCCATAAGCCAACGGAACTATATGGGAGTGGGAAGAATATCGACAGGACAATGATTCAACGCCTTATATTTTTACCAACACTAGAGACACTGTCGGAAATGAAAAGTTTGTAATATCAGTAGCTCAAGCACAAGCAGATTTATGTGTACAATGTGTAGGCCATATTCCTGTAGGTGTTAGTGATTGTATTGTTGTACTGAATATTAATGGGCTGAACAACAGCACATTCCTTGCCTCTCATAATACTTATTTCGTATGTGGAAATAGAGGCTACTATCGATTACCAGCTGGATGGTCCGGAGTATGTTATGTATCATTTTTACTACCACCTGTATTCTTGGCACCTGCATCGTATCATAAAGATTTGAAATTACTGAATAATGTGACTGTAAACAAATACAAAATAACTTTGTCCGTTGATGATATTGATCAGACTGACACCAGTTTGCAGCAATATATAGATTTCAATTTAGGATTGTTTTTCTTCGTGGGAGCTGCTCTGAATAGTAGAAAGATACAACGATTAACGAGAGTAGTAGAAGCTGTTACTAATCAAACTGCCGCAGCTCTTGGCAATCTCACTGAAGAACTACAAATTACTAGGATTGTTGCATTGCAAAATCGTATGGTGCTGGATGTAATGTTAGCAGATAGAGGTGGGGCTTGTAGAATTATCGGAAGTAGCGCTTGTGTTTTCATCCCCAACCATACTCCTTCCGTGTATAAAGCCATCAACAAACTGCATAAAATTGCAGCTGATATACATGTTGAAAATGGGACTTGGACGTTTTCAGGCTGGTTCTGGACTCTGATCTCCACATGGGGTTGGAAAGTTCTCACTGGACTATGTATAGTTATTGCAATACTATTTACGTGTTGTCTATGTATCCAATGTAGTCCAATGATATGTTCTTTATGTGTTTCATTTTGTGTGCCTAGTAAACAATCTGTTGCTGAGGCTGTCCATCAGAAAACTATAACTAGAGAGATAGCTGAAATGATGAGCATCGATATAAACGATGAGTATTTAGATTATCCAAGAAAACCGAATGCCTTCAGCAAATGCTGAAAGGGTCGCCTACTGTAAATAAAACAGCGATGGTATTAAGCATTAGCTGAAGACATGCTATTGTGTCTTTCTGCTAGTTTTCCCGCCCGTACTTTAATTACGGCCAGACTCCATTTTGTTTTCTGGCCTCCATCTTGTGTGCTATACATTGCCATGTGCTCGACACGAGGCGAGTCCTACCTCCCTGCTAGTCACCCCTGAAGTTTGCCCAGCAACAGGCTATAAATAGTTCTTTGTGCATTTAGCGCATGCTCAGTAGGAGTCACATCTGTCTCTGATTAGCGTAGATAGGAATGTGTATTTCGGCGGGTCTCAAGAACCGTTAACCCCACCCATGTATCGATCACGTTCAAGAAATATCCATATATGGTTGTAAATCACATTTTGAGTTGTATCCGCCTACTTATGAGCCCCTTCTTTGTGTATAAAAGGGGACTGCGTGTCTGAGTTCTTTGTGCTACCTTGTACAATACTGTAGAGTGTTGTGTGGGCTGTAGTACCACCTTTAAAGGATTATTAAACTATGTCTTTGTATTTCCAGTTTTCATGCCAATTTCTTGTGTAGTCTGAGAACTCCGTGCACAGAAGGGCGAACCCTTTGCATACGCAGGCCTTTTCCCACATGAAGTGAAGGTGTAAACCGGAGGCTGCCATCTTCTGTTAGCAGCAGAGGCACAGGAATGCATATTACAAAGGCGGCAGGCCTTTGAAGCTTCCCCTTTGAGCACTGGCCCATCCTGGGGGAGGAGGTGTGACACTTTCACCCAGGATGTGCATTGTTTCTGGTCCAAGAGAGAAGGGACTCTCCACCCAGGGGTCCAGACACAATGTCTGGTGGTGGCTAAATGCCTACAGCCAGTCAGAAACCACACCAGGATTGGTAGGTTTTCAGGGGGCACCTCTGAGGTGCCCTCTGAGTACATGGTATAATAAATCTCACAGTAGCATTGGTGTGGATATATTGAAAGGAGTAGTTTGTTACCAAACACCCCTGTGTTCAGGGAAGCAATCATGGTGCTGTGGAAATCGAGCTGTCAAGTTTCCAGCCCATGTACTCTATTTGGCTTCACTGGCGCTTACAATATTAAAGAATGGTTGTATGAAAGTACAACTCGGGCTATTACCACGCATGCCATTATAACGCTGTTTTTACAACACAAGTCGGATAGTGGGATAGTTTAATTTTCTATTCCAACTCCAGCCCACGTTACAGTAGGGAAGGCGTTGGAATAGAAAATTAAATTATTCCTTGTCCAACAGCGCCCTCCAGCGCAAGTCGTTGAAACGACTTGCGTTGTAAAAGCAGCGTAGTAATGGCAGCGCGTGGTAATGCCCGCGTTGTGAAGGCTGTACCCCTTAAAGAATGGACCCTAATAGTGTAGGGGCGTATCTGCTCATGCAGATATGTCTTCACCTGTGGTATAGGTCACCCTGCCTTAGGGCTGTGAGATCTGCTAGAGCGGTGACTTGCTTATACCTTCGGGCAGTGTTGTCTGGCACGGACCCCAGGTAGAATGACATGTCAACCTTGTTGTTTTCGCTCTCACAGGGGCATGCAAGCTGCAAGGGCAGTGGCATGGTCCCACTGAGGAGGGTACGAGGGGACCCCCTTCAGCTCCCAGGCCCTGGGTACCCACGGTACCATTTACTAGGGACTTACAGGGGGCAGACATACCAATTGTGGATATGTTTTGGGAAAAAGCACTGGCACAGGAGACCCTGTGCACTACAATTGAAACCACATCCAAACCTGGCAGCAAAAAACAGGGGCTAACCATGCAAAACGAGGCACTTTCTCACTGATGCTCTTAGTGCTACAAATGGGCGTGAAGGATAGGACCTCGGCTCCGCTGTGCTGTGTCAAGATATTTCCTTTGAAATGTTTTCCGGTGACACATCAGGGGGATTGAAAGGGCGTCTGATGAAATATCTTCATCCCGCAAAGTACACTACAAAAACCGATGAGGCATCAAAGAATCTAGCACACCTTAAGTCATTGGGGGTAGACGTTGCTTCTGCTGCAGACCGTCTTCACCATACCAGGGATTCAGGGGAAATAACACGCATGTGGCAACAGAGACCATTATGAAAGGACTGACTTCATGTTCAGCTTTTCTGCACAATACAAAGCCCCTGAAAGAGAAAAGAAAAAGGACTCTTCATTCAAAGTGCATCACTCCTTTTGCTTCCTCGTTTCTATTTTCACTTTTTGCCATTTTGCAATTTTGCTTCACAGTTGATTATTACATATGATTTGGGGAGACTGATGCTTCTAGGATGGAAATATAGGGTGGGGGTGTTAGGGAGATGGATTTTAGTTTAGATTCTTCAGGGTTTCATTTTGTTCCCGTTACTAGGCACATGCTCCCGCGAGTTGTACAGGATCACTTTGATTCTAATGACTAATGAATTGTTGTCAGACTGTGAGATGAGATATAGTATAAAGTCATGGATTGATAATGGTTTGAAAACTAAAATTGAGACGGGCAGTTATGTTGTTTGTTGAACATCACACCCCTGATATCCTGTTACTTCAAGAGACTCATTTACTAGGTACAAAGTGTGTGTTCCTGGGTAGTTCACAGACACCTGTGTCTATCATGCAGTATTTACTCAGTGGTCGACAGGGGTCGCTATTCTCCAGTCGCCTCCATAGGTCCTTCCCATTTTCAGTACAGACAGTTCATGTAGACGACAAAGGTAAACATGTCATTCTCTCCAGCGGGCTTTCCCATCATTCACCCGTCCAACTAACCCTCTGACACCGACAATGCGAGTTGTAGGGTATGTGGTATTGGAATGCCTGGTAGTTGTTAGATGATACTCTTGTGAAACATCTGCGGGATAAGATAATAGACTATTTTGACATAATTGCGTGTTCTGTACCTGCAGCAGTTACAGTTTGGGAAGCATTCAAGGTAGTGACTAGAGGAAATACCATGGCTCAGAATTGTCGTAACCCGAAAATTGGAAGAGAGAGTGTTAGAGCTGGCAGCCTTGGCATGGGTTTCCCCTTCATTTTTTGCCTTTGCCTCCTGTGTTTTACTGTGTGTTGGATTTTATTTTTGCTGGTCTAGATCCTTTGGGTTACTGCTGTTCAGTGCCAAAGTGCAAGTGCTCCCTCTGTAAATTGTTATAATGGATTAGTGTTTCCATAGTTGGTTTACTGTTAAGTCCCTAGTACAGTGCACTGTGTGTGCCCAGGGCCTGTAAACCAAATGCTGCTAGTGGGCTTGCAAACATAAACAAAAGGGGTATTCCCAAATTACCCTCCTATACCTGGGTATGGGACATAATTTAATACAAGAAAAAATGGTATGAAGGAAAAGATTCAAAAAAGTTTATGAGTAGAGCACATTTAATTACCCTCTCCGAAATGTATTATTCTTACTGTACCTATCACAATGTATTTACAACACACATAAACAATGGCACCTAATCAATGAAGAAAACAGAAAATAACATATGCCACAACATTATATCATCAACATAAACACAGTTATACATTACATGGAAACCCTGGAATATTATTCTCACTAGTGTCCACCCATAAATTCTGGGCGAACCACTCAGAGGTAGTCCGGGTGAAACACCTATGGCCTAGGGACTTGTTTTCCTAGCGCTAGAGTGTCACTACACAATTCCAAGGAAAACTGTAGTTCCAAGGACTCCTCCGCAGTCCTTAGAAGTGTCGACGTGACCACGTTTCAGCCTTCTCTTCTTTAGCCTCCTCGGGACAAGGGTAATAAGACATTAATCATTTTTAAGCGACCGGAACACTTGCCACAAATATTTTACACTGCCTTGAGCACACGGGAGAGACAGAGTTAGTACCATCTTTTATTGGCGGGGCTGCTCTTTGAATATAGACTTTATTATGGTATCTGCTCCCCTGCTCCTTTACATATTATTAAAAGTAAACCCAATGTGGAGCTGCTACAGTGATCACAATCCGCTGAATTTACAGATGATGGGAGAGCTGGTCGTCCATGGAGCGAAGAGAAAGAGTTTATCAAATTGGGACTTTCAACCAACAAATCAGGGCTGCATAATGAGGTGGGGCAGGCCTTTTTAGGTATGTTATATACGAAGGGTGCTGAAGATATTAAATTGTGTCTTGATTCCCAGGCTGGGGCTGGTGTGATAAGAGGGGCTTTTGGAAATCTTGTCAAGCGGATTGCAGAAAGTTTAACGGGGAGAGGAAGGATAGAGACATTAGAGGGGGAAAAAATGGTTCGACGCAGACTGTTCTAAATCCCACAAAGCTCTTATGAGTGCTTTACAATATAAACCCAAGGATGAAGAACAGATACATGCATGTAGGAAAGCCTGTAAAGTGGCCATAAATCAAAGGAAAGACAAGATACGGGAACAAGCCTGGCACAATCTGAATCAGGTTAGTGTCGAATAGTTAAAAGTTTTGAAAAATCATAAACATTCCTTTTTCTTATAGAACAGCACTCTATGAGAACAGACTGTGTCATCCCTACTGATGTATGGGTTAGTTATTTTGAGCAGATTTATAGAGGAATGGATTTGGACAGAAACGTCACCCCCCGGGTACCTTGCATACAGATGCACTCGCTATGCTTTGGGGTAGCTGATGTCCAGAAAGCAATCATGGACACATCAGGACGAAAAGCCCCTGGGCCTGATGGGGTCCCTGCAGATCTTTATAAAGCTGACCCAGGGATGTGGGCATAGATCCTAGCTATGGTCTTTGATGCAGCAACGGTAGGCGGTTCACCCCACTCTTGGTCTACAGCGGTTATTTTACCCAATTTTAAAAATGGCGCTCGGGATGACCCTGCTTGTTATCGCCAAATCTCTGTATTAGTCTGTGCTGCAAAAATTATGAGGAAGGGGATTTTACAACGCTTAACAATATGGATAGATGCAAGTAATATAATATCTGACCTGCAATACGGTTTCAGGAAGGGAATGGAGACAGTGGATCAATGCATAAAGGTACTCATGATTATCGGCAAATAGTCACTCACTATAAAGGGACATATGCACATGGTATTCATGGACTTAACATCTACCTTTAACCAAATAAATAGGTCAAAGTGATGTCCTTTATTATTAGAGATTGGAGTGGAGGCCAATCTAGGGGCTTTTCTGCATTGGTCCCACCTACATTTAACAGCCTCTGTCAAATACAATGAAAATGGTTCCCTTACAGAATCCTGGCACGTTAAGCGAGGGGTGAGACAGGGATGTATTTTGGCCCCTGTCTTGTTTACCTTATATATTAACAATCGGGGTGCAGCCCTATCATTGGTAGCAAAGACACTCCTAGAGCAGGTGCTAAACCCATCCCTGCTCTTTTATACGCAGATGATGCAGTTCACCTTTCAAGGACACCAAAGGTGTTGCAAAGACTTGTAAACACGTCTATAGATTTTATGGTCTCACTCAACCTCTCTATCAATTTCTCGAAGTCCCACATAATGTCATCTGGTAAAATAAAGCGCGACAAGCGTACGCGTTTATGCACAGATGGAGAACTGAAAAATGTTGCTTCATTTCCCTGTTTGTGTATCCTGGGGCAGATTTGCAAGCCCCCTCCATCATTTTTGCGCCGCTGTTGCGTCATTTTTTGTGAGGCAACAGCAGCGTAAAAAAGCGGCCATTTATAACGTGACGCATCTAGGGAGATGCGTCACGTTGTAAAGCCCTGCATCACATTATACCTGCGTCAGGTATAATGTTTGCAGGGTGGGCGTTCCAACGCAAAAAAGCCACGTAGAAGTGACGCAGTGAAATCTACAAGATTTCACTGCACCACTTCTAGGACGCCACTGCGTCAAATTCCTCTGCCTGCTTGAAGCAGGCATAATAAATGACGCAGCACAAAGAGAATAGGCCTCCCCTGCCTCGCTGGAGTTGAGTTATGCTTGTGACACGCCTCCAGCAATGCGTGACTTTTGCGTCAACAGATGCGTCAGAATTTCTGACGCATCTGTCAATCCTTGCACCATGGTGCGCCATATTGGAAATACGGTGCAACCATAGCGGCGCAAGGGTTTCTCAGGGTGGCCCAGGGAAAGTGACACATCTTTACATATGCGTCACTTTCTTGTAAATCTGCTGTCCTGTTTGGGAAAAAAGGGTCTTGGGTAGCTCAGCGAACACTAAAAAACAAACACCCTGTCTAGATCAGCCAGAGCGACAATTGAGTTTGCTAGGAGACTGGAGAACAAACTACTACGAGCATTACTGAAGGTCTGTAATGAGAAATGTACACCAATGGCCCCATATGGCAGCGAGGAATGGGGCTATAAGGAGGTTGGTGATCAGCAGGTGGCTGAAGATAAATTCCTGCGGAAACTATTATCTGTACCCCCAGCACCCATCTTTTATGGTGCATGAAGAATTAGGACGGGGTTATATCTCTGACCGCATAACAGTGGCCCCTTAAATATGGTGACTTAAAATATGGTCTAGCCCCACACCTACGCTGAATCAAACTGTTTTAGAAGATTGTATGAGCCTCGACGAGGTGGCTGACATTCCTTGGCTGGGTTACATCTCACAGCAGCTGGCGTATGTAGGGCGCTCTGAGCTTTTTATACATCCTAGACAAATGCACCCTGGTGAGTTGAAGGTAATTAAAAGACAAGTTTGAGCTAAGAGGATGGTGGAAAGGGAGCTTAAAAAACCTACCATAGGACAGTACATAATCTTGAGTCCTGGAACTTTAGAACAACCCTTCTGGTCTTATATTAAAACATCTACACTACTGTTTTCTTTTAATCAGGTTTAGGTTCAATTGTATCCACTGGTCCCTCACAGTCCCTAAGGGGATTTCGAAGCCTGGGGCTGTAAAGCCATGCCCTCGTGATGATTTCTTGGACCAAGATCTCATAAATTTTATGTTCCTCTGTGGATTTTTATGATGATCTTCAGTCAAGATACAATTTACCACTTTTAAAACACTGTAATTTTGCAAAAGTGAGGCCAGCGCTGATATATATCTGCAAATGTTGTCATCACCTTTGATATGTTTCGGGGTTGGGAGTTTCTTAACAGGAGCCCTATGGCGAAAGAAAAAATGTGATTGTGCATTGACTTGTCCCGAGAATTGTTATATTTTAATGGGCATAGTTTTAAATAATTTGTTAGTACTGTACAGAATTCTCATTATCCAGGTCAAAGAAGGGGTAGTAGTTTTGACATGTAGTAGTTTTTATATTTTATTAAAATTAATATAAACTAGGGCTATATCACTCGTACATAAAAATTTGTACATGACTTATCGGTTTTGCCCTTTTATTAAGTATTGTACAAGTTACTCTAGGGCTGTGCTATTGGGGAGACATCCATTAAAATGCGGTCTTTACACCGCGATATGTTTACAACATGGCCATTACAACTCAAGTTCTTACAACGACTTGCGCTGGATCGCGGTATACACTAAGGTATAGTATGATTTACAATTCAAACACCTTCCCTACTGTTCCGTAGGCTGGAGTTGGAATAGTAAATCATACTATTCCAAAGTCCAGCGCCATCCAGCGCAAGTCATTGGAATGACTTGCGTTGTAATTGCTGTGTTGTAAACGTATCGCTGTTTGAAGACAGCGATGTAACGGCATACATTCGTGCAATTGTGCTTTTATGATCATTATTGGCCGAAATACATTTTTATTTGACTTGCATTAGATTTGTGAGTGGTCTTTTTGAAAAAAAGTGAAGGAGGTTGGTAAAGGAACCCCAAGTGAAGTAACCATAGCAAGACCTGTAGGCATAGGTGAAAATGAAGTGACTTGCAGTTAAAACAGGGTTATTGGTACATACAAGCATGTCTGTATGTTCATTTCTCAATGCAAAAAATATCAACTAGATTGTTGAGCACAATGCCATGGACTGACGGGGACCCTCACGACAGCGGGTCAGGAGTGGCTCAGGGATATTAGCTTAGTGGACCTTTGGAGAACCTCACACCTCAAAACTCGCGATTACACATTTTACTCTCATGCCCATAAAACATATACCAGACTCAATTACCTACTCAATACCCCAGAGGTATCCACGGCGGTGCAAGCGACAGAGATCTAGCCTCTCTCCCTTTCTGACAACGCCCCATTGTCAGTGACCCTCTCAGTGCCGCACCCTAGACCTTCCCCCAGAACGTGGAGACTCAGGGACTCCCTGCTACACCGACCGGAGGTCAAAGACCAAATAACCAAGCCAATACAGGACTACCTGATGATTAACTGCACCCCTGAGATCTCGATCTCCATGCTGTGGGATGCCCTGAAGGCGGTTGTGAGAGGGGAGTTTATAGCTATAGCTTCAGCTGACAAAAGAGAGAGCCTGTCTCGCCAAGTGACAGAATCAGAGCATATACCCAAAAGGACAGGGGCCCTTCAGGATTTGGAGGCAGCTTGAAGCGGTCAGAGCTCAACAAGCAGAGCTAGACATTGACAGGGCTAAATACACTGCCCTCAGACTCTGGCATAGGTTCCACACGGGTGGCTACTGCTCAGGCCGCCTATTGGCAAGTCAGCTATTGGGCCAACACCAGGAGTCAGGTGTCCAGACAGGGAGGGAAATGAGTGGACAGACAAAACACACATTGTAGATTCCTTCTGGAAATACTATCAGACCCTCTACACCGCACAAGATGTGTCGCTGGACGTGATCTCAGCCTATCTAAAGGGCGCTCCCACTACTTCTCTGACTCCCACATTGGCTGTGGATAAAGAACAACCGATCAGGATAGAAGATGTTATCTCTAGTATTTTCCACCTAAAGCCATCCACATCCTCAGGGGCAGACGGTTTTCCAGCCTCCTTTTATACAACTTTCTGTCAAAGCCTTGCCCCAGTCCTCATGAGGCTCTTTAACGTGATCATGGACACAACACCACTCCCCCTGTCAATCCTCCGAGCAGATATAGTAGTAATCCCCAAACCCGGGAAAGGCAGGACTCATTGTGCTTCCTTTCATCTCATCTTCCTCCTGAACACAGATCTCAAAATCTTTACTGGGATTCTCGACGCTCGGCTTGGCCCTCTCCTTCCCGGCATCATAGGCCCTGAGATATGCCAACGAAAGAATGCTCTTAGGAATAGACACAAGGAAGCCTTCGATAGGGTCCACTAGCCCTATCTGGCAGCCACTCTGACCCACTTTGGCACAGGGGACCACTTTCAGAGATGGATCCTCAGCAGTTACTCCCACCCAACAGCCACTGTTCGCGTCAATGGGCACCCATCCTCTCCCTTCCCTGTTGCAGGGGGGCCAGACAGGGGTGTCCATTGTCACCCGTGCTGTTGGCCCTGTACATAGAACCCAGGGCCCCGAAAGTGCGCACCAACCCACAGATAAAAGAAGTCTAATTTGGTGGAGAGCCGCGTACTATAGGGGTATACATGGATGATGTCATGGCTTCTCTGGAGGAACCTTCTACTTCACTGCCCGCCTTCCGAACTGAGTTGAAGGCTTTTGGCTTAGCATCAGGCTTCAAGATAAATATCCAGAAATCACAAGCTCTCAACCTTACTCTCTGGCCACAGATATTAAACGCTTTAAGATATGCTTTGCCCTTACAGAGGGTCCCTGTATCCATTCCTTATCTAGGTCTCCAGCTAACACCTACCATCGCTGGTTATTTATGGACCGGGCGCTGGTGGGACAAGCACTATAGAGCATCCCGTTCCTTCTGAAGCACACGAGGCCCAAATCTATATATCTCTCTCCAATCACCAAGGCACCACTGGCAGTTTGGAACAGTCGAGCGACACAAAGGAACCTCACTACTTTCCCCTCACCACTCACTCCCATAACTAATAACCCGGATTTTCACCCGGACTCTCGGAACCCTTCATTCGAAGTCTGGGTGCAGACAGGCTGTAGATCAGTAGGCCACCTATTTGACCTGGAGGTCACACTCCCCTTCGAAGCACTCCGTGCACACTTTGCACTTCCTGAAAGAGAGCACTGGCAGCACACCCAAATCCAACAATGGGTGCTGCAACCCTCTATGCGCCCCCGTGCAGAACGACAACTCACCAGCTTCAAAAGCTGGCTTTTGCCGAGGTCTTCCAACAAGTGCCTGGTTTCAGACCTATGCCACATGATTAACTCCTCAATGGACACTCCATAATACAAGGGCCAACTCTGCTGGGAAGCAGAAATCGGCAGGGAACTCACGACTAAAGAATGGGGGGATGTCTATTACAGGGCACGACACACCATACGCAAGATGGCCAGTATCGAGATGGCCACAAAGATTGTAACCTACTGGTACTACACACCTCACAGGATTCATAAATATAAACACTCCAAATCTCCTGACTGCTGGCGACAGTGTGGTACCTCTGGTACACTACTACACATATTATGGGATTGCCCGAAGATTAGGCCCTAATAGGAGCAGGTGCTCGCAGACATTGACACTCATCTGGACACAGAACTCCGTAGATTCCCAGCCTACCTGATCTTAGGCCTTCCAAATCCTCTCACTTTCCCCCTTATGTCCCGATTGGGTAAAAAATTGGTGTGGCATTATGCGCGGTCCCGCAAAACATCCTCTTCCACCTGGGGCACCGCACATATACCAACACACCCGGGATGGTTACGCCATATGTGGTCGATATTAGGGATGGAACGCATCAACCTCTCATTATCCAACCAGGGATCAGCGTTTCCCACACTATGGGAACCATTCCTATCATTGTTAAAATCAGAATTTCAAGAACTTACCTGCCCCAAATATGATATGTTATATGTTATGTTATTTATATTTTTATCGCGCACAGCTGCCCCAGCAAAGGGGCGTCCTGGCGCTTTGACAGACACTATAACATAACACACGAAAGAAAGGGAAATTAACCAGACAAGGGAAACAGGAAAGTTTTAATCGCCTGCCTGAAGGCGAGCAAGTTGTTGCGCATACCTGAGGTCGCACAGCCCCCTGACCCCGACCAACACTAATGGCACACTCTACAAGAATTATCTTACGTTTTATCCTCCCTACTTGCCTGTCCTTTTAGTCACCAGGTCCGGGGGTGAGCTCAGGGGGAGAGGGATTTCTGGGTTCTTTCAATTCAGAGTATGACCCCCTTTGTAGATGGGTCCCGCAATGCCATCATGAATATGCCTTGTTTTATTCTTCTGGTATGTTTAAAAACTAATAAAGAAATTTAAACCACGTCAATGCGCGTTTTGGTGGACATCTTCTATTTACATCTCCACCTTGTTCAGGTCCAAGGTTTAGATACATCTATAATGTAGTAGACAATATTTTGTCATGAACATTACAAAGGGCCAGATGTAGGTAATCTACATTTACAGATTCTAAAGTACCGAATTTTACCGATTTGGTCATTTAGAATAGGTAAATTGTATGTAGGGAAACATTCGGTAAAATGTACTAAATCGGTAAGATTCGGTATTTAAGAATCGGTATTTCCCATTCATTCCTAATGGCCTGGAGGCCCATAGGAATGAATGGGAAGCCATTCACTATTATCGATTCGGTAAATACCGAATCGGTAATAGGGGGCACATATTCAAGGGTGGCAGGGTGTCACATTGACACCCTGTGGCACCCCTGAATAGTGCATGGGTGCACATGTGGCACACATACATGCCCTAAGGGCATGTATGTCTGCCACATGGCACTTCAGATTAAATTCAAAAGTGAATTTTTAAAAGAATTCGGTAATTACCACCAACTTGAAGTTGGTGGTAATTAACAAATTCTTACAGCACATAAGCACTCTTTAATGTGCTTTCTGCATAGCATTTACCGATTCGGTAAATAACAATTTCGTATTTACCGAATCAGTAAATACTGATTCGTTTTTATCGAATCGTCACCTACATTGGAAGGGGCTAAATACCGGTCGGTAACGGCTGAAATTTGGTAAATTATCGAATTTCGGCTGTTACCGACCGGTATTGGGCTACCTACATCTGGCCCATAATGTTCTAATGGTAGTTCTGTGTCAAGCTCAGTTTACGATGTACCTTGTGTTTTAATGAATGACTATTTGGCACAATTAACTGATAGTTTGGTTTCCATTCATTAACAGGTTCGAGAAGTACTCCCGGACCGGTCCACAGGAGAAGGCCATAATCTCCGGCCTGGTGACTTCGTCCTTGTGAAGTCCTTTGAGAGGTCGAGCAGTCTAGAGCCGAGGTGGTGCGGTCCTGAACAAGTCCTTCTCGCCACAAGAACAGCAGTGCGGGTCACCAACCGGAAAAATTGGATCCATTCCATTCATTGCCGAAAAGTGCAACCTGGCCTGATGGAGCCTGCTGTATTGACCGACCATCGAGAAATTCTGACTGCGGAAAGAGGCCGTGCTGTGGTACCTGACGAATCTGAGGAGTTCTTCCCGGACCCGACAATCCCTGGATCAAGAAGATATAATCTGCGACCAAGAAAAGAGCCTGCAATTGTGTGAGAAGTTGTCAGAACGGTCCCTAGGTCAGTGAAACGGAGAGCCAATGAGGCAAGGGGGGGGGATCAGCCCTGCATTAGTGTAGAGACACCCGTCTTGGCCCGCTGGTGAAGAAATCAACGGCTACCTAGGGGGAAGAGTTCTGACAACACTTTAGTTTCAGGAAGATGCTGTGAGTACATTTGTTCGAATGGATAAGAAGAAGATTTTTGGTTCTGTAGGATTCATTGCTGTTGTAGCAGTTGTTGCTACAAACACGTGGTTTGTAGAGGATAAAGTTCCTGCCCGTGAATTATATGTTGTTTCTACTCCAGTCCCAGATGAGCATTTCTTCTATACACTCCCATATCAAGAGTTGAAACATCGACAGTCGGATTTGAATAACACTTTCATTCAGATGCTGCATCATACCCACGTTGCTACGAATGCCACGAACTGTTGGATATGTGGGATGATACCGGCACACCAAAAGAAAGGGGCAACGCCGTTCATACCTCTCCCTTTCTTTCATAATGGCTCTTGTCGAGCGTGGTATACTTTGCTTTTTGCTACAAGAAAATACACAGTGGGTAGATTGCTTTTCAGACTGAATAAAGAATGTCATCAAGATAAGGAAGGCTATCCATAAGCCAACGGAACTATATGGGAGTCGGAAGAATATCGACAGGACAATGATTCAACGCCTTATATTTTTACCAACACTAGAGACACTGTCGGAAATGAAAAGTTTGTAATATCAGTAGCTCAAGCACAAGCAGATTTATGTGTACAAAGTGTAGGCCATATTCCTGTAGGTGTTAGTGATTGTATTGTTGTACTGAATATTAATGGGCTGAACAACAGCACATTCCTTGCCTCTCATAATACTTATTTCGTATGTGGAAATAGAGGCTACTATCGATTACCAGCTGGATGGTCCGGAGTATGTTATGTATCATTTTTACTACCACCTGTATTCTTGGCACCTGCATCGTATCATAAAGATTTGAAATTACTGAATAATGTGACTGTAAACAAATACAAAATAACTTTGTCCGTTGATGATATTGATCAGACTGACACCAGTTTGCAGCAATATATAGATTTCAATTTAGGATTGTTTTTCTTCGTGGGAGCTGCTCTGAATAGTAGAAAGATACGACGATTAACGAGAGTAGTAGAAGCTGTTACTAATCAAACTGCCGCAGCTCTTGGCAATCTCACTGAAGAACTACAAATTACTAGGATTGTTGCATTGCAAAATCGTATGGTGCTGGATGTAATGTTAGCAGATAGAGGTGGGGCTTGTAGAATTATCGGAAGTAGCGCTTGTGTTTTCATCCCCAACCATACTCCTTCCGTGTATAAAGCCATCAACAAACTGCATAAAATTGCAGCTGATATACATGTTGAAAATGGGACTTGGACGTTTTCAGGCTGGTTCTGGACTCTGATCTCCACATGGGGTTGGAAAGTTCTCACTGGACTATGTATAGTTATTGCAATACTATTTACGTGTTGTCTATGTATCCAATGTAGTCCAATGATATGTTCTTTATGTGTTTCATTTTGTGTGCCTAGTAAACAATCTGTTGCTGAGGCTGTCCATCAGAAAACTATAACTAGAGAGATAGCTGAAATGATGAGCATCGATATAAACGATGAGTATTTAGATTATCCAAGAAAACCGAATGCCTTCAGCAAATGCTGAAAGGGTCGCCTACTGTAAATAAAACAGCGATGTTATTAAGCATTAGCTGAAGACATGCTATTGTGTCTTTCTGCTAGTTTTCCCGCCCGTACTTTAATTACGGCCAGACTCCATTTTGTTTTCTGGCCTCCATCTTGTGTGCTATACATTGCCATGTGCTCGACACGAGGCGAGTCCTACCTCCCTGCTAGTCACCCCTGAAGTTTGCCCAGCAACAGGCTATAAATAGTTCTTTGTGCATTTAGCGCATGCTCAGTAGGAGTCACATCTGTCTCTGATTAGCGTAGATAGGAATGTGTATTTCGGCGGGTCTCAAGAACCGTTAACCCCACCCATGTATCGATCACGTTCAAGAAATATCCATATATGGTTGTAAATCACATTTTGAGTTGTATCCGCCTACTTATGAGCCCCTTCTTTGTGTATAAAAGGGGACTGCGTGTCTGAGTTCTTTGGGCTACCTTGTACAATACTGTAGAGTGTTGTGTGGGCTGTAGTACCACCTTTAAAGGATTATTAAACTATGTCTTTGTATTTCCAGTTTTCATGCCAATTTCTTGTGTAGTCTGAGAACTCCGTGCACAGAAGGGCGAACCCTTTGCATACGCAGGCCTTTTCCCACATGAAGTGAAGGTGTAAACCGGAGGCTGCCATCTTCTGTTAGCAGCAGAGGCACAGGATTGCATATTACAAAGGCGGCAGGCCTTTGAAGCTTCCCCTTTGAGCACTGGCCCATCCTGGGGGAGGAGGTGTGACACTTTCACCCAGGATGTGCATTGTTTCTGGTCCAAGAGAGAAGGGACTCTCCACCCAGGGGTCCAGACACAATGTCTGGTGGTGGCTAAATGCCTACAGCCGGTCAGAAACCACACCAGGATTGGTAGGTTTTCAGGGGGCACCTCTGAGGTGCCCTCTGAGTACATGGTATAATAAATCTCACAGTAGCATTGGTGTGGATATATTGAAAGGAGTAGTTTGTTACCAAACACCCCTGTGTTCAGGGAAGCAATCATGGTGCTGTGGAAATCGAGCTGTCAAGTTTCCAGCCCATGTACTCTATTTGGCTTCACTGGCGCTTACAATATTAAAGAATGGTTGTATGAAAGTACAACTCGGGCTATTACCACGCATGCCATTATAACGCTGTTTTTACAACACAAGTCGGATAGTGGGATAGTTTAATTTTCTATTCCAACTCCAGCCCACGTTACAGTAGGGAAGGCGTTAGAATAGAAAATTAAATTATTCCTTGTCCAACAGCGCCCTCCAGCGCAAGTCGTTGAAACGACTTGCGTTGTAAAAGCAGCGTAGTAATGGCAGCGCGTGGTAATGCCCGCGTTGTGAAGGCTGTACCCCTTAAAGAATGGACCCTAATAGTGTAGGGGCGTATCTGCTCATGCAGATATGTCTTTACCTGTGGTATAGGTCACCCTGCCTTAGGGCTGTGAGATCTGCTAGAGCGGTGACTTGCTTATACCTTCGGGCAGTGTTGTCTGGCACGGACCCCAGGTAGAATGACATGTCAACCTTGTTGTTTTCGCTCTCACAGGGGCATGCAAGCTGCAAGGGCAGTGGCATGGTCCCACTGAGGAGGGTACGAGGGGACCCCCTTCAGCTCCCAGGCCCTGGGTACCCACGGTACCATTTACTAGGGACTTACAGGGGGCAGACATACCAATTGTGGATATGTTTTGGGAAAAAGCACTGGCACAGGAGACCCTGTGCACTACAATTGAAACCACATCCAAACCTGGCAGCAAAAAACAGGGGCTAACCATGCAAAACGAGGCACTTTCTCACTGATGCTCTTAGTGCTACAAATGGGCGTGAAGGATAGGACCTCGGCTCCGCTGTGCTGTGTCAAGATATTTCCTTTGAAATGTTTTCCGGTGACACATCAGGGGGATTGAAAGGGCGTCTGATGAAATATCTTCATCCCGCAAAGTACACTACAAAAACCGATGAGGCATCAAAGAATCTAGCACACCTTAAGTCATTGGGGGTAGACGTTGCTTCTGCTGCAGACCGTCTTCACCATACCAGGGATTCAGGGGAAATAACACGCATGTGGCAACAGAGACCATTATGAAAGGACTGACTTCATGTTCAGCTTTTCTGCACAATACAAAGCTCCTGAAAGAGAAAAGAAAAAGGACTCTTCATTCAAAGTGCATCACTCCTTTTGCTTCCTTGTTTCTATTTTCACTTTTTGCCATTGAGTTTCACAGTTGATTATTACATATGATTTCCGGAGACTGATGCTTCTAGGATGGAAATATAGGGTGGGGGTGTTAGGGAGATGGATTTTAGTTTAGATTCTTCAGGGTTTCATTTTGTTCCCGTTACTAGGCACATGCTCCCGCGAGTTGTACAGGATCACTTTGATTCTAATGACTAACATATTGTTAGCAGACTGTGTGATGGGATATAGTATAAAGTCATGGATTGATAATGGTTTGAAAACTAAAATTGAGACGGGCAGTTATGTTGTTTGTTGAACATCACACCCCTGATATCCTGTTACTTCAAGAGACTCATTTACTAGGTACAAAGTGTGTGTTCCTGGGTAGTTCACAGACACCTGTGTCTATCATGCAGTATTTACTCAGTGGTCGACAGGGGTCGCTATTCTCCAGTCGCCTCCGTAGGTCCTTCCCATTTTCAGTACAGACAGTTCATGTAGACGACAAAGGTAAACATGTCATTCTCTCCAGCGGGCTTTCCCATCATTCACCCGTCCAACTAACCCTCTGACACCGACAATGCGAGTTGTAGGGTATGTGGTATTGGAATGCCTGGTAGTTGTTAGATGATACTCTTGTGAAACATCTGCGGGATAAGATAATAGACTATTTTGACATAATTGCGTGTTCTGTACCTGCAGCAGTTACAGTTTGGGAAGCATTCAAGGTAGTGACTAGAGGAAATACCATGGCTCAGAATTGTCGTAACCCGAAAATTGGAAGAGAGAGTGTTAGAGCTGGCAGCCTTGGCATGGGTTTCCCCTGCATTTTTTGCCTTTGCCTCCTGTGTTTTACTGTGTGTTGGATTTTATTTTTGCTGGTCTAGATCCTTTGGGTTACTGCTGTTCAGTGCCAAAGTGCAAGTGCTCCCTCTGTAAATTGTTATAATGGATTAGTGTTTCCATAGTTGGTTTACTGTTAAGTCCCTAGTACAGTGCACTGTGTGTGCCCAGGGCCTGTAAACCAAATGCTGCTAGTGGGCTTGCAAACATAAACAAAAGGGGTATTCCCAAATTACCCTCCTATACCTGGGTATGGGACATACTTTAATACAAGAAAAAATGGTATGAAGGAAAAGATTCAAAAAAGTTTATGAGTAGAGCACATTTAATTACCCTCTCCGAAATGTATTATTCTTACTGTACCTATCACAATGTATTTACAACACACATAAACAATGGCACCTAATCAATGAAGAAAACAGAAAATAACATATGCCACAACATTATATCATCAACATAAACACAGTTATACATTACATGGAAACCCTGGAATATTATTCTCACTAGTGTCCACCCATAAATTCTGGGCGAACCACTCAGAGGTAGTCCGGGTGAAACACCTATGGCCTAGGGACTTGTTTTCCTAGCGCTAGAGTGTCACTACACAATTCCAAGGAAAACTGTAGTTCCAAGGACTCCTCCGCAGTCCTTAGAAGTGTCGACGTGACCACGTTTCAGCCTTCTCTTCTTTAGCCTCCTCGGGACAAGGGTAATAAGACATTAATCATTTTTAAGCGACCGGAACACTTGCCACAAATATTTTACACTGCCTTGAGCACACGGGAGAGACAGAGTTAGTACCATCTTTTATTGGGGGGGCTGCTCTTTGAATATAGACTTTATTATGGTATCTGCTCCCCTGCTCCTTTACATATTATTAAAAGTAAACCCAATGTGGATCTGCTATAGTGATCACAATCCGCTGAATTTACAGATGATGGGAGAGCTGGTCGTCCATGGAGCGAAGAGAAAGAGTTTATCAAATTGGGACTTTCAACCAACAAATCAGGGCTGCATAATGAGGTGGGGCAGGCCTTTTTAGGTATGTTATATACGAAGGGTGCTGAAGATATTAAATTGTGTCTTGATTCCCAGGCTGGGGCTGGTGTGATAAGAGGGGCTTTGGGAAATCTTGTCAAGCGGATTGCAGAAAGTTTAACGGGGAGAGGAAGGATAGGGATATTAGAGGGAGAAAAATGGTTCGACGCAGACTGTTCTAAATCCCACAAAGCTCTTATGAGTGCTTTAAAATATAAACCCAAGGATGAAGAACAGATACATGCATGTAGGAAAGCCTGTAAACTGGCCATAAATCAAAGGAAAGACAAGATACGGGAACAAGCCTGGCACAATCTGAATCAGGTTAGTGTTGAATAGTTAAAAGTTTTGAAAAATCTTAAACAGTCCTTTTTTTATAGAACAGCACTCTATGAGAACAGACTGTGTCATCCCTACTGATGTATGGGTTAGTTATTTTGAGCAGATTTATAGAGGAATGGATTTGGACAGAAACGTCACCCCCCGGGTACCTTGCATACAGATGCACTCGCTATGCTTTGGGGTAGCTGATGTCCAGAAAGCAATCATGGACACATCAGGACGAAAAGCCCCTGGGCATGATGGGGTCCCTGCAGATCTTTATAAAGCTGACCCAGGGATGTGGGCATAGATCCTAGCTATGGTCTTTGATGCAGCAACGGTAGGCGGTTCACCCCACTCTTGGTCTACAGCGGTTATTTTACCCAATTTTAAAAATGGCGCTCGGGGTGACCCTGCTTGTTATCGCCAAATCTCTGTATTAGTCTGTGCTGCAAAAATTATGAGGAAGGGGATTTTACAACGCTTAACAATATGGATAGATGCAAGTAATATAATATCTGACCTGCAATACGGTTTCAGGAAGGGAATGGAGACAGTGGATCAATGCATAAAGGTACTCATGATTATCGGCAAATAGTCACTCACTATAAAGGGACATATGCACATGGTATTCATGGACTTAACATCTACCTTTAACCGAATAAATAGGTCAAAGTGATGTCCTTTATTATTAGAGATTGGAGTGGAGGCCAATCTAGGGGCTTTTCTGCATTGGTCCCACCTACATTTAACAGCCTCTGTCAAATACAATGAAAATGGTTCCCTTACAGAATCCTGGCACGTTAAGCGAGGGGTGAGACAGGGATGTATTTTGGCCCCTGTCTTGTTTACCTTATATATTAACAATCGGGGTGCAGCCCTATCATTGGTAGCAAAGACACTCCTAGAGCAGGTGCTAAACCCATCCCTGTTCTTTTATACGCAGATGATGCAGTTCACCTTTCAAGGACACCAAAGGTGCTGCAAAGACTTGTAAACACGTCTATAGATTTTATGGTCTCACTCAACCTCTCTATCAATTTCTCGAAGTCCCACATAATGTCATCTGGTAAAATAAAGCGCGACAAGCGTACGCATTTATGCACAGATGGAGAACTGACAAATGTTGCTTCATTTCCCTGTTTGTGTATCCTGGGGCAGATTTGCAAGCCCCCTCCATCATTTTTGCGCCGCTGTTGCGTCATTTTTTGTGAGGCAACAGCAGCGTAAAAAAGCGGCCATTTATAACGTGACGCATCTAGGGAGATGCGTCACGTTGTAAAGCCCTGCATCACATTATACCTGCGTCAGGTATAATGTTTGCAGGGTGGGCGTTCCAACGCAAAAAAGCCACGTAGAAGTGACGCAGTGAAATCTACAAGATTTCACTGCACCACTTCTAGGACGCCACTGCGTCAAATTCCTCTGCCTGCTTGAAGCAGGCATAATAAATGACGCAGCACAAAGAGAATAGGCCTCCCCTGCCTCGCTGGAGTTGAGTTATGCTTGTGACACGCCTCCAGCAATGCGTGACTTTTGCGTCAACAGATGCGTCAGAATTTCTGACGCATCTGTCAATCCTTGCACCATGGTGCGCCATATTGGAAATACGGTGCAACCATAGCGGCGCAAGGGTTTCTCAGGGTGGCCCAGGGAAAGTGACGCATCTTTACATATGCGTCACTTTCTTGTAAATCTGCTGTCCTGTTTGGGAAAAAAGGGTCTTGGGTAGCTCAGCGAACACTAAAAAACAAACACCCTGTCTAGATCAGCCGGAGCGACAATTGAGTTTGCTAGGAGACTGGAGAACAAACCACTACGAGCATTACTGAAGGTCTGTAATGAGAAATGTACACCAATGGCCCCATATGGCAGCGAGGAATGGGGCTATAAGGAGGTTGGTGATCAGCAGGTGGCTGAAGATAAATTCCTGCGGAAACTATTATCTGTACCCCCAGCACCCATCTTTTATGGTGCATGAAGAATTAGGACGGGGTTATATCTCTGACCGCATAACAGTGGCCCCTTAAATATGGTGACTTAAAATATGGTCTAGCCCCACACCTGCGCTGAACCAAACTGTTTTAGAAGATTGTATGAGCCTCGACGAGGTGGCTGACATTCCTTGGCTGGGTTACATCTCACAGCAGCTGGCGTATGTAGGGCGCTCTGAGCTTTTTATACATCCTAGACAAATGCACCCTGGTGAGTTGAAGGTAATTAAAAGACAAGTTTGAGCTAAGAGGATGGTGGAAAGGGAGCTTAAAAAACCTACCATAGGACAGTACATAATCTTGAGTCCTGGAACTTTAGAACAACCCTTCTGGTCTTATATTAAAACATCTACACTACTGTTTTCTTTTAATCAGGTTTAGGTTCAATTGTATCCACTGGTCCCTCACAGTCCCTAAGGGGATTTCGAAGCCTGGGGCTGTAAAGCCATGCCCTCGTGATGATTTCTTGGACCAAGATCTCATAAATTTTATGTTCCTCTGTGGATTTTTATGATGATCTTCAGTCAAGATACAATTTACCACTTTTAAAACACTGTAATTTTGCAAAAGTGAGGCCAGCGCTGATATATATCTGCAAATGTTGTCATCACCTTTGATATGTTTCGGGGTTGGGAGTTTCTTAACAGGAGCCCTATGGCGAAAGAAAAAATTTGATTGTGCATTGACTTGTCCCGAGAATTGTTATATTTTAATGGGCATAGTTTTAAATAATTTGTTAGTACTGTACAGAATTCTCATTATCCAGGTCAAAGAAGGGGTAGTAGTTTTGACATGTAGTAGTTTTTATATTTTATTAAAATTAATATAAACTAGGGCTATATCACTCGTACATGGAAATTTGTACATGACTTATCGGTTTTGCCCTTTTATTAAGTATTGTACAAGTTACTCTAGGGCTGTGCTATTGGGGAGACATCCATTAAAATGCGGTCTTTACACCGCAATATGTTTACAACATGGCCATTACAACTCAAGTTCTTACAACGACTTGCGCTGGATCGCGGTATACACTAAGGTATAGTATGATTTACAATTCCAACACCTTCCCTACTGTTCCGTAGGCTGGAGTTGGAATAGTAAATCATACTATTCCAAAGTCCAGCGCCATCCAGCGCAAGTCATTGGAATGACTTGCGTTGTAATTGCTGTGTTGTAAACGTATCGCTGTTTGAAGACAGCGATGTAACGGCATACATTCGTGCAATTGTGCTTTTATGATCATTATTGGCCGAAATACATTTTTATTTGACTTGCATTAGATTTGTGAGTGGTCTTTTTGAAAAAAAGTGAAGGAGGTTGGTAAAGGAACCCCAAGTGAAGTAACCATAGCAAGACCTGTAGGCATAGGTGAAAATGAAGTGACTTGCAGTTAAAACAGGGTTATTGGTACATACAAGCATGTCTGTATGTTCATTTCTCAATGCAAAAAATATCAACTAGATTGTTGAGCACAATGCCATGGACTGACGGGGACCCTCACGACAGCGGGTCAGGAGTGGCTCAGGGATATTAGCTTAGTGGACCTTTGGAGAACCTCACACCTCAAAACTCGCGATTACACATTTTACTCTCATGCCCATAAAACATATACCAGACTCAATTACCTACTCAATACCCCAGAGGTATCCACGGTGGTCCAAATGACAGAGATCTAGCCTCTCTCCCTTTCTGACAACGCCCCATTGTCAGTGACCCTCTCAGTGCCGCACCCTAGACCTTCCCCCAGAACGTGGAGACTCAGGGACTCCCTGCTCCACCGACCGGAGGTCAAAGACCAGATAACCAAGCCAATACAGGACTACCTGTTGACTAACTGCACCCCTGAGATCTCGATCTCCATGCTGTGGGATGCCCTGAAGGCGGTTGTGAGAGGGGAGTTTATAGCTATAGCTTCAGCTGACAAAAGAGAGAGCCTGTCTCGCCAAGTGACAGAATCAGAGCATATACCCAAAAGGACAGGGGCCCTTCAGGATTTGGAGGCAGCTTGAAGCGGTCAGAGCTCAACAAGCAGAGCTAGACATTGACAGGGCTAAATACACTGCCCTCAGACTCTGGCATAGGTTCCACACGGGTGGCGACTGCTCAGGCCGCCTATTGGCAAGTCAGCTATTGGGCCAACACCAGGAGTCAGGAGTCCAGACAGGGAGGGAAATGAGTGGACAGACGAAACACACATCGTAGATTCCTTCTGGAAATACTATCAGACCCTCTACACCGCACAAGATGTGTCGCTGGACGTGATCTCAGCCTATCTAAAGGGCGCTCCCACTACTTCTCTGACTCCCACATAGGCTGTGGATAAAGAACAACCGATCAGGATAGAAGATGTTATCTCTAGTATTTCCCACCTAAAGCCATCCACATCCTCAGGGGCAGACGGTTTTCCAGCCTCCTTTTATACAACTTTCTGTCAAAGCCTTGCCCCAGTCCTCATGAGGCTCTTTAACGTGATCAGGGACACAACACCACTCCCCCTGTCAATCCTCCGAGCAGATATAGTAGTAATCCCCAAACCCGGGAAAGGC
Organism: Lissotriton vulgaris; assembly: GCF_964263255.1. NCBI lineage: Eukaryota > Metazoa > Chordata > Amphibia > Caudata > Salamandridae > Lissotriton > Lissotriton vulgaris. The sequence goes on along the minus strand of NC_141685.1, from coordinate 151,484,753 downwards.
AGGACTCATTACGCTTCCTTTCGTCTCATCTTCCTCCTGAACACAGATCTCAAAATCTTTACTTGGATTCTTGCTGGTCAGCTTGGCCCTCTCCTTCCCGGCATCATAGGCCCTGAGATATGCCAACGAAAGAATGCTCTTAGGAATAGACACAAGGAAGCATTCAATAGGGTCCACTAGCCCTATCTGGCAGCCACTCTGACCCGCTGTGGCATAGGGGACCACTTTCAGAGATGGATCCTCAGCAGTTACTCCCACCCAACAGCCACTGTTCGCGTCAATGGGCACCCATCCTCTCCCTTCCCTGTTGCAGGGGGGCCAGACAGGGGTGTCCACTGTCACCCGTGCTGTTGGCCCTGTACATAGAACCCATGTCCCAGAAAGTGCGCACCAACCCACAGATAAAAGGAGTCTAATTTGGTTGAGAGCCGCGTACTATAGGGGTATACATGGATGATGTCATGGCTTCTCTGGAGGAGCCTTCTACTTCACTGCCCGCCTTCCGAACTGAGTTGAAGGCTTTTGGCTTAGCATCAGACTTCAAGATAAATATCCAGAAATCACAAGCTCTCAACCTTACTCTCTGGCCACAGATATTAAACGCTTTAAGATATGCTTTGCCCTTACAGTCTGTCCTTGTATTCATTCCTTATCTAGGTCTCCAGCTAACACCTACTACCGCTGGGTATTTATGGACCGGGCGCTGGTGGGACAAGCACTATAGAGCATCCCGTTCCTTCTGAAGCACACGAGGCCCAAATCTATATATCTCTCTCCAATCACCAAGGCACCACTGGCAGTTTGGAACAGTCGAGCGACACAAAGGAACCTCACTACTTTCCCCTCACCACTCACTCCCATAACTAATAACCCGGATTTTCACCCGGACTCTCGGAACCCTTCATTCGAAGTCTGGGTGCAGACAGGCTGTAGATCAGTAGGCCACCTATTTGACCTGGAGGTCACACTCCCCTTCGAAGCACTCCGTGCACACTTTGCACTTCCTGAAAGAGAGCACTGGCAGCACACCCAAATCCAACAGTGGGTGCTGCAACCCTCTATGCACCCCCGTGCAGAACGACAACTCACCAGCTTCAAAAGCTGGCTTTTGCCGAGGTCTTCCAACAAGTGCCTGGTTTCAGACCTATGCCACATGATTTACTCCTCAATGGACACTCCATAATTCAAGGGCCAACTCTGCTGGGAAGCAGAAATCGGCAGGGAACTCACGACTAAAGAATGGGGGGATGTCTATTACAGGGCACGACACACCATACGCAAGATGGCCAGTATCGAGATGGCCACAAAGATTGTAACCTACTGGTACTACACACCTCACAGGATTCATAAATATAAACACTCCAAATCTCCTGACTGCTGGCGACAGTGTGGTACCTCTGGTACACTACTACACATATTATGGGATTGCCCGAAGATTAGGCCCTAATAGGAGCAGGTGCTCGCAGACATTGACACTCATCTGGACACAGAACTCCGTAGATTCCCAGCCTACCTGATCTTAGGCCTTCCAACTCCTCTCACTTTCCCCCTTATGTCCCGATTGGGTAAAAAATTGGTGTGGCATTATGCGCGGTCCCGCAAAACATCCTCTTCCACCTGGGGCACCGCACATATACCGACACACCCGGGATGGTTACGCCATATGTGGTCGATATTAGGGATGGAACGCATCAACCTCTCATTATCCAACCAGGGATCAGCGTTTCCCACACTATGGGAACCATTCCTATCATTGTTAAAATCAGAATTTCAAGAACTTACCTGCCCCAAATATCTCCAGTTGTTGCGCATACCTGAGGTCGCACAGCCCCCTGACCCCGACCAACACTAATGGCACACGCTACAAGAATTATCTTACGTTTTATCCTCCCTTCTTGCCTGTCCTTTTAGTCACCAGGTCCGGGGGTGAGCTCAGGGGGAGAGGGATTTCTGGGTTCTTTCAATTCAGAGTATGACCCCCTTTGTAGATGGGTCCCGCAATGCCATCATGAATATGCCTTGTTTTATTCTTCTGGTATGTTTAAAAACTAATAAAGAAATTTAAACCACGCCAATGCGCGTTTTGGTGGACATCTTCAATTTACATCTCCACCTTGTTCAGGTCCAAGGTTTAGATACATCTATAATGTAGTAGACAATATTTTGTCATGAACATTACAAAGGGCCAGATGTAGGTAATCTACATTTACAGATTCTAAAGTACCGAATTTTACCGATTTGGTCATATAGAATCGGTAAATTGTATGTAGGGAAACATTCGGTAAAATGTACCGAATCGGTAAGATTCGGTATTTAAGAATCGGTATTTCCCATTCATTCCTAATGGCCTGGAGGCCCATAGGAATGAATGGGAAGCCATTCACTATTATCGATTCGGTAAATACCGAATCGGTAATAGGGGGCACATATTCAAGGGTGGCAGGGTGTCACATTGACACCCTGTGGCACCCCTGAATAGTGCATGGGTGCACATGTGGCACACATACATGCCCTAAGGGCATGTATGTCTGCCACATGGCACTTCAGATTAAATTCAAAAGTGAATTTTTAAAAGAATTCGGTAATTACCACCAACTTGAAGTTGGTGGTAATTAACAAATTCTTACAGCACATAAGCACTTTAATGTGCTTTCTGCATAGCATTTACCGATTCGGTAAATAACAATTTCGTATTTACCGAATCAGTAAATACTGATTCGTTTTTATCGAATCGTCACCTACATTGGAAGGGGCTAAATACCGGTCGGTAACGGCTGAAATTTGGTAAATTATCGAATTTCGGCTGTTACCGACCGGTATTGGGCTACCTACACCTGGCCCATAATGTTCTAATGGTAGTTCTGTGTCAAAAGGCTGACATCTAAGCATGGGCGAATTTTGAGAATTCGCGATCCGCGAATTTGCGGATTTGCGAATTCGCAATCCGCAAAAATCGCGAATTTGCGCGAATTTGCAGATTTTTTTTTGGGTGTTCGCGGGGTGCTTGGCATGTTCGCGGGGCTCTTTGCGTGTTCGCGGGGCGCTTTGCGTGTTCGCTGGGTTTTTTGGTGCAAGACCACGATGCGCCCTCTGGTTCATCACTCCAATTTCTCGTTTTTTGTGCCCTTCTGCCCTCTGCCTCACTCGTTGTGCCCTTCTGCCTTCTGCCCCACTTGTTGCTGTGCCCTTCTGCCCTCTGCCCCACTCTGTGACCTTCTGCCCTCTGCCCCACTCCTGTAACTATTTTTGAATGGCGCCGGCAAGCTGCCAGCGCCATTCTAAAATAGTTACTAAGTTAGCTTCAACAGGAAGCACTAATAGATAAAATGCAGGTGCTCGAGCACCTGCTTTATTTTATCTATTAGTGCTTCCTGTTGAAGCTAACTTAGTAACTATTTTGGATGGCGCTGGCAGCTTGCCGGCACCATCCTAAAATAGTTACAACAACTTCAAGCTTGAAGGCTTGAACTTTTGCCCCCCGAATCCGCCACTCGTGGATTCGCGAATTTTCGGTACATTCGCGGGAGTCCGCAGATCGCGAATTTGCCGAAAATCCGCAAAATCCGCGAGCGGAACGGATTTTGCGCCCATGCTTACTGACATCAGTATGAGGCTACTCACAACATGCATCCCTGGGGAAAGCCTTCCAAAGATGCACAGTACATTAGACCAATGGTGTCCTCAAACAGAAAATGATCAAGCCTGCTCTGTTGGCAAAAATACCTTCAGACTGGCCAATGCGGAATTCAGCAACCCATCAGCATGTGTTTTTTTGGGTGCTGTTTCAGATCGGGCTCTGCACCCATATTTCAGGGGAAACATGAGTCTATGCACCCAGTGTGAAGGATTGATGCACAGAGGTGTCATGCTCTGCACCCACTGCTAGAGAGGATAGTCCCCAGGCAGTGCGCCCAGTGTGGCGGAGGAGAGACACGCTCCGCACCAAGGGAAACAATCAGGCTCTACGCTGAGGGTGATGGTGGACAAGGCAGGCTCTACTTCCAGTATCACCAAAGAGAGGCCTCTTCTCCCAGAGTGATGTGATATACCAGGATCTGTGCCAGTATGATGGAAGAGAGACCTAGAGAGGTCAGGCTAAGCTCCCAGTATGATTGGGGTTAGTGGTTGAAACGTTTCAGCACTCTGTCCATCATCTTGTTGTATTTGCTATGTTTGCCTTAAGTGGACATGGGTCCCTTGCTCGCCGTGCCACTAGATTCAAGCTAGCCTGGCTGCTATGGGGTTGTACCCCGGAACTGGCACCAAGATGCTTGTTTCTGGTCCAGTGAGGACCTGGCCTGGCAATTTGGTCTGGACTGTGGCCATGAGGAGCAGGGTCAAGACTGATTTGCATATGGCTGTGTCCAAACTAGAGTGATATAATGAGCACAATAACAATGGATTAAACCCAGCTCTCTTGACTGAGGTTAAGTGGTTAAAAGGTTTCAGCACTCCGTCCATTATCTTGTGTTTCCCAGTGTGATGAAGCAGAGACCTGGAGAGGTCAGGCTCTGCACCCAGTGTGATGAAAAAGGAACCTGGAGAGGACATGCTCTGTTTAAAGTGGGATGGGATATATCAGGCTCTGCTCTCAATGTAATGGAAGAGAGAATTGGAGAGGTCAATCCCTGCTTCCAATGTGATGGGATATACCATGCTCTGCTTCCAATGTGATGGAACAGAGTCATGGAGAGGTCAGACTTTGCTCCCAGTGTGACGAAGGATAGACCTGGAGAAGTCAGGCTCTGACGGAGGAGAGACCAGGAGAGGTTAGGCTCTACAGCCACTGTGATTGAGGAGAGACCTGTAGAGGTTAGGCTCCGCTCCCAGTGTGACGGAGGAGAGACCTGGAGAGGTCAGGCTCTCCAGCCAGTTTGATGGAGGAGAGACCTGGAGAGGTCAGGCTCTGACGGAGGAGAGACCTGGAGAGGTCAGGCTCTGACGGAGGAGAGACCTGGAGAGGTCAGGCTCTGACAGGGGAGAGACCTGGAGAGGTCAAGCTCTGCACCCAGTGTGATGGAGGAGAGACTTGGCGAGGTCAGGCTCTGCACCCAGTGTGATGGTGGAGAGACCTGGAGAGGTCAGGCTCCACAGCCAGTGTGATGGAGGAGAGACCTGAAGAGGTCAAGCTCCACAGCCAGTGTGATGGAGGAGAGACCTGAAGAGGTCAGGCTCTGCACCCAGTGTGATGGTGGAGAGACCTGGAGAGGTCAGGCTCTGCACCCAGTGTGATGGTGGAGAGACCTGGAGAGGTCAAGCTCCACAGCCAGTGTGATGGAGCAGAGACCTGGAGAGGTCAGGCTTTGCTCCCACTGTAATGGAGCACAGTCCAGGAGAGGTCAGGCTTTGCTCCCAGTGTGATGAAGGACAGACCTGGAGAGGTCAGCCTCTACAACCGGTGTTTTTTATTTTATTTTATTTTTAGTGTTTTATAGAGCACTTTACATGGTATACAAGGTCAACGAATCAACATAAAATGCAGAGAAATACAAAAGGTTGGCGGGGGCAAGGGTGTTGGGTGTGGGGAAGGGGATACACGTGAATGATTACAATCATAGTTAGAGACAGTAAAAACAGAGGCCCACATATTCTTTGCGAGATAATTAGTGATCAGGGGAGGAGGCAATATTCTTAGCTTCTTCCGGAAGCGATAGTCTTAGATTCGTCAGGCATAATGTGTTGGGTGAGGGCAGGCATTAGACGAGGAATTTACCCATGCGGAAGGTTTTGGCCTCCTTCTTGAAGCGTGCGGGAGAAGGGATTTTTCTGATGTCGGGTGGGAAAGAGTTCCAAATTCTTGGTGCGGCCCCAGTAAACGCCCTATTATAGGTTCTTTTTTTCTGAAAAAAGGCAGGTTGCAGTAAGAGGTTTCTGGCGGACCGGGAATTTATGCTTCCTCCAGATACCACTAGTTTCTGTGCCAGATAGGCTGGGGAGTTTGTGTATAGGGCATTGTGTGTAATGCATGTCAGTTTCAACTGGTTTCTGGCTTTTAGCGGGAGCCAGTTCAGCACTTTCATTTGTGGAGAGATGTAGTCCAATTTTCTGGTGCCAGTGAGCAGTCTGACGCCAGCGTTGAGGCAGGCTTTTAGAGGTGCTAAAGAGATCTTCGGTAGACCGGTAAGGGTGGAACATCCATATTCCAGTCTAGATATGACTAGAGCTTGAACTGCCATTTTTAGGTCAGGTGCATGGATGAAAGGTTTCAGCTTCCATAGGTAGCTCAGGTGGAATCTGACTGCTTTGGCCATCGAGTTGATGGAGAGTGTGATGGGGACAGACCTGGAGAGGTCAGGCTCTGCACCCAGTGTGCTGGAGGAGAGTCCTGAAGAGGTCAGACTTTGCTCCCAGTGTGACGAAGGAGTGACCTGGAGAGGTCAGGCTCTGCTTCCAGTGTGAGGGAGGGGAGACCAGGACAGGTGAGGCTCTACAGCCAGTGTGATGGGAAGAGACCTGGAGAGGTCAGGCTCTGCACCCAGTGTGCTGGAGGATAGACCTGGAGAGGACAAGTTCTGCTCCTAGTGTGATGGGAGGTGACTCTGCTCCTAGTCTGATGGAGGAGGGACCTGGAGAGGTCAGGCTCGGCACCCAGTGTGATGGAGGGACCTGGAGAGGTCAGGCTCGGCACCCAGTGTGATGGAGGAGGGACCTGGAGGGTCAGGGTCTGCTCCTAGTGTGATGGAGTAGGGACCTGGAGAGGTCAGAGTCTGCTCTCAGTGTGAAGGAGGAGAGCCCCAGAAAGGACAAGCTTCGCAATCAGTGTGATGGAGGGGAGACCCAGGCTATAAACCCAGAGTACTGCGGGAGAGAGAGTTGGAGAGGCCAAGCTCTTCACTCTGTTTGATGGCAGAGAGGGCCCTGGAGGCCAGGCCCAACACTACATCCACTCTGAGAGTGACCAGGCTCTTCACCAGGAAGAGAAATTGTAACAGACAGAACTTACTTTCTGACAGTGTGTGAAAAGTTAGAAGACTTTGCAAGGAAACGAGCAAAAAGCCTGTGCCTCTTCACAGGAGAAAAGTGAGATATGTCAGATATATTATGTCCTACAAATAGGTTTGATCTGTACCCCATATCACCCATTATTACCCGTGTGTTTGACGGAGTATGGCAGGGAGTATGGCAGAGCATAGTCAAAGCCTCCAGCAGAGAGACACAATCCGGTACAACCTGCAATAGTAAAGTGACTCCAAAGTGTGAACAGTGTGCAGGGCTGCAAGCGAGGTGCACCCCAACAACAACTAATGGTTCCACCTGGTGTTTTAACCATCGAGAAATGTACACAAGAATCAGACTCCATACTAAGAGACGAGCAAAAATAAGAGCAATAGTCTCTTTATTAAGAGATCATCACAGACACGTAGGTTGTGCATGGGGAAGAAAGTCCCTGGACCAATGTCCATGTGACAGCTTGTACCTCATCTTATCATTCTGGCAGACCCAGAAAGGTTTACTTCTGCATGTGATTAGAGTCACAGATATCCTGATGTGGGCCCAATATGAACATAGTGTGCGGTTCACCTGTAGAGCTTTAGACCCTGGAAGGTAGTTTGGTTCCACCCAAAGTAGAACTTTTGATAAACATTAGTGACTATTAAACAACAGTGACTACCGTACCCATGACCAGGCCACAACACAGCTGATGGCTGATGACAGTCGTTTATTGCAGTGGGCACAGACCTTTGTACTTGAGCCACAGTGGGGAGACTGACAGATGACTTGTAAATCTGTGTAGGATGTCATAAATAGGTGCTTGCTAAGGTAGCACGAGACGGCTGGGTCTCCCACTTAGATGTATGTAGCCCCTAAAGTTGTAGAGCGTTTTGAAGAGTTGGTGGTGATCAGAGTTGGTTGTCTCAGCTCTCCTTGAATGTCATTCAGCGCTGAATGAATGAATGAATGAATGAATGAATGAATGAATGAATGAAGGAATGAATGAATGAATGAATGAATAACTTTATTGTTTGGTTACTCAAAACCATTAAATTAAAACAAACGTTTAAAAAAATTACAAAAGTTAAAACAGGAAATGTGTTAGCAAAATAGTCTATGCATCTACGGAGTCTCTATTCATTTAAGCCCTGAGTGGCCATCAACTTAGACCGTGTCTTTTGAATGAACTTTCCAAATGAGGCCATGTCTTTTACTTTGGACAGTGTATATAATTGATGGACCGCCTCCTTTGCGGTGCGGATCCCCGCTTGTCTTAAGATGGGCCTAAGGTAAAGACTGCTTGCTGCACGCAGGGCCGGGCAGCAAAATAGCAGATGAGCATGGGACTCACGTTTGTAATTGCGGAGCCTGCATTCCAATGCACCCAGTTCTGCTCGTTCAACGGCATATAGTTCTTTAAGGGGCAGAGGGTGTAGTCTGTAGGCTAGAATCTTATGGAGAGCTGTGCGGCCCACAGCCTGCGTGAGATGGTGTTTGGGATTTTACACAGTGTGCGGCAGGCATAGGGTCTCGTGCAGGTCTCTTGTCGCTAATGACTCCAAATCCAATTCGCGGGAGCGAACCCGAACTTGTTTCTTGATTGCGTTTTTGATCGCCGTGTAGTTGACTAGTTCGGGGTCCCAAAGCTCAGTGGCCAGGTTGAGACGAACTTTTGCCGAGGTAAGGGTAGCTGACCAAGGATTCCCGGGTTCCATAAAGATATATTTCAAAACTGCCTTAAGTGTCTTATCTTTTGCAGCTGTAGCAAGGTAATAGTATTTACTTAAGGCCGCCATCTCTTCCAGATTTTGTTGGTTGAGCGTGAATTCTAGGCGGATACGGGTGCTTCTAGTGCACTTCGGTAGATGAAATATTCTCTTGTATGCTCTGCAATTAATTTTTTCAAGTTCCTTGTTGAGTTTGCCCAGGTACGCTTGCTGAGCGTAGTTGAGGGCCAGCATTAGTTTAGCCTTTAATACTCTTCGAATAGCCGTTGTAGATGGGCTGTGTAAGGAAGCTTGTAATTTGCAGAGTGCATAAGTGATGGGTTTCCCTTTGCCTTGGACTTTCTTTAACTGGGCGCCGGAGAGACCTGACTCGTGGTAGCAGACTCCCAGGTAGGTATATCTCTGTGTGCTTTCCAAGGAGAGATGACCAAGATTCCATTTTGCTCATTTTTTATGTGGGTAGGGGCCAAAAATAACTATTTTAGACTTGGAAGGATTTGCCACCAACCTGTTTTCGTTGTTGTATGTTGCCAGGGCGGTCAGCATCTTTTGTAGTCCTATTTTAGTGTGGTCCAGGAGTACCAGATCGTCAGCGTACTGCATGAACTGGATTTTGATCCCCCCAATCCTTGGGGTTGCTAGGGCTGCCCCCAACAGGGCTGTCTCCATGTCTGCTGTATACAGATTGAACAGCAGTGGCGCTAACACGCACCCTTGCTTTAGACCTTGGTCTGTGTCAATTTTCTCAGATGCGGAATCACTCGAGAGTTTAATTCTAACCCACGTTTTTTGATAGAGTGACTGAATTGCTCTTAGCAGGGTCGGATTGATGTTCCATTGTGCCCGTTTTGCCCATAAAATTGCGCGGTCGACCCCATCAAAAGCGGCAGAGTAATCGATGAAGCAGGCGAATAAAGGGAGGGTTTTACGTGACCTAGCTTGATAGGCCAAATAGGAGAGTGCAGTGATGTTATCCACGGTCGAAGACCCGGGTCTAAAGCCAGTTTGTCAGAAAGGCAGAAGACCTTCTTCACACGCCCAATCTGCGAGGTCCGTCAATATTGCACTAGCATAGGCTTTGCCCTCGATGTCCAAGAGGGCAATCAGTCTGTAGTTGGACGGGTCTGATTTAGGCCCCTTCTTATGGATTGGGTGTAAAAGTGAGCCTCTCCAGGAATCTGGTACAAAAGGGGTTTGTGAAGGACGGAGCATCTGAATCAATCAAACACTCACACCCAGCCAAAAGATCTGGGTTTAATCCATCACGTTCTTTAGCCCACTCTGCCACCCCAGTTCAGACATGACTATATGCAAATCAGTCTGACCCTGTGCCTCATGGGAACAGTCCAGCCCGAACAGCCAAGCCATGTCTTCCCTGGACCGGAAACAAGCTTCCGAGGACCGGTTTCTGGCATTCCAGCCGTCTTCAGCCCTGCTTGCTGCAATCCAGTGGCAAAGTGAGCAAGGGACTCACTTCTGAGCATACCCTGCCACACTTATGGCGGCCAAAAGCGGTACAAAAGGGGGTGGTGATGGACGGAGCATCTGAATCAATCAAACACTCCCACCCAGTCAAAAGATCTGGGTTTAATCCATCACCGTTCTTTAGCCCACTCTGCCACCCCAGTTCAGACATGGCTATATGCAAATCAGTCTGACAGCCACAGTGTGGCAGGGCATGCTCAGACGTGAGTCCCTTGCTCACTTTGCCACTGGATTCAAGCAAGCCGGGCTGAAGACGGCTGGAATGCCAGAAACCGGTCCTCGGAAGCTTGTTTCCGGTCCAGGGAAGGCATGGCTTGGCAGTTCGGGCTGGACTGTTCCCATGAGGCACAGGCTCAGACTTGATACACTATCTTCCCCCAATATCGAACTATTGATCTTCAGAGTGCATCCCCGCCAAGAGATTGAGTGGGGGGGAGCTCTAGCATATCCCCCCGGGAGGTATCAGGAAGGAGTTTTGTTCAGCACTGATAGAACGGCTGGCCCCTTATACGTTACAGACCAACAGGTTTCTATTGGTAGGGGACTTCAATCATCCTCTGGAGGTTCTCTCCAATGCAGAATCTGTCTGTCTGGTGGCAGTGATGAAAACTCTTGAACTGTCCCCTAAAGTCACTAGCCCTACACATGTGGCTGGACATGTGTTGGACATGACTTTCACCAGCATCCCTGAGTTAGTTGCCGAACCCCCCCTAAAGTTAAGCTGGACTGATCACCTGGCACTACATTTTTCTTGGGCATTGAAAAAACTGCCCGGCCCCCCACACACTCACAAGGAGTTGTGTAGATCCTGGAAAAAGGTAACTTCCGCTGCGTTTAGTCGGGTCTATATCCCTCCCATACTTGAGAACTATGACAATTGTGAGACTGCCTTAGAAAGGTTTGAGGCCTCTATAGCGGATGGCCTCGACTCTATTGCACCTTTAAAAAGGGTAAATATTCAGGCAAGGGCAGCTCCTGCCCCCTGGTATTGAGATAGTCTTAATAGAGTAAAGGCTTCATGCAGGGTGATAGAAAGAAAATAGAGGAAATCCAACTTGGAGCATGAGGAATTGCGCTACCGAGTGGCTCATAGAGCCTATCTAAACAGCTGTAACATACCTAGGCGATCCTACCTAGGCTCCCGCATTATGGAAGCTAGGAATTCCTCTCAGGAGCTCTTTTCTATCCTAAAGGAATTCACAAACCCGAGGTCTAGCAACCCACTCCTGTCATCCACCCAAGAATTATGTGAGGATCTAGGGAGCTACTTTACTAAAAAAATGAACGTGATCTATCGCGCCTTTGGGCCTGAAGAGGTAGCTCTTGAAAAGGTCCCTGTGCCTGAAAACCACTGTCCTTCGAGCCTAGAATCTTTTCCCAACATCTCAAGGGAACAAGTAAGCCTGTTATTAACGCAGGTCAAATCCGGTTCCCCGCTAGACCCGGTGCCGCCTACTGTTATATCTGAACTAACCCCAGTCTTATCTTATGTGCTTGCTCAAGTTTGTAACATCTCAAAAGGGACAGCAACGGTGCCACAAAATTGGAAATTTGCTCGTATTAAACCTTTGCTTAAAAAGGCATTAGCGGACCCTACGGATTTACAGAATTTTAGACCGATTTCCTTGCTTCCCTGTTGTTGAAAAATTATGGAGACACTAGTCAACCGGCACCTTTCCTGCTACTTGGAACAGAATAACTCACTGGACATATCCCAGTCGGGCTTCCGTGCTTCTTATAGCACAGAGGCCGCTTTGTTGGAGGTTACTGACACTTTAAGAATGTCTCTGGACAAGGATATCCCTGTGATGTTAGTGCTGCTTGATCTGTCGGCGGCCTTTGCCACCATCTCTCATCGCATCCTGTTGGACAGGCTTCAAGAGATTGGTGTCAGAGGCATGGCCCTTAAATGGATTCAGAACTATCTGTTTGATAGAACACAGAGTGTCCAGTTGGACTCTTTGGTGTCAAAAACCCCTTTGGTAGATAAAGGAGTCCCACGGGGCTTAATATTGAGCCCTACCTTGTTCAATATATATGTAGCCCCCTTACCTGCCACCATTAGGAATTGTGGTTTTGAAACTATATCCTATGCAGACAACACACAGGTGATAGTCCCCTTTGAGGCTAACCCTTCAGTAACCAAACTTAAATTTATAAACTGCACGATCAGCATCGCAAGCTGGATGAAGAAGAATTTCCTCCAACTCAACTCCTCGAAAACAGAGATCTTACTGTTTGGCAAGGCGGAGCAGATATGGACCCCAGATTGGTGGCCAGCAGAATAAGGAGAATCCCCTTCCCCTAGAGGATGGGCTAAGAACCTGGGTATCAAAATTGACAACAAATTATCCATGGAAGAGCAGGTGAAGACCGTGTCAGGCATGTGTTTTGGTACCATGAGGATGCTCAGAAAAATCTTTCAGTGGATCCCGCTAAATGCCAGAAAGACTCTTATCCAGTCACTCCTAGTTAGTCGACTGGAATATGGCAACTCTTTGTTGGTGGGAGTAAGAGAGGACTTGGCGGGCAAACTTCAAGTGGTTCAAAATACGGCAGCCCGTCTTGCCCTCAATAAGCCTGCTTGAACATCCTCTTTACCTCTCTTTCACCAACTGCATTGGCTCCCCATTAGAAAACGAGCCATCTTTAAGCTGTTGTGTATGGTTTTCAAGGCCCTCCAGGGTATGGGGCCATTATATCTGACAAAAAAATTGATTGTTATCAACCCGTACGACAGCTTCGATCCAGCAACTGCAACTTGCTCTGTACTCGGAGAATTCGGAAGACCAAAATGAGTGGGCTAGCCTTTTCTTATCTGGCACCCAGTTATTGGAACTCTATCCCGGAAGAGCTCTGTGCCTGTTCCAGTTTCTTTCAATTTATGAAATTGCTTAAAACCTGGCTTTTCTAATCTGGTTCCCACTGTCAATAGATTGTTCTCTTCTCATGCGCCGAAAGATCCCCCTGGGGATGATTCGCTGCACCCAATAAATGACCAAAATATAATAAATAAACAAAATAAATGATAAACACCTCTGTTGTATACAATCCATCTAACCATGAATCAGTTACAGTCAGCGGTGAGTTAAGGTCCAGCTCGATGATAAACACTTCTGTTGTATACAATCCATCTAATCGTTCATAAGCTACATAGTCAGCGGTGCGTAAAGATCCAGCTTGATGATAAACCCCTCTGGTAAAGGGCCACTATGATGGGTGCATTTACAGATGCAACGATGGACAACGGAGTCACTTCTTCCACATCAGGGCCTGGGTGGTAAATGCAGTGCACTGCAAGCATTAACCCTGAGAGTCACAGCTCACATTCTTCTCCTTTCATTCTTCCATGTCAGGGCCTGGGTGGTAAATGCAGTGCACTGCAAGCATTTACCCTGAGAGTCACAGCTTACATTCTTCTCCTTTCATTCTTCCATGTCGGGGCTTGGGTGGTAAATGCAGTGCACTGCAAGCATTAACCCTGAGAGTCACAGCTCACATTCTTCTCCTTTCATTCTTCCACATCAGGGCTTGGGTGGTAAATGCAGTGCACTGCAAGCATTAACCCTGAGAGTCACAGCTCACATTCTTCTCCTTTTATTCTTCCATGTCAGGGCCTGGGTGGTAAATGCAGTGCACTGCAAGCATTAACACAGAGAGTCACAGCTCTCATTATGATACTTTCATTCTTCCATGTCAGGTTGTGGGTGGTAAATGCAGTGCACTGCAAGCATTAACCCTGAGAGTCACAGCTCACATTCTTCTCCTTTCATTCTTTCATGTCAGGGCCTGGGTGGTAAATGCAGTGCACTGCAAGCATTAACCCTGAGAGTCAAAGCTCACATTCTTCTCCTTTCATTCTTCCATGTCAGGGCCTGGGTGGTAAATGCAGTGCACTGCAAGCATTAACCCTGAGAGTCACAGCTCACATTCTTCTCCTTTTATTCTTCCATGTCAGGGCCTGGGTGGTAAATGCAGTGCACTGCAAGCATTAACACAGAGAGTCACAGCTCACATTCTTCTCCTTTCATTCTTTCATGTCAGGGCCTGGGTGGTAAATGCAGTGCACTGCAAGCATTAACCCTGAGAGTCAAAGCTCACATTCTTCTCCTTTCATTCTTCCATGTCAGGGCCTGGGTGGTAAATGCAGTGCACTGCAAGCATTAACCCTGAGAGTCACAGCTCACATTCTTCTCCTTTTATTCTTCCATGTCAGGGCCTGGGTGGTAAATGCAGTGCACTGCAAGCATTAACACAGAGAGTCACAGCTCTCATTATGATACTTTCATTCTTCCATGTCAGGTTGTGGGTGGTAAATGCAGTGCACTGCAAGCATTAACCCTGAGAGTCACAGCTCACATTCTTCTCCTTTCATTCTTTCATGTCAGGGCCTGGGTGGTAAATGCAGTGCACTGCAAGCATTAACCCTGAGAGTAGCAGCTCTCATTCTTCTCCTTTTATTCTTCCATGTCAGGGCTTGGGTGGTAAATGCAGTGCACTGCAAGCATTAACCCTGAGAGTCACAGCTCACATTCTTCTCCTTTCATTCTTCCATGTTAGGGCCTGGGTGGTGAATGCCGTGCACTGAAAGCATTAACCCTGAGAGTCACAGCTCACATTCTTCTCATTTCATTCTTCCACATCAGGGCTTGGGTGGTAAATGCAGTGCAATGCAAGCATTAACCCTGAGAGTCAGAGCTCACATTCTTCTCCTTTCATTCTTCCATGTCAGGGCCTGGGTGGTAAATGCAGTGCACTGCAAGCATTAACCCTGAGAGTCACAGCTCACATTCTTCTCCTTTCATTCTTCTATGTCAGGGCCTGGGTGGTAAATGCAGTGCACTGCAAGCATTAACCCTGAGAGTCGCAGCTCTCATTCTTCTCCTTTCATTCTTCCATGTCAGGGCCTGGGTGGTGAATGCAGTGCACTGCAAGCATTAACACAGAGAGTCACAGCTCACATTCTTCTCCTTTCATTCTTGCATGTCAGGGCCCGGGTGGTAAATGCAGTGCACTGCAAGCATTAACACAGAGAGTCACAGCTCACATTCTTCTCCTTTCATTCTTCCATGTCAGGGCCTGGGTGGTGAATGCAGTGCACTGCAAGCATTAACCCTGAGAGTCGCAGCTCTCATTCTTCTCCTTTCATTCTTCCATGTCAGGGCCTGGGTGGTAAATGCAGTGCACTGCAAGCATTAACACAGAGAGTCGCAGCTCTCATTCTGATCCTCTCACTTGTTCCGCGTCAGGGCTTGGGTGGTAAATGTTGTGTACTGCAAGCAATATACCCGAGAGTGACAGTTCACATTCTTCTCCTTTCACTTTGCTTTTGGACACTGTTCTCTGGCCGCTGTTACTGAATCATTACTGTTGTAGAAAACAACCAAACACCACAATCAGCTGTGACTATTCACCAGTGTGTGCTTGTTAAATTAGTTCTTCTTGCTGGGACTCATTCCAAGTTTTTTGAGTTTATAGGTTTTATCACTAATCCCTAAAGTTAGCTGAAAATACCCTTCTTAGTCCAAGCATTGTTTCTAGAGCTGATTTTGTTGCAGAGATTCTGCTCATGCACAGAACGATGCTCAGGAAACCAGGACCTCAGTGTATTGTGGTGTACCAAAAACCCACCTCAGTGCCCAGAAGCCCTTTCCGACTAGCAACAGTGCCTCATTCATTCTCGGTACTACAGCGAAGCTACCAATGATTAGACAACCCAGAACAAGACACTTTGGGACCTCTAAGAAATAGTGGGCATTAAGAACACTTTTTTTTTATTCTAATAAATGTGCACAATGTGAGTAATCAGAGACTCGGTATAGTTTAAAATGTTTATTTCAACTACGTGCTCTAAGATGCAGTATCTTTACCGACATAAGTAAAAAGATGCATAAAATCAATACAATCAGCATTGTTACAATTCCATAAAATACAAAGGGAGAAATCATATTATAATGATAGTGGAACCAGGTCTATAGCGCCTTGTGTACCACCATCCCTTGGCTAGGAGCTATGTGTTATAATAATAGAAGACCTCTAGGTTAAAACGGGGAACCCCATACCTCCAAAGTCAGGTAAAGTGAATCACATCCCAGATCAGCACAGCTCTTTGTCGATTCAAAGGTTTTTTCCAAGTGCTAGTCTCATTCATGCAGTGCAATATTAAAAGCATCTGAGTTTCAGAAATGAGCAGCTGTGTTCGTGTTGTGTCTAGAGCGTGGGCCGATCAACCTGCATCAACAGCATACATTGTTATTTTAGCCTTGAACACTTTGTGCAGACTTGAGGCCGCATTGTGAGTCTAGAGATGTGAAAAACAGACCATTCTCATGTGAAGGAAAATCAAGCAGTTTGTCTTTATAAAAACAGAGACATGTAGTGTTATGTGCAAAAGCAGCAAAATGGCGTTTGAGCAACTAACTCACTTATGCTAACATAGCAATGTGTGCAGGCAGAACCGTATCCTCAATGCACCCTCCCTTGATCGGGTCAATGCATGAAAAGAAACATAAGAAGAATGCAGAGTTCAAATTCATCCGAGACAGAAATAAGTTAATTCTTGTCAGAAAATGGGTAACGAGGAAATGAAAGGGGCAAAAAGAAAAGAATGTCTATTAAAAAAGAAAAAAAATGCAAGTGAGAAAAAAAATAACATCACGGGGAGAAGCAAAAAACTTGAGTGATGCATCGCATGCTGGATCGTTGCCAATCTAATCCATCAGTGTGTATGCACAGTATGTCGCAACAGCCTCCAAAAGAAAGTCATTGTTATTGTCAGCAAAGAGTTCTGCCATTCAATTTAGTAACGGAAATGAACATACATGTTCTTCAATTGCGGGAGCCTCTAGCACAATCAGAGGACAACTTGCGTTTACTTCCAGGAAGTTATGCGCAGCCGTATATATGTCCCAATTCGGCAAAACTCAGTGCGCTGCTGCACAGACCATAATCCTGATTCCAGAACAGGCAAACTCATGAGCCACTAATGGACTCAATAGATGGTCAAAATCAGGAGCAGGAGACACCGTATTTGAGAGACAGAGTTCTAATGCCCCTTCGAATTGGCAATCCAGGCAATGGAACATGGGGAAGCCGCTAAAGATGCTGGAAAAAATAGAATGAAAAAATGCCAGTATCACACCAAATATAGTTTGGAATGAGGTCACAAGGCCGGAGCTAACAGTTATAAAAAAAGTGGGCCAGGCCTGTAGTGGTCGAGGCATTAAAGATAGTGTGGATTAAAGCGACAAAATGAAGTGGGAGATCCGTATTTAAAAGCGTGTGTACTTCTGCACACGTGTTAGCAACATGAAGGACAAATGTTTCACAAGAAGAAGTGAGAGCAACTTCTGTTTGAGACAATAAAGCTCTTATTCTGTTCAACTTTTGAACTCTGCTTTCAGTGTCGGAATGGAAGGCCACATAGAGATATCGAGCCTCCGTTGCGGGGGCGGGAAAAGCACATTTTTACAGCAATATACTCGCTGTGAAACAGTGACAATGTACAGAATTCCAGCTAACATCCCGAAGCAAGCTTCATTATTTAAAAGCAAATAGCTATCAGTTGCTAATAGTGTGAATGTTGGTAGGATAGCTGGCACAAGAATTCCCTTAAAAATGCAAGCTAAATTCGGAGCCTCCACATTACACGTCCCGTGCAATTGAACATTCTTGCATACGAGTGAGTGATCAGGTGTGGAAGTGCACTCCTGCCCTTTTAAGTAAACCTCTTAGCCATCCCTCAGACATCTGTATGAGAAGGGCAGAGACCAAACTTCATGGAGAAAAGCGGTACTAAGTGGTTCATATCTACCCAGGGCATAGTGTTTCATACATGAACTAAACTTAAACAGAGGAAAAGGCAATGTTATTAAACCATGGATGAGCCACACAGCTGAATTAGATTCAGCTACAGAAAATGGTAATGGTTCTAATTTATTTATATGCAATAGAGAATGTGACTCATCCTTCATGGACATGAACTGTTGTTTTTCTGTTAAATTAAACGGTATAAACACTAACGAAATATTAATGTAGTCCCAAGGCACTTTCCCAGATTTTAAAGTTTGTAAGGTCCAAGCAAACTGCGTGATGGACCGCAATTGATTTTGACCATGGAACAAAACAGAAACATCATCTTGCACAATATCCACAACAGACGAAACAATATTATCCAAGGTGTATATCCTGGAAGAGAGTGTGTTAACGCTATTATCAATGAGAGCAAGCACTTTTTCAAAATTAACTTGGTCGATTGCTCTCAAACAGGAAGCAGCCTCAACCTGCGACAGTTTCCAAACTTCATTGTAAATCGCACATATATATATCTTTTAGATCTTCCACTCACAGGACCCTTAACAAAATCAGTTAAATCAACATTGTCGGTCAACAAAGATAAATGATGTTTAACAGACGAAAGGGTGGAATGTTTCAGCCAATTTTGACATCATTTCCCCACTGACTAGGTGGTAACTGAATGGGAAGTTTCAAAAAGGGATCAGTTCTTTCCTGTGTAAGGCCAGGGGCTAAACCCAGAAAGCCATGTTGACAAGAATCAGAACTTGTTGGCCACAACAGCCAACCCTCAGGATCCAG
Organism: Lissotriton vulgaris; assembly: GCF_964263255.1. Classification (NCBI taxonomy): domain Eukaryota; kingdom Metazoa; phylum Chordata; class Amphibia; order Caudata; family Salamandridae; genus Lissotriton; species Lissotriton vulgaris. The sequence goes on along the minus strand of NC_141685.1, from coordinate 151,466,013 downwards.
GGACGAAATGTTAAAGGAGGAATTTGAAATTAAAGATTGTAATTCATCAAGGGATCTATCAGTATGATTCTTCCAATTAGGGTAAGCATGCAGATTAGGAATTTTAGGGGTATTCATGTGTTTTGAAGTGGCCAAACTAAGACAAGTTGTTTGTGAGATCGTACTATTTAAAAACAACATGTGGCCCGGAATAAGACATGCTCGGTGTAAAGCTTCAGTGCACTGCCCTTGCAGATGAGAGGCGAAAACCCAAAGTTTTAGATTGTTTAGTGCAATACCAGAAAGAATAGAGGCTTCAAGCTAGATAATTAAAACTTTATTGTTTTTCTGCATTTTACCCAGAATAGTGACAAAGCACTGATGACAGTCTGGGAACTGGTTTCCTTGGACTAGAAACGCGTCAGCCCATCTGAGGGAGCAATCAATATCACTAAGCGTTTGAACTAGCTCTGGCTGGTTGTAAAAGTCAACCTTATATTAGAACGTGCTCCTTCCTTTTGACTTTGTCTCTTCATTCTTTATGAATTCAGATTAACTTTATTGAAAATTTCAATTGTTTGTGTTTGTATAGTGAATTTTTTGTGGAATGTATGATAATTGTGTATATGAATTGTAAATATTTTGTTTGTAAATAGTTAGATGTTGGAATTTAAATGTATTGAATAAACAGTTGTCTCCTTTTTTTGCAAAACTTTCAAAAGAAGAATGAATGTTTTTTCCGAAAGAGACAGGTATAAATAAAAATACCGGGTCAAACTCAATACGTTTGTGTTTCTCCTATGATCTGAAATAAGTTTTTGGAAATTAATTGGGTGTAGACATATTCTTATGTTTTCTAGTTTATTACGATCCAGTCTACCCCATACCCTACATGGACCTAACTCCTTTGTTTCACAAAGATACTCCAAAACCAGGCAGTACGACCCATCAGGTTTGGTAACAGTGTAATGAGGATTATTCATGGGTGACACACATGTCTCAATCACACCTTGATATTCTAATTGTTCAAGGATTTCCGCAATGGGGGCTTTAGCCAATCGCCGCATGGGATATTGGGGTTGTGGCTGTGGCATAAACCGCAATGGAATCTCGTGTCTGGGAGAAAGTTTATCCCACCCGACTTGAGTATGGTACAATGCAGGTGCAAGCACCAGAGCACACTCTTCTGCAAAGTTCTGCGGACTGCTCCTTGGGCACATTGTGCGGAAAGCTGGGGAGGGTGACCTCCTCCCCTCTTGGAGCGGCAAAATGAAAAGCGGGGGCCAGTCTGACTCAGCTAACAGAATGTCATATGTAGAGGTCAGATGGCCCCAAAAAATCCCTTTTATTACACGTTGGATATCACCTTCTATTAAAAGAACTATATCATATAGTCTGTCGGGGGAGCCACCCACTGTCAGCAGTTTCCATTGTGATAAAAGTGTCAGTTGCTGTCGCCTTCAGCTATGGACGCAGTGCTTTCCGCACTATTGTAACCTCCGCTGCGCTGTCGAGCAGCGTTAATGCCCATGTCAGGATCCGTAGCTGTGTTCTCACTATCCGTGGCATACCTTACGGATAACGCAGCAACTTTATTTTTCTGAAAATGAGGGCGTTAACGTGGCAAGTCTTCCTGCTTGCCTTTACCATCAGACCGGCGGGGCTGCTCACGTCCTTGTGGGGAACCCCGACCCCTGCCGTGTTCTCCTCCACCAGCTTGCGCGCGATGTTTCCTGTGAAGAACGAGGAGAACGTTGCTCAGGAACCTGAAATCTATCAGGAGACCTAATTCTTGCGTGGTCACACAAATCATAAGTGCGCTCAGTATTTATTTATTTATTTATGAAATTTATTATTTATTTATGTCATTTATTAAGCGCGAACAAATGCCCGTGGGCGTCTCGGGGCTAAGATATCTGCGAATGATTCTCCTACTGCCAGGGTAGATCTTGTGTTACTGGCTGAACAGCCAGGTCTTTAGCTGTTTGCGCAAGGTCCAAAATGAGGGGCAGGATTTTATTGACTGGGGTAAGGAGTTCCATAGTTTCGGAGCAGAGACCAAGAACCTCCGATCCCCCCAGGAAACAGTTTTGGTGCGGGGAACCACTAGATCGTTTAGGGTAGAGGAACGTAAAGATCTCGATGGACGGTAAGGAGTCAGATGTTGTTTGAAAAATGAGGGTCTTTAATTGTGCAGAGACTTATACACAATGCAGACAGTTTTCAACTTAATCCTGTTTCTGATATGAAGCCAGTGTAACTTTCTAATGGTGTCGGTCACTGACTTATATTTGGGAATTCTGGCCAAGAGTCTAGCTGCTGAGTTTTGGACAGTTTGCATTTCATTGATGACCCTTACTTGGGCATTTGCAAACAGGGCATTACAGTAGTCCAGCGTAGACAGCACTAAGGAGGTCACCAGAGTTTTACCGGCCGTTTCAGGGAGGAAGGGGATGATTTTCTTTATAAGGCGCAATTTATGGAAGGCTGAGGATGCAATTTGGTTGGCGTGTAAAACAAAGTTGAGACGGTCGTCAAAGACCTCACCTTGCTAGCAGGTTTAGGCGGAATTCCGAAGGCGGTGGGCCATCATACGGAGGACCAACTTGGGTTAAGTTGTCCGAATATGACGACTTCCGTCTTATCGGAATTAAGTTTTAAACATTTGGGGGCTATTCAGTCCCCAATTGCCAACATGAAAATTGGGGTGGGAGCACACTGCTTCACCTCCCAGCAGGGTCGCCCCTAAGCATCATGGTAGATGCAGTCCGACAAGCGAGTACACTTGCAAAGTCTTTAGAGTGTTTCACCAGGTGGGTGCAGATTAGTGCTGGCCATCTCTGGACACGTGTTTCTAGATTATTATCTGTCATCAGCAGAGATTAGGCATTATTTGGGGTTGCTGAGCAGGGTGCCGTATCCTTGGAACATAGAAATCTCTCCAGGCGCGCAGGTGCCTCTCCACGAGCTCGTCAGCCCACAGCGGCTCGAGGGAGCCTTCAAGTAGAAAATTGGTGTGGGAGCACACTGCTTCACCTCCCAGCAGGGTCGCCCCTAAGCATCATGGTAGATGCAGTCCGACAAGCGAGTACACTTGCAAAGTCTTTAGAGTGTTTCACCAGGTGGGTGCAGATTAGTGCTGGCCATCTCTGGACACGTGTTTCTAGATTATTATCTGTCATCAGCAGAGATTAGGCATTATTTGGGGTTGCTGAGCAGGGTGCCGTATCCTTGGAACATAGAAATCTCTCCAGGCGCGCAGGTGCCTCTCCACGAGCTCGTCAGCCCACAGCGGCTCGAGGGAGCCTTCAAGTAGAAAATTGGTGTGGGAGCACACTGCTTCACCTCCCAGCAGGGTCGCCCCTAAGCATCATGGTAGATGCAGTCCGACAAGCGAGTACACTTGCAAAGTCTTTAGAGTGTTTCACCAGGTGGGTGCAGATTAGTGCTGGCCATCTCTGGACACGTGTTTCTAGATTATTATCTGTCATCAGCAGAGATTAGGCATTATTTGGGGTTGCTGAGCAGGGTGCCGTATCCTTGGAACATAGAAATCTCTCCAGGCGCGCAGGTGCCTCTCCACGAGCTCGTCAGCCCACAGCGGCTCGAGGGAGCCTTCAAGTAGAAAATTGGTGTGGGAGCACACTGCTTCACCTCCCAGCAGGGTCGCCCCTAAGCATCATGGTAGATGCAGTCCGACAAGCGAGTACACTTGCAAAGTCTTTAGAGTGTTTCACCAGGTGGGTGCAGATTAGTGCTGGCCATCTCTGGACACGTGTTTCTAGATTATTATCTGTCATCAGCAGAGATTAGGCATTATTTGGGGTTGCTGAGCAGGGTGCCGTATCCTTGGAACATAGAAATCTCTCCAGGCGCGCAGGTGCCTCTCCACGAGCTCGTCAGCCCACAGCGGCTCGAGGGAGCCTTCAAGTAGAAAATTGGTGTGGGAGCACACTGCTTCACCTCCCAGCAGGGTCGCCCCTAAGCATCATGGTAGATGCAGTCCGACAAGCGAGTACACTTGCAAAGTCTTTAGAGTGTTTCACCAGGTGGGTGCAGATTAGTGCTGGCCATCTCTGGACACGTGTTTCTAGATTATTATCTGTCATCAGCAGAGATTAGGCATTATTTGGGGTTGCTGAGCAGGGTGCCGTATTCTTGGAACATAGAAATCTCTCCAGGCGCGCAGGTGCCTCTCCACGAGCTCGTCAGCCCACAGCGGCTCGAGGGAGCCTTCAAGTAGAAAATTGGTGTGGGAGCACACTGCTTCACCTCCCAGCAGGGTCGCCCCTAAGCATCATGGTAGATGCAGTCCGACAAGCGAGTACACTTGCAAAGTCTTTAGAGTGTTTCACCAGGTGGGTGCAGATTAGTGCTGGCCATCTCTGGACACGTGTTTCTAGATTATTATCTGTCATCAGCAGAGATTAGGCATTATTTGGGGTTGCTGAGCAGGGTGCCGTATCCTTGGAACATAGAAATCTCTCCAGGCGCGCAGGTGCCTCTCCACGAGCTCGTCAGCCCACAGCGGCTCGAGGGAGCCTTCAAGTAGAAAATTGGTGTGGGAGCACACTGCTTCACCTCCCAGCAGGGTCGCCCCTAAGCATCATGGTAGATGCAGTCCGACAAGCGAGTACACTTGCAAAGTCTTTAGAGTGTTTCACCAGGTGGGTGCAGATTAGTGCTGGCCATCTCTGGACACGTGTTTCTAGATTATTATCTGTCATCAGCAGAGATTAGGCATTATTTGGGGTTGCTGAGCAGGGTGCCGTATCCTTGGAACATAGAAATCTCTCCAGGCGCGCAGGTGCCTCTCCACGAGCTCGTCAGCCCACAGCGGCTCGAGGGAGCCTTCAAGTAGAAAATTGGTGTGGGAGCACACTGCTTCACCTCCCAGCAGGGTCGCCCCTAAGCATCATGGTAGATGCAGTCCGACAAGTGTACTCGTAATAATCTAGAAACACGTGTCCAGAGATGGCCAGCACTAATCTGCACCCACCTGGTGAAACACTCTAAAGACTTTGCAAGTGTACTCGCTTGTCGGACTGCATCAACCATGATGCTTAGGGGCGACTCTGCTGGGAGGTGAAGCAGTGTGCTCCCACACCTATTTTCCCAATTGCCAACATACCTTCTTTAAAGTTTTCTGCTACCTTATCGCTGTTGTTTTTGATGGCCAAGACCAACTGCGTGTCATCCGCATAGGAGGTGAGGCTCATCCCATATGCTCGAATGATGTTAGCTAGGTCCGACACGTAGATATTAAAGAGTGTCGGACTTGGGGATGAGCCTTGTGGTACCCCGCATGGCAGAGACAAGTTGGACGATTGGAAGGGGCCCAGTGTGACAGCCTGGGTTCTGTCAGACAGAAAAGATGCCAGAAGTTCCTTGGCTGTGTGTTGAATGCCCATGTTATCAACACGGTCAACCAAAATCGAGTGATCGACCGTGTCGAAAGCAGCCGATAAATCAAGCAGTATTAGTACTGCTGTTCCACCGTGATCTCGGATGGATCTTGTAAATGGGTGAACATTTCATTAAGCATTTCAGTAAGACTTTTCATTAAAATAATAACCAGCTCATCTAAGCAATGACACATTAACTAACCCTGCCTGTCGCATCAGACTCTTTGGCAGGCAAAGGGGTAATTGTATAAACCTGGAGGATCCTACAAGAAGCGACTATAGTATTGCGTTTAAGTAACACATCAAACCTCTCATGGACGCTTTTCCTAGAAAGTAATAAAACATTCCAGCAAGTACTTATCAGTCTAACAAGGAACTTCAAAGAACACAGCCTTTAGTCATCAACCGCAAGCCTTTCTTCTTGTGAATACAGATCGGTTTGCGACCCAGATCAGATCATCAGAATATTATGGAAGTCCACCTTTGCAAGAAAATTCAGTACAGTGAAGTGACTCTCCCTCTCATTAACTGGCTGGCAAATAAGGTACACTTTAAACATATCAGGCTTGTAAATACGGTACACTTTGAACATATCAGGCTTGTAAATATGGTGCACTACGATATAATTGTGAGAAGTTGGCCTGGTATATGATGCTCACTAGTTCTAGTGATCGCCTTGTACCATGCCAAGCAACCCTTATGATGATTGGTTGTAAGTCAACCTTATAGACCAGCTATCCTAGTGGTAGCGTGGACAAAGCAGTCTTAGGCTAAACTCTGAAAGGCATGTGAAGCAAGCTGTTTTACCATATAAAACCCCCTTGAATACCAAATGAAAGGACACCACACAGATATATATTGAAAATATATATATAGATTTATTAACTACAAATATCCCCTGGACTCTTTATGAGCACAGAAGCACAAGCGTTAAACACAAGACAATATGGATGAGCCCTTGGGGCCACCTAAACCATATACTAAGAAAGTGGTATAAGAGATACCAATCGAAAAGGAAAAGGCCCGCGGGACTCGGGTGCAGTGTTTAAAGTGCACGCACTCACCAATGCAATGTCTATGGTGCGTAAAAGTTATAAAGTTAGTTAGAAAGGAACCTTCCGAGTGACCTAGAGGAGTGAAACTTAAGACACAGACACTAGAGGTGTGTACCAGTGTGGGAACACCGGCGATGCTGAGTTACCTCACCCACAGGACGGGGGTGCATAGGGTCGAAGTAGTGTCGGGTTTCGTCATGCTGGCCGATGGAGATTGGAGCTGAAGATGCTGCAGGTGGCTCGATGTGAAGAGTTCCGGTGGATCCAAGGGTGGATCTGAAGTTGTAAAGACCTGAAAGCAGAGGGGAAAATGTTCAAAGTCACTAGCCAGTGACTACCATGGAACCAGGATGGAACTAGGTGATGTTGGGTGCAAACAGGCGTTGAGGTGTAGATTCTCTCTGCAGCCACGTGGACACGAAGAGGTCGAGGACGTCCAGGAGTTGATCACGAGCTGTACCACGCAGGCTTCTCGCTGTTGGCGGTGTCGGCAACTTGATTGGAGCAAACAGGCCTTGGCTAATGCAAGCCACGCATTAATAGAAAAAGGCTTATCACTCGGACCAGCAAGGTCAGAGTGGGTGATCCTTTTTACAGGAGCGAGGGCAAGTCTGGAGCAACCAGACCCGCAGTGTAGTTTGTGGATTTCATCGCCAAGATGGCCGCTGACCACGTGGCTAGTGGCCGGGATGGCGCGTCGAGTGGCACAATGCAAAAGGGCCCCACGCAGATCGAGGAGAGGCTGGGGGGCTGATCTTCGGTGCAAAGGCTGCTCGGTAGTAGGGGTTCTCAGTCTTCAAAGCACAATGTCGAGGATGTCTCGGATGCTGCGCAGTCAGCTTTTCGGGGGTCTTCCAAGAGGTCTGGTCCTACGTCTCTCGGTGCCTCCACAGGTCCCTTCTTTGCAGGGACTGTGGATCGGGCTGTGAGAAGTCTGGGCATCTGGGTCTTGTCAGGCTCTGGGCTCGGGCTCCGGCGGGAGGCGGCGGCAAAGCACATGTCGAGTTGCTGGTTGGTACCTGTGTTCACAGGGTGGCCTCTCCTAGGCCACAAGGGAGATACTCTTCAGTCTTCTGAGCAGCAGAATGTCGAAGTCCAGTCGTCTTCTTAGTTGCAAGTTGATTTCAGGATGATCCGAGGTGCTATGGCACTGCTCCCACTCTTATTCCCAATCTGAGGAGTGGATCACTTGCTAGGTCCCTCCTCTGGGTGGGACCAGGAAGGGGGGCGGGTACACCCCCTTTCCTTTGTCCAGCTCCTCGCCAGGCCTGGGTCTGGAAAGTCCCAGGACTGGTTTGGACTGGCTTATGCACGAGGACACTTTGTGTGCCCCGGGCATGTCTCAATCTATTCAGCCCTGTCCTACCCAATACACAAAATCCTGTCTGGGGTGGTGCTCGCACCTCCCAAGGCAGGAAACCCTTTGTCCAAGCCCTCCTCGCTGGAAGGACTCCCAGCAGCAGGCGGTCAAACTTGTGTCTGTGGTGGCAGCATCCATTTTGTGATGCTGAGGCTCTGGTTAACTTTAACCGGGGTTAAGGCTAGGTACATGTCGTGTCCCTCTAGAAGGGTGGAATGCTATCCCCCTCGACAGAACTGTCAAGGGGATAGTATTCCAAATTGTATGACACCTTACTCGACATGTTTTGATAAAGCCAAACCAAAGTTAGCAAATAACCGCGAGGATTATAATGCACTTAAGAGTATATGGTATGGCAATATCCCGGAACAGCTAAGGGAGTTGTTCCCGACAGCTGCAGACAGGCTCAGCTCATGCTAGAGCACCATCTCACATGAAACCATGCACTCTGCCCCCAGGATTGCAGGGGCCTTCCATAGGAATGGCTTATAGGTTAACATGTGTCCAGTTAAGGTTAGATATAGGGATACTATATCTAAGCAAGAGGTGATTACACCAACTTAGCCCAGCTGAGTGATCAGCCAGTTGTGTCAAATATGGAGGCCAGGCCAGAGGTGGCACAATACATGCTGCAGCCCCTGGTAGGCCTTGGCTACACCTATGCCCTGGGTACCTATGGTACACTGTTACAGGGCCTATAAGGTGAACCAGTTCCAATTGTGTATGCACCTAAGGTACATGGAGTCCATTTTAAGGAGAGAGCAATTAGCCTGGGGCCCTGAATAGCAGATCCCAGGCCAACTATGTCAAAAACCAGCTAAACACCAGGCAAAAAGTTTGGGGGTAACCATAGTCAGATATCCACCTTCCTACACAACCCCCCCCCCATCCCCCCCCCCAAACGAAAGGAGATAAGGCTATCCTTGACCAGGTAAGCCTATATTGCCTAAGTGGCCTTATAAGGAAGTACCAGCTCTGGCTTTGTAACCCCCTGTCTCATGGTCCACTAAGCAATCCCTCACCCTAAGGGTATCTGAGGGTCTCCACCATAGGGAATCTTTACCTGTGGTGTGTCTTTGCAAAGTTAAAGGCTGGTGTTGGAATGGAGTACTGAAGTGAGATTTCTCTGTAGGACTCCGCTTCCTCCAATCACTCTCCACCATGTGTGCCTTTCTTTCTTTGACTGAGTTGCACTGTGCTCTCAGGGTCAACCTCTGGCTACCTAAAGCTGGAGGCTGGGTCCCTTTGTTTGGCTTACTGGAGGGACAGGTCAGGTTTGGGGCCTTGGGGTCCCAGGTTTGGCTGTGCCCAACAGAATCCATCTGTGGGAGGTCCCTAACTACTTTTAAGGGGGCTCCCTCAGGAGTTTTTAAAGTTTTCACCTCACTAGGGCTACTAGTTTCGATGCCCCTAATCTGTTGATGGGGGTGCTTTATTTGACAGAGGGCCCTTTGGGGCTCACTGTCCTTCTTGTCCTCTGCAGCCCTGGGCTGAGTAAGGCAATGTAGAGAGGGGCAGGTTACCTGCTCAAGACTGGGTCCCACCTTGGAAGGGTCCACTGCCATCAGGGGCTCTGTCAGGCCAGGCCTAACAACCTCTGAGACAGTTCCTTCATCAGGGGTAAGATCAGTTCCCTGAGGAGGCTGATCCTTTCCTAATGTCTGGTGAGGGGGAGATTTCTCTTCCTCCTCCATGCTCTCAGTTTGGGTGGAGTGATCCATCATTTCAGGCTTCACTAACCATGTATCAGTTTGAGTTTGGGCTGTGGCCATCACAGCCCCACCAACCTTTTCAGGAGGAGACTCAGCTTGGGTGTGAGCTGTTATCATCACAGCTCTGCTAATCTTTTCAGGAGGGAAGTTAGCTAAAGATGGGGCTGAGGTTTGCTCAGCACTCCCAACCTTTTCAGGAAGGACATCTTGGATTGGGGCTGTAGCCATTACAGCCCCACTAACCTTTCCATGGAGATTTACCATTCTAGAATGGGTTTGCTGTTCAACCTCAGCCCTCCTTATTACCATTCTTTGGACAACAGCTGTCTTATTTATAATGTCCAACCTGTTTCCAGGCATGGCAGTAAGGCTTTTTCTCTGTAGAGGAAGTGTTCTGGAACCCACCCTTTCCATTGGAGTTTTGGGGCCCTGTGGAAGTCTTCTCTTTGGATTTATCCCCACCTTTCTCTTGAGGTTTGGTAGTCTCTTTCTTTTGGTCACCACCCTGGTTCTTAGGCCTGATCCTGGTTCTGACCCATTTGTCTGCCCTCTTACCCAATTATTGTGGAGAGGTCAGATCAGAGTCAACCAGGTGCTGATGTAGAAGCTGATTTTGTCAATTATTTAAGATTTACTCTCTCATCATCAAATTATACAATCCTGTATAGTCAGTAAGCTTACTTCCCAGCAACCAGCCCTCCAGAGCCTTAGTAGCACATTCAACAAATTCAGACCAGTCCTGAGTCTGTGTCTTCTGGGTATCTCTGAACATTAACCTGTACTGTTCAGTGGTTAAGCCTAATCCATCAATCAGAGCACTCTTCAGGACCAGGTAGTTTCTAGAATCCCCATCACTAACTGTGAGGAGTCTGTCTCGGCCTCTACCTTCAAAGGAGAGCCAAAAGATTGCTGTCCACTGCTCCTGAGGGATATGCTGTACCTTGCAGGCTCTCTCCATTGCAGTTATCCATTTGTGGATATAATCCCCAGCTTTGTAGGGGGGCACAATCTTACTCAGGTTTCTGGTATCAAAAGACCTGTTTTTATCCTTTTGGATAATGCTGCCACCAGTGGGTTCTATTACCCCACTCTCTCTAGGCTGTCTTGCTCTAGCAAGTTTCTCTTGGGACAGGGCAACTTCTAATTCTTGTCTCTGGATCCTAAGCTCAGCCTCTCTCATTTTGGCCTCATGTTCCCTTTTCTGAGGACTAGTCATCTCCCTCCTGGAGTGACCATGAGAACCTCTAGAAGCCTGGGAGATATTGGAGTCACCTGAGATATTCCTCCTCCTCCTATGCTCCTTGTTAAGTCCACCTAGGTGCCTGGGCAAGGTCATCCTTGCTTCAGTCCCAAATATACTTAAGTTAGTCTGGTTAAGCCTGCTGACTAGTACCTGACTATTTCTGCCATCATCAGAATCACTGCTCCCCCTTCTGTCTCCTCTTCTTCTTCCTCCTCCTCATCTGCCTGAGGAGCTCCAGTGACTTGGTCATCCTCATCTACCTTGATTATGGGGACAGGGGTCTCAGTACTGTCATCTTCAGTGGGAGAGCCTCCTTCAGCATTCCCTGTGGGGTCTGCTTTAGAGGTCTTTAGAGCCTCAGACTGGTCTAAGAGCTCTTTAAGGTGGTCTGTAGTAGGGGATGGCCCTGTCATCAGACCCCTTAAGACACAAAGCTGTCTTAGTTCCTTAAAGGAAAATATAGCAAATCCGGATGGTGCCTTTGGAGGGTCACTCTCAGCAGAGACATTCCCAGTGGAACCCTCTGCCCCAGACATTGCTCTAGTGTGGGTGGATATGTTGCAGTCTACCTACACTGGTGTTTACCTACTAAACCTATCTAGTAGTTGTAGTCAGGGTGTGCTACTCCCTATCCTCTACAACAACTAAGTTCAGTAGAACTTAAGTATACTAGTATTGTTTTATATGTACCTAGCAGGTACCTGTATGATCTTTCAAATGATAATCTCAAAGATTGTAATGGTAAAACAACAGCAAGCTCAAATCCGAATCCGCTGCTCACCAATGTGAGAAGTTGACCTGGTATATGATGCTCACTAGTTCTAGTGATCACCTTGTACCATGCCAAGCAACCCTTATGATGATTGGTTGTAAGTCAACCTTATAGACCAGCTATCCTAGTGGTAGCGTGGACAAAGCAGTCTTAGGGTAAACTCTGAAAGGCATGTGAAGCAAGCTGTTTTACCATATACAACCCCGTTGAATACTAAATGAAAGAACACCACACAGATATATATTGAAAATATATATAGATTTATTAACTACAAATATCCCCTGGACTCTCTATGAGCACAGAAGCACAAGCGTTAAACACAAGACAGTTTAAAATACACAAAAGTTGCACAATATGGATGAGCCCTAGGGGCCACCTAAACCATATACTAAGAAAGTGGTATAAGAGATACCAATCGAAAAGGAAATAGGCCTAGGGCCTTGGGAATCTGTTACATTCCAATCTTTCCTCTTTTCTTCCCTTCCCCTTTAAGTGCATGCGACTGGTTGTGTTTCATAATGTATTCTATGTTCTTAACAGAGCTTTCTTCATGTAACATTCTGCTCTGTATTGTCAGTTGTATCCTGATGCTGTTGTACTTAGACCCTATGCTCTGCTGAGAAATAAACCTTTTAAATTACACCTTTTTCCTTGGATTTCTACAAATTTTGGCGACGAGGCTTATTCACTCCTGCCATTGCCAGCAGAGGAGCGGAGTTTTGGACCCATTTTATTCATTTTTACTTCACTTTTGAACTTTTCTGGATGCATCTACTTCCTGTTATTTTTTTCAACCTTGAAATTATTTCTACCACCATTACGACTTCTACTTAAGGTAAACCTGGATTTTTTCTACAATTTCGCCGTCAATCTACAACTTTGCCACATTGAGCTGCTTCGAATCTTCACACACGGAGCTGTCACGTCATTAATCCTATCTGACGTGTTTACCGACAAGCCTCCGTTCTTCTAACAAGAGACCACGCATGCGCGTCTGTGTTTCCTTGGCAACGGAAATCACAAGCGCAAGCGCCACGTCTTTACACAAACGCGTCCTTGGTTTCCTGGCAACGGACGTCAAAGCGTCATCACACGCTCCCTAACAACGGAAGCGCCATTACGCGCTGAATTACAAACGAAGCAACGTCCAACAACCACAATCAAAGCGGCAATATCTCATTAAATAAAACATCGGAAACGGCGTTTTCTACAAAGCGACTTGCATTTTCTTCACAACTTCAATTACAGAACGCTTGCAAGTATTTATTTACTATGAAATGTTTATTTCATTAATGTTTACATTTTAAACGTCCTTATACTTATGCAATGTAAATATTTTCTCAAGTTCTACACATTTTGTTTATTTTAATTTAATATTTTCACTACTATTCTTCATAATGCAATTTGATCCTCCATCTAAGTTTCTTCAAACCAAAGGTGATCCACCTATACCTTGGTCTAGATGGAAAGAAGAATTTTTTAATTACATGCGTGCTATTGATGGAGAACGCATGGGTTCTGAGAGAAAGAAAAGCATTCTTTTACATTGCATTGGCTCTGAAGGACAAGAGATTTTCAGAAATTTACCCCAATTGACTGTTCCTACTGGAAGTGGAGATACTTTAAATGTTTATGTTGAAGCCTTAAATAGATTAGAAAAAAGATTCAAACCTACCGCTAATATTGCCCTAAATCGTTTTAAATTCTACACTAGAGCACAAAAACAGGATGAATCTTTTGATGACTTTTTGACTGCATTGAGAGCATTGTCCATACATTGCAATTTTGGAGCAATGACTGATGAAATGATTCGAGACCAGATAATCGTTCATGTCAAAAACAAAAAGACTCAAGATAAACTATGGTGTTTGGGTGATCCTAATTTAGAAGAAACTATTGCTATTGCCAAATCTACAGAATTATCTGAAAAATGGATGGATATTGTGGTTAAACAAAATTCTTCTTCAAATAAAACCACAACAGAAGAAGAAGTTTGCATTGTCAAGCCAAAAGGAGATTACAAAAATTTTTCTTCCACACAAAAAGTGAATAAAACCTCCTACATGGGAAGCAATAGGAGAACAGAATTTAACAATAACTTAGTCTGTTATAGATGTGGGAGCAAATCCCATATTGCTTCATTTCAAGGCTGTCCCGCTTGAACAAAGAATGTAGTGTGTGTGGTAAGATTGGACATTTTGGCAATGTTTGCAGGGAAAAACGTTTCAACAATCAGTCTCGAATGTTACAATCACGACCATCTTCTAGTAACTTTACTCCTGCAAAGGTCTCTTCTATTACAGATACTGAAGAAGACATACAAGTTCTAGATAGAGGTTATGTTGTTTCTATTGTACATTCAGGTCGTGTTTTGTTCACTTGTAAAAAATCACCTAAATGCATTTTTAACATTTTTTCTGTTCAAGTAGAACTCATGGTAGATTCAGGGTCGCCTTGGACCATTATTACCATGGAATATTTTAAAGAAAAATTACTAGGTGTGTGTGATATTGCAAATATAGAAGTACCTGATATTCTTGCTGATGATTTTAATGGTGCTAAGATTAATGTTGAAGGTTACTTTAGAGTACCTTTAACTTTCAGAGGTAGAATGGCTCATATCAAATTGTATATTGCTGCCAAAGGCGTATATGTTCTTGGATGGCATGATCAGTGGGAACTTGGCATCACACTAAATCCACGTGCCAAAGATCCTGTGTCATTATGCAGCGATCAAGATATGTTAAATAGTGAACAAGAGATGATTAATTTTATCTCTCCTTGTTTTGAGGAGAAGAAAAATATGTCCTTTTGGAGCAAGAAATTCAACAAGGTGTTTTGTGATCAATTGGGTAAATTGAAGAATTTCACGCATAAAATTGTACTTAAGGATGGAGCACTCCCTGTCAAACAGAAACTAAGAGGTGTTCCTCTTAATGTTAGGGATGAATTGAAAGAAATGTTGAATGAGTTGTTGAGTGAGAACATTATTGAAGCCATTGAATCCTCAGAATGGGTTTCCCCCATTGTTCTCGTGCGCAAACCGGACCAAAAATTGAGGGTCTGCATTGATTTAAGAGCTTTAAATGCTAATATCATTATTGACTGCCACCCTTTACCTAACATTAATGAGCTTGTGTCCCTTTTTGATGGTGCGCAGATTTTTTCTACTTTAGACCTTAGGTCTGCGTATCATCAAATTGAACTTGCAGAAGAATCTAAAAAGTATACAGCTTTCATCACTCCTTTGGGTTTATTTCAGTACAGAAGGATGCCTTTTGGATTAGCTTCTGCTGCTTCTGTATTCCAACGAGTGATGTTCCAAATTTTCAGGGATCTTGATTCCTTCGTCAAATGTTTTCAAGACGACATATTAATTTTTTCTAAGAATGACAGTGACCATGTTGTACATTTAGATGCAGTTTGTAAGAGACTGGAACAATATGGTCTTACTCTTAAAGGGCATAAGTGCAAATTATTTCAGAAATCTGTAGAATATCTGGGCCATACTTTATCCGGTGAAGGCCTTATTCCAAAAAAATCCAATGTTGAGGCCATCCTTAATGCTCCATCTCCGGTAAATAAAGATCAACTCCTTTCATTTTCCGGAATGTGTGAGTACTACAGTAAGTTTGTGGTGAATTTTGCCACTAAAATGGAGCCGTTGAGGAAATTATTGAGGCAAAATAATGCATTTAAATGGGAAGATGAACAGGAGAAGGCTTTCATGGCTATCAAAAAAGATATTGTAAATTCTCCTACGTTAAAGCCCTTTAGAATGGGTAGGACATGTATTATCACCACAGATGCAAGCTTGTATGGTCTGGGTTGTGTGTTGTCACAAACTGATGGTAGATTAGAATGGAATGTTGCGTTCTCTTCTAGAACGCTGAATGAGACTGAGCGCAGATATGCAGTCATTGAGCGTGAATTGCTTTCATGTGTTTGGGCGATTGAACACTACAGAATTTACATTTGGGGCAGTAAATTTATTCTGCGTACAGATCATAAACCCCTTTTGAACATTCTTTCTGCTGGAGGTGGTTGGAATTCCACAGCAAGAATTGCACGTCTTGCATCTAGGTTACAAGAATACAATTTCACAGTGGAATACATTCCTGGAAAAAAAAATGTAACTGCAGATTGCCTTTCACGTCTTCCCTGTGTGGATAGTCAGAATAGTGTAAATGGACTTGTTGAGGCCGATTGTGTGTTAAGTCTTTCTGATGTTGTTTCTCCCCACTATCAGGAGATTTCTGAAGAATTTTGGTTGAAATGTCAGGATGAGGACGAAAAATTTGTTTTGCTTAAAAGATTCATTCTAGAAGGCTGGCCTGATAAACACTGTATCAAGGATGAGTTACTTCCTTTTTATAAAGTTATGGAAGAGTTAGGTTGTGAAGGGGATTTGATTTTCAAGGCGGGTAAGTGTGTCCCACCTAGTGGAGTACAAGAATTGATTTTAAAACTGGCACATAAAACCCATCCAGGTATATCAGCTATGAAGCGTTTAATTAGACTGCATTTTTGGTGGCCAGGCATGGACAGATATGTGGATCGTACTGTCAGGGAGTGTACTGCGTGTTGTTCCAATGATAAAATGCTTAGAGTACATGTTCCTCCCCTTAGAACTGTGAAATGGCCTGAATTGCCTTGGAGTAAAATTGCATTCGACATCTCAGGTCCATTCCACATCCTTCCAGAATCTTCACGTTTTGCTTTGGTCATCATAGACTATCACTCCAAATGGCCAGAAGTTAAGTTTGTGGCAAAAGCAACTTCTGAGGCCGTCATTACATTTTTCAAGGAAGTTTTTTCTAGAGAAGGGTGCCCCTCTGTTTTGATTTCTGATAATGGTGTACAGCTAGTTTCATCAGAAATGAAGTCCTTTCTGAAGAATTGTAACATCAGGCATATTCAAACCTCTCTCTATGAGCCACATGAGAATGGTCAAGTGGAAAGGTTCAATAGGGTTCTCAAAAGTTTTGTCACTGATTCCATAAAGGAGAAAGGTAATTGGTTAAATATACTTAGGGAAAAGCTTTGGTGTTATCGTATCACACCTCACACTACTACTGAGATTAGCCCTTTTAGGTTGCTCAAAGGCAGAGATCCTGCTTCTTCGATCTGTCCTTGGTGGTTCAAGGAGAAGTGTGGGGACTTGATTGATAATAGAGTTGACATTCAGAGTGTTGCCAACAAGATTGGTGACAAGCAGAATAAATCAGCTTTGTGGTACAACAACAAATGGAAAACAAGGGTACATGAATTTGAGATTGGTGATTGGGTCAGGATTGCGAAACCCATTATGGTAAGCAAGGGAATGAGTAAGTATGGAAGGCCCATTCAGATTGTTAAAGTTTTTAATAACACTGTTGTCACCCAGGATGGCAAAACTTGGAATGTGAGTAAAGTTGCTAAATGTCCTTCTTTCCAAGATGCTCAATTAAGAAACGATGCTCAATTAAGAAACGATCAATGTCAAAATGACTATTTGAATGTTAGCATTGGTCCTGAACTGTCTTCTGACACTGTGGCTTCAAGAGTTAAAGATAATGTACGTATCAGAAGAAGACCTAATTCTTTGCAAGACTATGTTTAATCTTTCCTTTTATTTTTCTTATTTTTTCATATAAGGGAGATGTGTTACATTCCAATCTTTCCTCTTTTCTTCCCTTCCCCTTTAAGTGCATGCGACTGGTTGTGTTTCATAATGTATTCTATGTTCTTAACAGAGCTTTCTTCATGTAACATTCTGCTCTGTATTGTCAGTTGTATCCTGATGCTGTTGTACTTAGACCCTATGCTCTGCTGAGAAATAAACCTTTTAAATTACACCTTTTTCCTTGGATTTCTACAGAATCACTGGAGCTGATCGAGACTAGCAGTGACTTAGTCGGGAAAGGCCCGCGGGACTCGGGTGCAGTGTTTAAAGTGCACGCACTCAACAATGCAATGTCTATGGTGCGTAAAAGTTATAAAGTTAGTTAGAAAGGAACCTTCCGAGTGACCTAGAGGAGTGAAACTTAAGAGACAGACACTAGAGGTGTGTACCAATGTGGGAACACCAGCGTTGCTGAGTTACCTCACCCACAGGACGCGGGTGCATAGGGTCGAAGTAGTGTTGGGTTTCGTCACGCTGGTCGATGGTGCTTGGAGCTGAAGATGCTGCAGGCGGCTCGATGTGAAGAGTTCCGGTGGATCCAAGGGTGGATCTGAAGTTGTGAAGACCTGAAAGCAGAGAGGACAATGTTCAAAGTCACTAGCCAGTGACTACCGTGGAACCAGGATGGAACCAGGTGATGTCAGGTGCAAACAGGCATTGAGGTGTAGATTCTCTCTGCAGCCACGTGGACACGAAGAGGTCGAGGACGTCCAGGAGTCAATCACGAGCTGTTGCACGCAGGCTTCTCGCTGTTGGCGGTATCGGCCACTTGATTGGAGCAAACAGGCCTTGGCTAATGCAAGCCACGCAGGAATAGAAAAAGGCTTATCACTCGGAACAGCAAGGACAGAGCGGGTGCTCCTTTTTACAGGAGCGAGGGCAAGTCTGGAGCAACCAGTCCCGCAGTGTAGTTTGTAGATTTCATCGCCAAGATGGCCGCTGACCACGTGGCTAGTGGCCGGGATGGTGCGTCGAGTGGCACAATGCAAAAGGGCCCCACGCAGATCATGAAGAAGCTGGGGGGCTGATCTTCGGTGCAAGGGCTGCTCTGTAGTAGGGGTTCTTAGTCCCCAAAGCACAACATCGAGGATGCCTTGGATGCTCCGCAGTCAGCTTATTGGAGGTCTTCCAAGAGGTCCGGTCCCACGGTTCTCGGTGCCTCCACGGGTCCCTTCTTTGCAGGGACTGTGGATCGGGCTATGAGAAGTCTGGGTCTTGTCAGGCTCTGGGCTCGGGCTCTGGCGGGAGGCGGCGGCAAAGCACACGTTGAGTTGCTGGTTGGTACCTGTGTTCACAGGGTGGCCACTCCTAGGCCACAAGGGAGATACTCTTCAGTCTTCTGAGCAGCAGAATGTCGAAGTCCAGTCGTCTTCTTAGTTGCAAGTTGATTTCAGGATGATCTTAGGTGCTATGGCACTGCTCCCACTCTTATTCCCAATCTGAGGGGTGGATCACCTGCTAGGTCCCTCCTCTGGGTGGGACCAGGAAGGGGGGCGGTTACACCCCCTTTCCTTTGTCCAGGTCCTCGCCAGGCCTGGGTCTGGAAAGTCCCAGGACCGGTTTGGACTGGCTTATGCACGAGGACACCTTGTGTGCCCCGGGCACGTCTCTATCTATTCAGCCCTGTCCTACCCAATACACAAAATCCTGTCTGGGGTGGTGCTCGCACCTCCCAAGGCAGGAAACCCTTTGTCCAAGCCCTCCTCGCTGGAAGGACTCCCAGCAGCAGGAGGTCAGACTTGTGTCTGTGGTGGCAGCATCCATTTTGTGATGCTGAGGCTCTGGTTAACTTTAACCGGGGTTAAGGCTAGGTACATGTCGTGTCCCTCTAGAAGGGTGGAATGCTATCCCAGTCGACAGAACTGTCGAGGGGATAGTATTCCAAATCGTATGACACCTTACTCGACATGTTTTGATAAAGCCAAACCAAAGTTAGCAAATAACCGAGAGGATTATAATGCACTTAAGAGTATATGGTATGGCAATATCCCGGAACAGCTAAGGGAGTTGTTCCCGACAGCAGCAGACAGGCTCAGCTCATGCTAGAGCACCATCTCACATGAAACCATGCACTCTGCCCCCAGGATTGCAGGGGCCTTCCATAGGAATGGCTTATAGGTTAACATGTGTCCAGTTAAGGTTAGATATAGGGATACTATATCTAAGCAAGAGGTGATTACACCAACCTACTCCAGCTGAGTGATCAGCCAGTTGTGTCAAAATATGGAGGCCAGGCCAGAGGTGGCACAATACATGCTGCAGCCCCTGGTAGGCCTTGGCTACACCTATGCCCTGGGTACCTATGGTACACTGTTACAGGGCCTATAAGGTGAACCAGTTCCAATTGTGTATGCACCTAAGGTACATGGAGTCCATTTTAAGGAGAGAGCAATTAGCCTGGGGCCCTGAATAGCAGGATCCCAGGCCAACTATGTCAAAAACCAGCTAAACACCAGGCAAAAAGTTTGGGGGTAACCATAGTCAGATATCCACCTTCCTACACAACCCCCCCTCCCCCCAAACGAAAGGAGATAAGGCTATCCTTGACCAGGTAAGCCTATATTGCCTAAGTGGCCATATAAGGAAGTACCAGCTCTGGCTTGGTAACCCCCTGTCTCATGGTCCACTAAGCAATCCCTCACCCAAAGGGTATCTGAGGGTCTCCACCATAGGGAATCTCTACCTGTGGTGTGTCTTTGCAAAGTTAAAGGCTGGTGTTGGGATGGAGTACTGAAGTGAGATTCCTCTGTAGGACTCCGCTTCCTCCAATCACTCTCCACCATGTGTGCCTTTCTTTCTTTGACTGAGTTGCACTGTGCTCTCAGGGTCAACCTCTGGCTACCTAAAGCTGGAGGCTGGGTCCCTTTGTTTGGCTTACTGGAGGGCCAGGTCAGGTTTGGGGCCTTGGGGTCCCAGGTTTGGCTGTGCCCAACAGAATCCATCTGTGGGAGGTCCCTAACTACTTTTAAGGGGGCTCCCTCAGGAGTTTTTAAAGTTTTCACCTCACTAGGGCTACTAGTTTCGGTGCCCCTAATCTGTTGATGGGGGTGCTTTATTTGACAGGGGGCCCTTTGGGGCTCACTGTCCTTCTTGTCCTCTGCAGCCCTGGGCTGAGTAAGGCAAGGTAGAGAGGGGCAGGTTACCTGCTCCAGACTGGGTCCCACCTGAGAAGGGTCCACTGCCATTAGGGGCTCTGTCAGGCCAGGCCTAACAACCTCTGAGACAGTTCCTTCATCAGGGGTAAGATCAGTTCCCTGAGGAGGCTGCTCCTTTCCTAATGTCTGGTGAGGGGGAGATTTCTCTTCCTCCTCCATGCTCTCAGTTTGGGTGGAATGATCCATCATTTCAGGCTTCACTACCCATGTATCAGTTTGAGTTTGGGCTGTGGCCATCACAGCCCCACCAACCTTTTCAGGAGGAGACTCAGCTTGGGTATGAGCTATTATCATCACAGCTCTGCTAATCTTTTCAGGAGGGAAGTTAGCTAAAGATGGGGCTGATGTTTGCTCAGCACTCCCAACCTTTTCAGGAAGGACATCTTGGATTGGGGCTGTAGCCATTACAGCCCCACTAACCTTTCCATGGAGATTTACCATTCTAGAATGGGTTTGCTGTTCAACCTCAGCCCAGGCTGAGATTTCCAAATCATTACCAAGTAGGCAATCTACAGGCAAGTTTGCTGACACTGCCACTCTCTTGGGGCCAGTGACTCCTCCCCAGCTAAGATTGACCACTGCCATGGGATGTTTGGTTTCTATGCCATCAATGTTTGTCACCTGATATCTGGCATCAGGTAAAAGTTGCCTTGAGGGGACTAGACATTCAGCCACCATGGTGATGCTAGCCCCTGTGTCTCTAAAGGCCTCAACTTTCAAACCATTGATGAGGGGCTCCTGTCTATACTTGCTCAAAGTGTTTGGGCAAGCAGTGAAATTGGCAAACCCCATGCCAGTCTCATAGACAAGAATATCTGAGTTAGGGGACCTGGATAGGCCAGAGTCCACCTGTCCTCCGAAAGTAAACCCACCCAAATTCTTGGGGGTGCTCCCACCAGCTGGAGGACCACTGCTAACAGTGACAGGAGGTGTTGGAGCCTTACCTGGAGGTATATTCTCTTTATTGCCATTCTTGGGACAACAGCTGTCTGTTTTGTAATGCCCCACCTGTTTACAGGTATGGCAATAAGGCTTTTTCTGGGTTGTAGAAGTGTCTTGGGACCCACCCCTATTCTTTGAGTTTTGGGGCCCTGGGGAAGTCTTTTCCTTACTTTTATCCCCACCCTTCTCTTGAGGCTTGGTAGTCTCTTTCTTTTGGTCACCACCCTGGTTCTTAGGCCTGATCCTGGTTCTGACCCATTTGTCTGCCCTCCTACCCAATTCTTGTGGGGAGGTCAGATCAGAGTCAACCAGGTGCTGATGTAGAAGCTGATTTTGACAATTACTTAAGATTTGCTCTCTCATAATTAAATTATACAATCCTGTATAGTCAGTAACCTTACTTCCCAGCAACCAGCCCTCCAGAGCCTTAGTGGCACACTCAACAAATTCAGACCAGTCCTGAGTCTGTGTCTTCTGGGTGTCTCTGAACATTAACCTGTACTGTTCAGTGGTTAAGCCTAAACCATCAATCAGAGCACTCTTTAGGACCAGGTAGTTTCTAGAATCCCCATCACTAACTGTGAGGAGTCTGTCTCGGCCTCTACCTTCAAAGGAGAGCCACAAGATTGCTGCCCACTGCTCCTGAGGGATCTGCTGTACTCTGCAGGCTCTCTCCATTGCAGTTATCCATTTGTGGATATCATCCCCAGCTTTGTAGGGGGGGGGGGGGCACAATCTTACTCAGGTTTCTGGTATCAAAAGACCTGTCTCTATCCTTTTGGATAATGCTGCCACCAGTGGGTTCTATTACCCCACTCTCTCTAGGCTGTCTTGCTCTAGCAAGTTTCTCTTGGGACAGGGCAACTTCTAATTCCTGTCTCTGGATCCTAAGCTCAGCCTCTCTCATTTTGGCCTCATGTTTCCTTTTCTGAGGGCTAGTCATCTCCCTCCTGGAGTGACCATGAGAACCTCTAGAAGCCTGGGAGGTATTGGAGTCACCTGAGTGATTCCTCCTCCTCCTATGCTCCTTGTTAAGTCCACCTGGGTGCCTGGGCAAGGTCATCCTTGCTTCAGTCCCAAATATACTTACGTTAGTCTGGTTAAGCCTGCTGACTAGTACCTGACTATTTCTGCCATCATCAGAATCACTGCTCCCCCCTTCTGTCTCCTCTTCTTCTTCCTCCTCCTCATCTACCTGAGGAGCTCCAGTGACTTGGTCATCCTCATCTACCTGGATTATGGGGACAGGGGTCTCAGTACTGTCATCTTCAGTGGGAGAGCCTCCTTCAGCATTCCCTGTGGGGTCTGCTTTAGAGGTCTTTAGAGCCTCAGACTGGTCTAAGAGCTCTCTAAGGTGGTCTGTAGTAGGGGATGGCCCTGTCTTCAGACCCCTTAAGACACAAAGCTGTCTTAGTTCCTTAAAGGAAAATATAGCAAATCCGGATGGTGCCTTTGGAGGGTCACTCTCAGCAGAGACCAGTGGAACCCTCTGCCCCAGACATTGCTCTAGTGTGGGTGGATATGTTGCAGTCTACCTACACTGGTGTTTACCTACTAAACCTATCTAGTAGTTGTAGTCAGGGTGTGCTACTCCCTATCCTCTACAACAACTAAGTTCAGTAGTACTTAAGTATACTAGTTTTGTTTTATATGTACCTAGCAGGTACCTGTATGATCTTTCAAATGATAATCTCAAAGATTGTAATGGTAAAACAACAGCAAGCTCAAATCCCAATCCGCTGCTCACCAATGTGAGAAGTTGGTCTGGTATATGATGCTCACTAGTTCTAGTGATCACCTTGTACCATGCCAAGCAACCCTTATGATGATTGGTTGTAAGTCAACCTTATAGACTAGCTATCCTAGTGGTAGCGTGGACAAAGCAGTCTTAGGCTAAACTCTGAAAGACATGTGAAGCAAGCTGTTTTACCATATACACCCCCTTGAATACCAAATGAAAGGACACCACACAGATATATATTGAAAATATATATAGATTTATTAACTACAAATATCCCCTGGGCTCTTTATGAGCACAGAAGCACAAGCGTTAAACACAAGACAGTTTAAAATACACAAAAGTTGCACAATATGGATGAGCCCTAGGGGCCACCTAAACCATATGCTAAGAAAGTAGAGATACCAATCGAAAAGGAAATAGGCCTAGGGCCTTGGGAATCGCTGGAGCTGATCGGGACTAGCAGTGACTAAGTCGGGAAAGGCCCGCGGGACTCGGGTGCAGTGTTTAAAGTGCACGCACTCACCAATGCAATGTCTATGGTGCGTAAAAGTTATAAAGTTAGTTAGAAAGGAACCTTCCGAGTGACCTAGAGGAGTGAAACTTAAGACACAGACACTAGAGGTGTGTACCAGTGTGGGAACACCGGCGTTGCTGAGGTACCTCACCCTCAGGACGCGGGTGCATAGGGTCGAAGTAGTGTCGGGTTTCGTCACGCTGGTCGATGGTGCTTGGAGCTGAAGATGCTGCAGGCGGCTCAATGTGAAGAGTTCCGGTGGATCCAAGGGTGGATCTGAAATTGTGAAGACCTGAAAGCAGAGGGGACAATGTTCAAAGTCACTAGCCAGTGACTACCGTGGAACCAGGATGGAACCAGGTGATGTCGGGTGCAAACAGGCATTGAGGTGTAGCTTCTCTCTGCAGCCACGTGGACACGAAGAGGTCGAGGACGTCCAGGAGTCAATCACGAGCTGTCCCACGCAGGCTTCTCGCTGTTGCAGTGCCGGCAACTTGATTGGAGCAAACAGGCCTTGGCTAATGCAAGCCACGCAGGAATAGAAAAAGGCTTATCACTCGTATGAGCAAGGTCAGAGCAGGTGCTCCTTTTTACAGGAGCGAGGGCAAGTCTGGAGCAACTAGACCCGCAGTGTAGTTCGTAGATTTCTTCGCCAAGATGGCCGCTGACCACGTGGCTAGTGGCCGGGATGGCGCGTCGAGTGGCACAATGCAAAAGGGCCCCACGCAGATCGTGGAGATGCTGGGGGGCTGATCTTCGATGCAAGGGCTGCTCGGTGGTAGGGGTTCTCAGTCCCCAAAGCACAACGTCAAGGATGCCTCGGATGCTGCGTAGTCAGCTTTTCGGGGGTCTTCAAAGAGGTCTGGTCCCACGTCTCTCGGTGCCTCCACAGGTCCCTTCTTTGCAGGGACTGTGGATCGAGCTGTGAGAAGTCTGGGAGTCTGGGTCTTGTCAGGCTCTGGGCTCAGGCGGGAGGCGGCGGCAAAGCAGATGTCGAGTTGCTGGTTGGTACCTGAGTTCACAGGGTGGCCACTCCTAGGCCACAAGGGAGATACTCTTCAGCCTTCTGAGCAGCAGAATGTCGAAGTCCAGTCGTCTTCTTAGTTGCAAGTTGATTTCAGGATGATCCGAGGTGCTATGGCACTGCTCCCACTCTTATTCCCAATCTGAGGGGTGGATCACCTGCTAGGTCCCTCCTCTGGGTGGGACCAGGAAGGGGGGCGGTTACACCCCCTTTCCTTTGTCCAGGTCCTCGCCAGGCCTGGGTCTGGAAAGTCCCAGGACCGGTTTGGACTGGCTTATGCACGAGGACACCTTGTGTGCCCCGGGCACGTCTCTATCTATTCAGCCCTGTCCTACCCAATACACAAAATCCTGTCTGGGGTGGTGCTCGCACCTCCCAAGGCAGGAAACCCTTTGTCCAAGCCCTCCTCGCTGGAAGGACTCCCAGCAGCAGGAGGTCAGACTTGTGTCTGTGGTGGCAGCATCCATTTTGTAATGCTGAGGCTCTGGTTAACTTTAACCGGGGTTAAGGCTAGGTACATGTCGTGTCCCTCTAGAAGGGTGGAATGCTATCCCCGTCGACAGAACTGTCGAGGGGATAGTATTCCAAATCGTATGACACCTTACTCGACATGTTTTGATAAAGCCAAACCAAAGTTAGCAAATAACCGAGAGGATTATAATGCACTTAAGAGTATATGGTATGGCAATATCCCGGAACAGCTAAGGGAGTTGTTCCCGACAGCAGCAGACAGGCTCAGCTCATGCTAGAGCACCATCTCACATGAAACCATGCACTCTGCCCCCAGGATTGCAGGGGCCTTCCATAGGAATGGCTTATAGGTTAACATGTGTCCAGTTAAGGTTAGATATAGGGATACTATATCTAAGCAAGAGGTGATTACACCAACCTACTCCAGCTGAGTGATCAGCCAGTTGTGTCAAAATATGGAGGCCAGGCCAGAGGTGGCACAATACATGCTGCAGCCCCTGGTAGGCCTTGGCTACACCTATGCCCTGGGTACCTATGGTACACTGTTACAGGGCCTATAAGGTGAACCAGTTCCAATTGTGTATGCACCTAAGGTACATGGAGTCCATTTTAAGGAGAGAGCAATTAGCCTGGGGCCCTGAATAGCAGGATCCCAGGCCAACTATGTCAAAAACCAGCTAAACACCAGGCAAAAAGTTTGGGGGTAACCATAGTCAGATATCCACCTTCCTACACAACCCCCCCTCCCCCCAAACGAAAGGAGATAAGGCTATCCTTGACCAGGTAAGCCTATATTGCCTAAGTGGCCATATAAGGAAGTACCAGCTCTGGCTTGGTAACCCCCTGTCTCATGGTCCACTAAGCAATCCCTCACCCAAAGGGTATCTGAGGGTCTCCACCATAGGGAATCTCTACCTGTGGTGTGTCTTTGCAAAGTTAAAGGCTGGTGTTGGGATGGAGTACTGAAGTGAGATTCCTCTGTAGGACTCCGCTTCCTCCAATCACTCTCCACCATGTGTGCCTTTCTTTCTTTGACTGAGTTGCACTGTGCTCTCAGGGTCAACCTCTGGCTACCTAAAGCTGGAGGCTGGGTCCCTTTGTTTGGCTTACTGGAGGGCCAGGTCAGGTTTGGGGCCTTGGGGTCCCAGGTTTGGCTGTGCCCAACAGAATCCATCTGTGGGAGGTCCCTAACTACTTTTAAGGGGGCTCCCTCAGGAGTTTTTAAAGTTTTCACCTCACTAGGGCTACTAGTTTCGGTGCCCCTAATCTGTTGATGGGGGTGCTTTATTTGACAGGGGGCCCTTTGGGGCTCACTGTCCTTCTTGTCCTCTGCAGCCCTGGGCTGAGTAAGGCAAGGTAGAGAGGGGCAGGTTACCTGCTCCAGACTGGGTCCCACCTGAGAAGGGTCCACTGCCATTAGGGGCTCTGTCAGGCCAGGCCTAACAACCTCTGAGACAGTTCCTTCATCAGGGGTAAGATCAGTTCCCTGAGGAGGCTGCTCCTTTCCTAATGTCTGGTGAGGGGGAGATTTCTCTTCCTCCTCCATGCTCTCAGTTTGGGTGGAATGATCCATCATTTCAGGCTTCACTACCCATGTATCAGTTTGAGTTTGGGCTGTGGCCATCACAGCCCCACCAACCTTTTCAGGAGGAGACTCAGCTTGGGTATGAGCTATTATCATCACAGCTCTGCTAATCTTTTCAGGAGGGAAGTTAGCTAAAGATGGGGCTGATGTTTGCTCAGCACTCCCAACCTTTTCAGGAAGGACATCTTGGATTGGGGCTGTAGCCATTACAGCCCCACTAACCTTTCCATGGAGATTTACCATTCTAGAATGGGTTTGCTGTTCAACCTCAGCCCAGGCTGAGATTTCCAAATCATTACCAAGTAGGCAATCTACAGGCAAGTTTGCTGACACTGCCACTCTCTTGGGGCCAGTGACTCCTCCCCAGCTAAGATTGACCACTGCCATGGGATGTTTGGTTTCTATGCCATCAATGTTTGTCACCTGATATCTGGCATCAGGTAAAAGTTGCCTTGAGGGGACTAGACATTCAGCCACCATGGTGATGCTAGCCCCTGTGTCTCTAAAGGCCTCAACTTTCAAACCATTGATGAGGGGCTCCTGTCTATACTTGCTCAAAGTGTTTGGGCAAGCAGTGAAATTGGCAAACCCCATGCCAGTCTCATAGACAAGAATATCTGAGTTAGGGGACCTGGATAGGCCAGAGTCCACCTGTCCTCCGAAAGTAAACCCACCCAAATTCTTGGGGGTGCTCCCACCAGCTGGAGTACCACTGCTAACAGTGACAGGAGGTGTTGGAGCCTTACCTGGAGGTATATTCTCTTTATTGCCATTCTTGGGACAACAGCTGTCTGTTTTGTAATGCCCCACCTGTTTACAGGTATGACAATAAGGCTTTTTCTGGGTTGTAGAAGTGTCTTGGGACCCACCCCTATTCTTTGAGTTTTGGGGCCCTGGGGAAGTCTTTTCCTTACTTTTATCCCCACCCTTCTCTTGAGGCTTGGTAGTCTCTTTCTTTTGGTCACCACCCTGGTTCTTAGGCCTGATCCTGGTTCTGACCCATTTGTCTGCCCTCCTACCCAATTCTTGTGGGGAGGTCAGATCAGAGTCAACCAGGTGCTGATGTAGAAGCTGATTTTGACAATTACTTAAGATTTGCTCTCTCATAATTAAATTATACAATCCTGTATAGTCAGTAACCTTACTTCCCAGCAACCAGCCCTCCAGAGCCTTAGTGGCACACTCAACAAATTCAGACCAGTCCTGAGTCTGTGTCTTCTGGGTGTCTCTGAACATTAACCTGTACTGTTCAGTGGTTAAGCCTAAACCATCAATCAGAGCACTCTTTAGGACCAGGTAGTTTCTAGAATCCCCATCACTAACTGTGAGGAGTCTGTCTCGGCCTCTACCTTCAAAGGAGAGTCACAAGATTGCTGCCCACTGCTCCTGAGGGATCTGCTGTACTCTGCAGGCTCTCTCCATTGCAGTTATCCATTTGTGGATATCATCCCCAGCTTTGTAGGGGGGGGGCACAATCTTACTCAGGTTTCTGGTATCAAAAGACCTGTCTCTATCCTTTTGGATAATGCTGCCACCAGTGGGTTCTATTACCCCACTCTCTCTAGGCTGTCTTGCTCTAGCAAGTTTCTCTTGGGACAGGGCAACTTCTAATTCTTGTCTCTGGATCCTAAGCTCAGCCTCTCTCATTTTGGCCTCATGTTTCCTTTTCTGAGGGCTAGTCATCTCCCTCCTGGAGTGACCATGAGAACCTCTAGAAGCCTGGGAGGTATTGGAGTCACCTGAGTGATTCCTCCTCCTCCTATGCTCCTTGTTAAGTCCACCTGGGTGCCTGGGCAAGGTCATCCTTGCTTCAGTCCCAAATATACTTACGTTAGTCTGGTTAAGCCTGCTGACTAGTACCTGACTATTTCTGCCATCATCAGAATCACTGCTCCCCCCTTCTGTCTCCTCTTCTTCTTCCTCCTCCTCATCTACCTGAGGAGCTCCAGTGACTTGGTCATCCTCATCTACCTGGATTATGGGGACAGGGGTCTCAGTACTGTCATCTTCAGTGGGAGAGCCTCCTTCAGCATTCCCTGTGGGGTCTGCTTTAGAGGTCTTTAGAGCCTCAGACTGGTCTAAGAGCTCTCTAAGGTGGTCTGTAGTAGGGGATGGCCCTGTCTTCAGACCCCTTAAGACACAAAGCTGTCTTAGTTCCTTAAAGGAAAATATAGCAAATCCGGATGGTGCCTTTGGAGGGTCACTCTCAGCAGAGACATTCCCAGTGGAACCCTCTGCCCCAGACATTGCTCTAGTGTGGGTGGATATGTTGCAGTCTACCTACACTGGTGTTTACCTACTAAACCTATCTAGTAGTTGTAGTCAGGGTGTGCTACTCCCTATCCTCTACAACAACTAAGTTCAGTAGTACTTAAGTATACTAGTTTTGTTTTATATGTACCTAGCAGGTACCTGTATGATCTTTCAAATGATAATCTCAAAGATTGTAATGGTAAAACAACAGCAAGCTCAAATCCCAATCCGCTGCTCACCAATGTGAGAAGTTGGTCTGGTATATGATGCTCACTAGTTCTAGTGATCACCTTGTACCATGCCAAGCAACCCTTATGATGATTGGTTGTAAGTCAACCTTATAGACTAGCTATCCTAGTGGTAGCGTGGACAAAGCAGTCTTAGGCTAAACTCTGAAAGGCATGTGAAGCAAGCTGTTTTACCATATACACCCCCTTGAATACCAAATGAAAGGACACCACACAGATATATATTGAAAATATATATAGATTTATTAACTACAAATATCCCCTGGGCTCTTTATGAGCACAGAAGCACAAGCGTTAAACACAAGACAGTTTAAAATACACAAAAGTTGCACAATATGGATGAGCCCTAGGGGCCACCTAAACCATATGCTAAGAAAGTAGAGATACCAATCGAAAAGGAAATAGGCCTAGGGCCTTGGGAATCGCTGGAGCTGATCGGGACTAGCAGTGACTAAGTCGGGAAAGGCCCGCGGGACTCGGGTGCAGTGTTTAAAGTGCACGCACTCACCAATGCAATGTCTATGGTGCGTAAAAGTTATAAAGTTAGTTAGAAAGGAACCTTCCGAGTGACCTAGAGGAGTGAAACTTAAGACACAGACACTAGAGGTGTGTACCAGTGTGGGAACACCGGCGTTGCTGAGGTACCTCACCCTCAGGACGCGGGTGCATAGGGTCGAAGTAGTGTCGGGTTTCGTCACGCTGGTCGATGGTGCTTGGAGCTGAAGATGCTGCAGGCGGCTCAATGTGAAGAGTTCCGGTGGATCCAAGGGTGGATCTGAAATTGTGAAGACCTGAAAGCAGAGGGGACAATGTTCAAAGTCACTAGCCAGTGACTACCGTGGAACCAGGATGGAACCAGGTGATGTCGGGTGCAAACAGGCATTGAGGTGTAGCTTCTCTCTGCAGCCACGTGGACACGAAGAGGTCGAGGACGTCCAGGAGTCAATCACGAGCTGTCCCACGCAGGCTTCTCGCTGTTGCAGTGCCGGCAACTTGATTGGAGCAAACAGGCCTTGGCTAATGCAAGCCACGCAGGAATAGAAAAAGGCTTATCACTCGTATGAGCAAGGTCAGAGCAGGTGCTCCTTTTTACAGGAGCGAGGGCAAGTCTGGAGCAACTAGACCCGCAGTGTAGTTCGTAGATTTCTTCGCCAAGATGGCCGCTGACCACGTGGCTAGTGGCCGGGATGGCGCGTCGAGTGGCACAATGCAAAAGGGCCCCACGCAGATCGTGGAGATGCTGGGGGGCTGATCTTCGATGCAAGGGCTGCTCGGTGGTAGGGGTTCTCAGTCCCCAAAGCACAACGTCAAGGATGCCTCGGATGCTGCGTAGTCAGCTTTTCGGGGGTCTTCAAAGAGGTCTGGTCCCACGTCTCTCGGTGCCTCCACAGGTCCCTTCTTTGCAGGGACTGTGGATCGAGCTGTGAGAAGTCTGGGAGTCTGGGTCTTGTCAGGCTCTGGGCTCAGGCGGGAGGCGGCGGCAAAGCAGATGTCGAGTTGCTGGTTGGTACCTGAGTTCACGGGTGGCCACTCCTAGGCCACAAGGGAGATACTCTTCAGCCTTCTGAGCAGCAGAATGTCGAAGTCCAGTCGTCTTCTTAGTTGCAAGTTGATTTCAGGATGATCCAAGGTGCTATGGCACTGCTCCCACTCTTATTCCCAATCTGAGGTGTGGATCGCCTGCGAGGTCCCTCCTCTGGGTGGGACCAGGAAGGGGGGCGGTTACACCCCTTTCCTTTGTCCAGCTCCTCGCCAGGCCTGGGTCTGGAAAGTCCCAGGACCGGTTTGGACTGGCTTATGCACGAGGACACCTTGTGTGCCCCGGGCATGTCTCAATCTATTCAGCCCTGTCCTACCCAATACACAAAATCCTGTCTGGGGTGGTGCTCGCACATCCCAAGGCAGGAAACCCTTTGTCCAAGCCCTCCTCACTGGAAGGACTCCCAGCAGCAGGAGGTCAGACTTGTGTCTGTGGTGGCAGCATCCATTTTGTGATGCTGAGGCTCTGGTTAACTTTAACCGGGGTTAAGGCTAGGTACATGTCGTGTCCCTCTAGAAGGGTGGAATGCTATCCCCGTCAACAGAACTGTCGAGGGGATAGTATTCCAAATCGTATGACACCTTTCTCGACATGTTTTGATAAAGCCAAGCCAAAGTTAGCAAATAACTGCGAGGATTATAATGCACTTAAGAGTATATGGTATGGCAATATCCCGGAACAGCTAAGGGAGTTGTTCCCGACAGCTGCAGACAGGCTCAGCTCATGCTAGAGCACCATCTCACATGAAACCATGCACTCTGCTCCCAGGATTGCAGGGGCCTTCCATAGGAATGGCTTATAGGTTAACATGTGTCCAGTTAAGGTTAGATATAGGGATACTATATGTAAGCAAGAGGTGATTACACCAACTTACCCCAGCTGAGTGATCAGCCAGTTGTGTCAAAATATGGAGGCCAGGCCAGAGGTGGCACAATACATGCTGCAGCCCCTGGTAGGCCTTGGCTACACCTCTGCCCTGGGTACCTATGGGACACTGTTACAGGGGCCTATAAGGTGAACCAGTTCCAATTGTGTATGCACCTAAGGTACATGGAGTCCATTTTAAGGAGAGAGCAATTAGCCATGGGGCCCTGAATAGCAGGATCCCAGGCCAACTATGTCAAAAAACAGCTAAACACCAGGCAAAAAGTTGGGGGGTAACCATAGTCAGATATCCACCTTCCTACAATAATGAGGAAAGTGTCTGACCCTCCAGCCTCCAAATATTCGAGGCACATTCAGAAGGGGGCCAACAGGACCCAGTCTCAGCTCAGGGGGAGGGGCGACCTCGGGCCTCACTCGGCCTACCGCCCTCCTCCCCAGGGGGTTACCTTGTGTTCTTCGGCCCTCCGGGGCCCTTGCGAAGTGTCCGCTTGGGGGGAAAGGAGCTTGTGCCACGGGGGCAGTTCTGGAGTCCAGGTGCTGGGGCGAAGCTGGACAAGCGTTTGGGCGGCAAGTGGAGGGGGCTCTCAGGCTCAGCGGCCCCCTCCGTAGTGAAGTGCAACTCTCTTCGGCCGCCGAGCCGTGTCAGCGGGGCCCGCGGTGACGGCCAATGAGGGAGCAGTGTGGGCTGGGCCGCAGGACCAATCGCTGCACAGGGAGACAGGGGCGCGGCCAATGACGAGGCCGAACGCCCTCGTCACGTGATGGAGGCAGCGACTTGGCTTCAGGCCTAACGAGGCCTGACTGGACTACGCGGCGGCCTTCCTCAGGCTCCGGGGGCCACCGCGGGACCTCCTCTTAGTCGGGTGGGGCCCAGCCACACTGCGGCGGCCCTCTTCTGGTACCGGGTGCCACCGAGGGGTATCACAGCGCTTCCGTGGGCTGCAGCGGTGATTTGGTGCGCTGAGCCACAGCGTTCTGAGGGGCAGTCTCGGCTGGGCAGAAGGAGGGGCCACTGGCGCCTTCAGGCCCAGCGCGACAGCGGCAGACAGCGATAGGCTATCGCAGTGCTCGGGGACAGCAGGTGAGCGCTTGGGGGCAAATGCAGTGCCTCGCTGACAAGATGATTCCTATGGGGGAGAAGCGCTTTAGAATACCAGTGCCTCACAGGGGGCTTCAGCGCTAGAGTCTCAAGGGCACAGTTAGCTCAAGGCAGGCAGGATGGGAGCAAATTGTGGCGCTTGGCCCACAGTTCAGTCAGGGGGAGACAGGTAGGCCCAGTTGTAGGCAGGGGATGCGCATTGCAGCACAGTCCAGTACCTGGTCCCAGGAAGCAGGTTTCTTGGCGCTTGGATGGTTCTGCGCCCTTAGTTGCTTGTTTCTTGAAGTGGAAGGGGGGGGTGATGAGTTGAAGGCTTGAAGAATTTCTCCTCAGTCACTGCAGATGGGCCCTGGGGTTCCCTCCCACT
Organism: Lissotriton vulgaris; assembly: GCF_964263255.1. Taxonomy (NCBI): domain Eukaryota; kingdom Metazoa; phylum Chordata; class Amphibia; order Caudata; family Salamandridae; genus Lissotriton; species Lissotriton vulgaris. The sequence continues at coordinate 151,432,998 of NC_141685.1, read as the reverse complement.
GGGCCAGATCAGGGGGCTAGCTTTGGACACCTCACCCAGCTTAAGAGGCAGCACCTTAATCCTGTCACTCCCAGCAGCATAGGTTCCTCACTAGGCCCTCCCGCCTTAAACTCCTGCGTGGGTTCCCCAGGTCAGTGATGCCCTCCCTTGCTTATATATGCCCAGGTCAGGTGACCACTCTCTAAGGCGGGAAAAGTCATGTCCGTCTTTCTTCTGGAAGGTTCCAGGAGCTTCCCCACTCTAACTATGGACAGGGGCTGGGTGGCTGGTGTTGCAACATTGTATGGGGACCCAGCCTGCTCCTGGCAACTAAGGTGCTACACTAAAAAGACCATGCTGCAGTAGCAGGGGCCAGTGGCAGCCATGTTGGAAGTAGAGAGCACCTGCACCCTAACCCAGATTAGCTATGAAAAGGTGCCCGAAGACCTAAGGGCCAACAAAAAGAAGGTGGGAAAAATGAGGCAAGGGCAAAAAAATCACGGGGAAAGACCACCCTAAGGCTGACAGGTCTAACATGCGTCCCCCCAGCTGAAAGTGGGGAGAGCTACCCAACCTCTAGGGAGTTCTCGTCACTAAGGCGGAGAAAACGGGAGAGACCGTCAGCATTGGTGTGGTCAGCTCCGGGCCGATGTTCCACCCTAAAGTCCATCCCCTGTAGG